>NW_028262380.1:49965303-50268333 GCF_047370975.1 Nipponia nippon
CAGAGTGCACTCATCCAAGCCGCGAGCAGCCAGCTTCTCCAGGAGAATGCTGTGGGAGACTGTGTCAAAGGCCTTACTAAAGTCCAAGTAGACAACATCCACAGCCTTCCCCTCATCCACTAAGCGGGTTACCTTGTCATAGAAGGAAACCAGGTTAGTGAAGCAGGACCTCCCTTTCATAAACCCGTGCTGGCTGAGCCTGATCCGTCGTTTGTCCCGCACATGCTGCATAATGGCACTCAAGATGATCTGCTCCGTGACCTTCCCTGGCATCGAGGTCAGGCTGACAGGCCTGTAGTTCCCCGGGTCCTCCTTCCAACCTTTCTAGCACGCCAACTTCTCCACCTACCACATCTACTCCAAAAACTGCCAATAAACTAGACGCTTACACAGCCCTTGGGGAAGCAAGTGACACCTTAAATTTTCCCGATTACTTGGGTATGCATGCATCTCTCTACTTAACATAGGTTACTGAAAAAAGACTGCACTTAGTATTAGGAGAACCAGACCTTCATAGAAAGAAGATCAAATTATAACCCTATGCACTCTTAGCCCGCCTTCCTGAAAGGAACCACCCCAACAAGTTTGTAAGCTTCAAGCTAAAATGAAGCCTTTTTTTCCCCTCTGTCTACACAATCTCACCTGTATGACAGATTTCACTGTACCTATTTTCCTTGAGGAATTTCACTGAGGGGATTCCCCTGAAAGGGAATTCCAGACACATTCTAGGCCCAGTAACATAACCAGTCTTGCACCAGTTTTGCTTTAGCATTTTCTTTTTCTAATTAACTGTTGCTTCCAAAGACTGAAACCTAATGATAGGTAAAAAATTAGTCAAATAGCAGTATTTACCACAGTTCCTTAAATTAAAGTTGGAATGACACTATTCTAACTTCTTATTATTAAGGTGTACATGGATCTAAACCATACACCTCAAGTCTTGTGTGACAGCTTTTAAATGGCTTCACTGTTCACACTGGACACAACCACATTTCAATGATACAGGTTCTTCACCAGAAAAGACCTGTGATTTATAGTCATTGTCCAAATCTTCAGGAATTTTGAGGAAAAAGTCTCACGGCGAAAAAAATATTCCCACTTGGTAAATTGGACTAGTTACAAAAGGTTTTGTTATATATCCATTCATCTCCTACGATACATTATTCTTCAAACAACTCATATTATAGACTAGAATATTTCTCTGTATTCTACTTGACAGAAGCATTAGGAAGTCATACTAAGATCCCCCATGCTCTTTTTTCATAAACTCCAGTTTTGTTTCGGGGTTCATCTCCCTTTGGTTCGACACAGTCACTGTAAAAAAGCGGCACAGGACTGCTTTTTTAATCCAGCACAGCAGAAGACTTACTTCAGGCAAACAACAGGCACAGCAACAGGAAAATGCATCATTCAACTCAACATGGCTAATGTTAAAAAACTCTCTGTGCTACTTAAAGCCCTCACTCCAAGAGGAGGAAAGCAGACATGTTAACAGAATAGGAATGTTTCACAGCTAAAAAGCAAGCATCACCTACAGAAAAATTCCCTGGCCAGTGCTATATAAGTTAAGGCTCGAAGAATATCTTTCATCGTATAACAAAGCTAAGATCACAAGAACAATGTTGCATCACAGATATATCTAGATCTCAAGATCTATTCACTTTGCAGTCATTAGGGGACTTGATTTTCCACGCAGACGTTGTGAGAGCGCAAGTTCAGGTGGCAGCTCAAGGACTGTCAGAGCTGGGACCCTCCAGAGCCACAGTTCTCTAAGCCAAAGCAGAGAGCTTTCTGTGCTAGCCATTTCTCCTTGCGTGATAAACAGCATAATCCATTATTGCTTTCTGGCAAAATATGCAGAATGTATTAACAGTAACACTAACACACACAGGATGCAACACAACCACCACACATCTCTGAAACCTTGGATTCAGCAGAGCATGGGAGCTGCTTAGAACTGAAACTGCACAATGTTATTTTCAGATATCATGTGCTATATGAAAACTAGATGTAAACAGAATTACAACAACACAAAAGGATTAAAAAGTCTATTCAACATCCTTTAGTTGCATACAGAAAGCTAGGAAAGAAATAGTGCCATCTAACGGATTTAAGCTTCATTTCAAATTGTTTAGTTCTGCTTTTCTGATTTTCCCAAAAGCTAAAATCGTAATGAAATGGCAAAACGGCAGTGTAATGATTCACAAAGATTAAACACGGTTTTTCAGTTTTAGATCATGCTGAAGGTTACATAAGGACATACCCATCTGTCAACATGGAATAGCTATACTTTGTTCCCAGTTCTCGCTGTCTCATCCACTCTATGACATTCTGCAGAACTTGAGGAAATGTATCAGCTTTATCAACAATGTCCTAAGAGAACCAAAAAAGCAGAAGTGAGGAACTTTTTTTTTTTTTTGTCAGAAAAAAAACAGCATGAAGTGTAAGAATTATATTGGTATATAGGCACTCATTAAATCACTCACTAAGGTGGCTTCACAAAAATCTTTAGAAACAGATCGCACATTAAAATAAGCAGACAACTGGACAGATTTTTAAAACTGAAAAAAAGGCACCACAAAAGCACCACTAAAAAAGCCAACCTCCAAATGGCATCTACAAAGATAAGAAGGTTAGTCAGCTGTTGGAACTTGGATTAAAACCTTGGAGCTTCTTTCCCAGGCTCCTGCTCAAGTCACTTGATCACAAGCCATTGCCATCATAAGACTCTCAACCCTTTAGAATAAAAATCTTACAAGAGGAACTGATGCAATTCAAAAGGTGCTTTCCTCTGCTACAGATTAAGTTTCTACACATGGGTTACAAAGTGAATGCTTTTCCCTACAGCTCCTTACAAACACCTAAATGACCAACTTTGTGAAATCAGTTCTGTGATAACTGGGAGAGGGGGAAAAAGGATTAAGAGAATAAGCCTTACAGAAAAATTACCATGAAAGACTCCCAGTCTGAAAACATCAACACCACATCTCTTTTTTTCATCTTCTTTCCTGAAGAAACAAAAGTGCAAATTACCTGGGTGATTCCTGTCAGAGTGATGCAGAAGTTTGAAAGCTTGGGATTAATTTCTGGCTTCACATATTGCTGAAAGGTATCCTCCTGTAATAAGAGAATCAAACACTCAGCAGCAGCACACTGCATAGCAACTTCTTTGGCTTGCCCACAGATGAAAGGCAATAGCGGCTACTTGCCCTGCTTGAGGCAAAAACGAGTGTGTACCTCCCCAGCCAGTATGAGCGCCCTGACTGGCCATCATGAGATTCACAATGGGACGAACAGATGGCTTTCCAACCGGAACACGTCCTTCCTCTCAGCCAGCAGGCACCAAAAAGCGAGGATGTGGATGTAAGAGGGGAGAAGGACAGACGGCAATAAAGGGGAGGATTTGGGAAAAGAAGAGCATGGGTAAGGAAAAAAAAAAATAAGTGAGAGGCATGCGCAAAGCCCTGATGTTTTTTAGGTGTTATCTCTAAAGGCTCACCTGTAATTCAAGGAAGGCAACCGCTGCGCATCTCAGAGGCTGCATGCAAGTCATACACCTCTGGATGACAGCCAGTCAGAGACAAACACAATGACTCTCTCTGGGAAACTAAGCAGTACAAGAGTGAAGATAACATGCAAGTTTCATGAAAAAAAAAAGACCCAAATCCCTGCTGCTATACAAACCCTTTTGGACAGAGGAAAAAAAACTGTTTCCTAGCACTCTAAAGGTAATAGAACAATCTTTGTAATCTGCACAATCCTCTCTCTGCAGTTAGTCATACATGCAGCTACACCCTCATGCAGCATCACAGTGATTACTGGAAATCCTCCTCCTCTTAGAAGCTTGCGATAAAATGAACCGTCAGTCAGAGGAGCGTGCACTTCCTCCATTTCGCTCAGTTACTCAGTTTCAGTTAGACAGCAACGAGTTTTTGGTAAAAGAAAGCTGTACTGGAAATGAGCACTTGAGGCTGCCAAACGCCTACTAAGTATGTTTAAAATCACGTTACACAGCTGTCAATCTGTCAGGTACATTGTGGAAATAGTCCAGCCTGCCAAGAAGCAGAGTTCACTCAACGCCACTTTCTAGACCTCCGCATTAGTCTCTTCTAGATTGCCTCACACAGGACTACAGAATTTGCTAATTCTTGTTTAGGATGAATCCCTTGAGTCCTAGAAATAGCTTTGTGGGTCTTAAAGCAGGGAAAGAAGCGGGGTGGGGGGTGGCACGGAGGATGACTGAGAAACTTCCAAGTCCCTTACATCAGTAGAGGGAGTCAACACCAGGAGCATGATTTATTCCAAATGCTTTAAGAATAGAAAGAAAGTTTTGTTTGTATGTATGTAAGAGGCACAGATGATAGGTCTTTAGGGGGGGGGGGGGGGGGGGAAAGCAGCTATTTTTAATGAAGTTCAACATCTACCTAAAAACTGATCTAGACTTTCTGAAGCAAAGAAGTTACATCAAAGAACAGCATACCGACACAGTAATGAGATCACTTACTATTTCCAGGGTACGCGTGTTTAGTAAGACAATGGGAAACTCAATTATTTCATGTACGAATTCAGGTGGGTTTCCTTCTTCACATGTTGCTTCAAAGTCAACAACACAGATGTAGTCATAGTAGCTGTCTCCATTAATGGGTTCCTTCTGCATCAGCTTCTGTTTCTTGTAATAGTTTTTCAGTCTCTTTTTTAGCACATCTTTCACTCCTCTAAAGAGATAAGTGATAAAGATCACACTCTCATTTAATGAATTATTTCACCATTGTAGAACTGAAGCTATATTTAACATTTGAAAGTTCACAATTTATTAACCTCATTTTGAACACCAGCACGTAAGAAGTCTGAATTCAACTTTATCATACAATTAGCACTCCATTATCTGGGTTAACGCAGAGGCTGTGATACCCCCCCGCCCTGACAACTAAAACACCTAGATGATACCAGTATTTGGGGACAGACTGGGAAGCACAGTGCAGAGACACTCTGCAGTCACCTCCAGTTCAGCAAGACTCAGTAGCTGAAGCCTTTGCAAAGCCCAAGTCTTTGCAGGTTGCTCCTAGATGACCTCTGGCCCTGGAAGCAGTACTGCTTCACCCGTACTTCCCTGTGTCCTCTGCCTGAAGTGACTGATGCCCGAGGTATTTCTGCATCAGTTGCACAGACAATGCAGAATCCACCTAAAACGCCCACATTTTAAATTTGTCTCAATTTAAATTTAAAATTGAGCTTGAGTAACTCAATTAAAATTAAAGTATTCAAGATCTCAGTTGTCAGAAAAACTTCCTGGTCAAGATCCTGCTTTTCAGGAGGTTTGTGGCTAACACGTAAATTCACAGTGGCAAATGATTAAAGTTACTTACTGCGTCTTTTTTAATACAAACATTATAATATGCAAGTGCAGGTGCCACATACCAAACCAGAGCTGAATAAACAAGGATAATTTACTCTTCGAAGGAAGTTATTTTTAAAATTACACATTGCAAATTAAATCAAAGAAGCTGTAAGAGCTCCTTGTAGCAAGTGGTATTATCAGAAAAGCAGTCCACTCATCCACAAGGAAAAACCGGAATCAGACTACTAAACCAGCATTTCAGAACATCGGCCTCTTCTGCAAACACAAATAACTCTTTTTCTACTCTAGTTTATTAATCTGGTTTAATTCAATGACCAGTTCATTCAAAGTTGAAACACGATGGAAGCTGATGGAGGGGAAAATTACCTTTTTCTTCATCAGACCTATAAAAGAAGTTGAAAGAGGAGATGATCTGCTATCAAAATAACCCCAAAGGAAAGGATGGTGTGTGGCAATCTGCTCAATTCACTACATTGGAGATGATGCACTATTTGTTTACAGGTAAGACATATTCTGACCAACCTAATTGAATATATTGACAAAAGAAGTCTAGCTTAGCTAAAAGAAAAGTTTAAAACTTTCTGCATTTACAACTGAATAAAAAACTCAAATAGAAAACTAATAACCTAGGAGGAAACCACAAACACATAATTTACTATTTGAATTCTGTGTTTCATTTCTAAATCAGAATAACTGCTGAAGAACTGTACAAATCTAACCTGTTTTACTAAAAATTTTATCAGGTAATGATAAAGTTTTTGCCTCCTGAAGAGCCAAATTCATTTAACCAAAGGAGGAATTAAAAAAAACCATGCAGCCAGAACATCTGCAGACAGACAGGGTGGAGGTGGCAGGCTGCACTTCCCACCCACACCATATTTTTTTTTTTTTTAACTTTTATTCCTTTCAAATGAATCTCTGTTCCCTCCACTTTTTTTTTTTTTCTCTGAACATCCTCTCCCCTACAGTCACCTTCTTCTCTAGAAAGCTAGACCTCTCCTTTCAGACTCCATCTCAGCTTTCAAATTCCCCCTTCCTCCAGAGCAGTAGCTTCTCACTTTGCTAACTCCCCAACATCACCACCATCACCACTACTACTTCTTCATAACTGTTGCCAACAGAAACAACACACTTTCTTTTTCCCCAGTTGACAGTCTTCTCAACATCTCAAATTTGTCTGGCCACAGCAATATCAAAGGGTCTTGAAGGTAATTTCTGACAGAGCAGGAACCACTTTCTTATATACCTAGCCCTTTCTCCCTCCTCCTCAATGAGCACAAATCCAGTTTATAGAATAATGTGAATAGGTGAATGTGCTATCTCATCTATTCAGATTAGCAAACTCTCCATCTAAAGGTACGTGTCTTCTGCATCGATTAAATTCCGAGCCCTATCACCAGAGGCTCTAGCCAATATCAAATATTTACTGGGTACAGTAAATAAAAATACGTATGTTCTGAAGCGAGCTTCTACACACTGAAGGTCTGCAACACCACCTGAGCACCCTTGCAAGTCCTTCAGACCCATCTTTCTCCCTTGACCAAAAACATGTTGAGAAGTAACCAACAGTTACATATTGTTTCTTTGCGTTACCAGCTGAGAGAGCGCACATTTCCGATATCACATTAAGCAGTACCACATGCACTAATCCTACAGCAAAAGCTGCATCAAGACTGCATGTAAAACAACTGGCGTTTGGTGGCGTGTCTGCTTTGCACTTTGTGGTGTGTTTTTAAACTTTAAAATAATCATCCCTTAAGGCTGATTAAAGCTCTACTGCTCTCAAAGATAAATCAAAAGGTTTACAAATCAGCCTAACCTGGTTTCAAGCTTGAACTCTGCAAGTTTACTTCTGAGCTCATCTCTGGTCATTCTGTTGATATACCCATTGGTTATAGCAATTTCCTTGTAAACTGGATCACTGAAGTCATTTGAACTGGCAGTGGAGTTTTTCCCATTAGTTTCTTGATCACTGATCCTACAATGCTGCCTACCCTAGAAGAAAGAGAAATTCAAAGGTCGTTTAAGAAAGTCAAAACAAGAAGCTCGAGCATTACAATTTACACATTGTTTTGACACCAAAATGCAGTAAAACATCACACCGTTTCACTCACGATCAAACTGAGCGAACTAGCTTCCAGACGGGTAAGAAAATCGATACCGACACCTGCTCTGGAACACCATTTTCCTTCTCGCTTTCATAAAAATCAAGAGAGCGAAGGGATACTAACGCAGGCGTCTGAAGCCATGCCACAGGCGAGCTCTAAGAGGCAAAACCTGAAGGCGTGTCCCAGTTTCAACAGAAAAAGTTAGCTCTCCGGTATGAGCCCGCAAAACCTCCACTGGCAGCAAGACTTCCCCGGCACCTTAATTAACGAGAATCTATACTAACTGAGGCACACGGACAGACAGATGTCCGGTACTGTGCAAAATAAACAAAACAATAAATTAAGAGGAAAAACGAAAGGCACTTTGACCCTAAACGGTTATTCGCAGCCTTCGTGGGGCGAGCACACGGCGGGGCCGGCCTCCCCCCAGGCCCGCCGCCGCCACAGCCGCCGGGGCCTCCCGGGCCTCGGGCGCAGACGGAAGGGCCCGCGGCACCGGAGGCGCCCCCTCGGTAAGGGGGCACTCGGCCCGCCCGGGCAGGCCGCGCTGGGCCCCGCCGAGGGCCGGGGCGAAGCGAGGACTGAGGTGGGCGGGCAGCGGGGCCGCCATGGAGGCGCCGCGGGGCCGCTTCTGCGCATGCGCGGGGGGCAGCGGCGGGCCGCGGGTGCTGGCGCATGCCCGGCGCCGCCATCGCCGCCCGCCCGGGCCTGGCGGGGCCGCCCGGCGCCTCCCGCCGCACTCACCGGCGGGCAGGCGGCGGGGGCGGGCGGCGCCGGGGCCTCGTTGGGGGCAGCCTGCGGGCGGTTCTCCTTCTGCTCCTCCATGGCGGCGGCGGCGGCGGGAACGGCGGCCCGTCGGGGGCGGGGAGAGCGCGGGGCCCGCCCCCGGGCGGTGGGGCGGCACCGCCACCTCCTCCTTCGCCGGGCCGCCGCAGGCGCTGTGCTTCGGTGCTTCGTCAAGCCCCACCAGCTGCTCGGCCCCGTCTCCCACCTTCCTCCTCCGGGATCAAAAACTGTCGTGGGCGTGTGCCGGGCGCGCCCGGCCTGCCTCACCCCGCCTGCCCCCGCCGGCTCAAAGGCAGCCCCGGGTCCCGCCCGCCCTCGGCCCCGCTCCTCTGCAGCAGCGCCTTCACGCTCCTGCCATCCACCTCCTGAGCTTTTGCCGAGTAGCCTCCTGGTTTTGGGGTCAGAGCAGCTTTCTGGAAGCCCTGGCCGCGCTATGGGAAAAACGCACTGGACAGACACCTTAGTTACGCTTCCACGTTCCTCTCCTGACTTTGCACAGGGCATCCTATACATGGATCTGGGACACACATGGGGGTGGGTGGCCAGGTCCCGGCCACCAGAGCGATTCAGCTGGCCCCGACCCCCTCCCTGCCCAGGCAAGCTGCTTTGTGCTCTCCCCCGTACCCCTGAATCCGCAGCCCACAAGCGGGGTGGGGGGGTGGCACCAGGCACCTGTGAGCCCTCTGGGCCTTCTTGGCCAGGAGGTGAAGGCAAAGGGAGGAGGCCTCTCTGCCCATCATGGGTCAGTTAATTTTCTGCTGGTGCTTCCCACAGCCCTGGGGCACAGTCCAGGCACATCCTCGGAGACCTCCCTTTTGTCCCTCAGCGATGGAGGCCGATGCATATGTGGCACCCACCTGACTGATGCAAGCACCCCAACACCTCCACATCTGCCAGCCCCTAAAGAGCCTGGCATCTCCTCACCTGCCCTGCTGCGGCTGGGGCCCAGCCACCGGCCCTCGGTCTTGCCTCCAGTCTCGCTCCGGCACGCCAGCATCTCATCGCAGACACTGCCATCCCGTCCCCTGGACCTGCTGCGCAGCATCGCTGTGTTCGCTGGGGATGCCATGGAGGTCTGTCTTGTCTTCTCCAGATGAGGGTGGTGATGGGGCTCTCTCTCTACTTTCAATTCACCCTCCTGGAGCTCCCCCTAACGCCCATGTTGGCAAGCAGAGGGCCATCTGTCTCACTGCTCTCACCTCTGAACAACGTGGCACTTGAGCAGGGTTCACAGGGAACCAAGCTTTACAAGAAAGCAAACACCACAGTACCAACGAGAACTGCTGAGCTGGCCTCACAAACGCACAACACCCTAAACGCCACAGGGAGAAGGCTGTTCCCCAGAAATCACCTGCCTTGCCGGAGCGGGCAATGGTTCACAGACGTTAATCCAAACAAGGGGCATCATTCAATGCCAAATCTCTTCATGATATTGTGAGTCATTTGCTAACAGTGCTCCTAAAAGCTCTGGCTCAGAAAACCCCAGATCTACAATTAGGCACAGATTCTTCCAGAGGCAGAGCCCAAGGAGGCACCGGAACAGGAAAACCAAATCAAACAGCCAGGCCTTTCCTCGAGATTGAGATCACTTTTATTTTCAGTCGTTTTGGCGAGGATGTGTGGGCGTGTGTGGGTGTGGTGCGTGTACGTCTGGGCATGCATGTGTGTGTGCGCGCAGAGTCCTGCCCAGTGATGTAGATTATATGAATACCTGCAATTACAGTCCATGAACTGAGCCATGAAGCGCGTGATGAGTGCTACACTGAGGCCCGCTTGCTTGCCTCTTCTTGTGCTTACTGCACTGCAGCATCTCCACCTCCCCGCACTGCCGTTCCAAGGGTGCCAGCCCAAGATCCCATCCAAAGGGCGCGGGAGGAGCTGAGCTCCGGGATCTGGCTCTGCAGGAGAGAGCCGGTGGGTTTCCACCTCACTTAGTGAGTTCCTAAATACCATTTGCAGTTCCCTTTAACACAACCGTATCTGTCTCCTCACTGTGAGGAGCCCCTACTGCTCTGACAAATTTTAACCACCTCAGAGGTACAAAGCGGAAAGGAACACGGACCCCATGTAAGCTCCGGTGCTACAGCACAGCCAAGTGCATCTTGGGTTCCTAGGAAAGCAGCACCCAAATGCACTATTGAGTTTTCACAGCCACCATAGAACTGTAGCATGGGGGATGCTGCAAGGGAGATGACCCGTGCTTCCGCAGCCCCCAGTCTCTTCCATCTGATTTGAGACCACAAGGCAGGTTAAATCCCAATCTGGTCTCTATTGCTGTTTAACTTTAAAGCTGAATCCCCCAAGCTCGGAGCAGAGACAGAATGCAGGAAGAACAGCATTGCCATAAGAGGAGACTAGTCAAACGCATCCTGGCCTTGTGGCAGTTGGAAACAATCTTATTTCTCTGACCTTTTTGCCTTTAGCACAGTTAAAGCAGAGGTGTCCCATCACCCAGGACCCTCTGTAGTTGCCAGAGGCCTCCTAGTACCCCTGCCAGCCCTAAGATGAGCCAGAAGTGCAGCATCACCCTTTGGGCTCCCGCTCACTCTACCTCAACAGATTTGTGTGCTGCTTAGGGACATGCAATTTCTCACGTGTCACACAGACCCAGCAGAAGGCAAAGCTGCTATTCTGGGAGTTTCATTTGGACGGATGCAGGTTTCAATCCACGATTTTGCTTCAGAGCATAACACAACGTACTCCAGGACATGTTCCAGTTGCTGAAAGTCCTGCAGTGCAAAGCAACTTGCCATCTCTGCTTCCAAACCTGTCTGCACCAGTTTCAGTAGGAAATCAACTGGTCAACAAGCAAGCGGTCTGCAAACCAATAAGCAAAACCAGCGCAGTCCTCTCGAGTGAAGTAGGCATCTAGTACCAGGAGATTCTCCTCCTGTTCCAAAGGGGTTAAATGCACTGTCAGCTCCATGGGGAGACAAGTGATGCCCCAGTCCTTTCTGCCCTCTTCATACACTTTCAGTAAAGGCTGCAGGGTGCTCCGCAGAGGCCTTAGTCGTTTCCAACAGTTCAGTAACTCTCCAAGCAGGGACAAGAACAGGAATATAATACATGCTCTGAACTCAGGTACCTCTGCTCTTAGGGCACTGCCTTCAAACCCTCCTTCCTTGTGGCTTGACTCATGAAAAATGACAGATCCTTCAAAAATACGGGGCCCTCATCCCTGGGGTTCAGGGATGTTAAGTGGGGTCTAATAGGCAGGAGCTCAGGAAAGGGACATTGTGTGCAGAGGACTCCAGGATGCATCCTTAAAAGAGAGTGACAGCAAAATCAAAAGAACTGTCAGCCACTTGGCTTGGTTCTCCTGCACAGATCTCCCACCTGGCAGTTGCAAAGGGGAGACGTTTTTGAACTGCATAGAAAATTAAATGGCTTTTGCATATTAAAAAAATACATGATGAAAACACAGTTACACCAGTTACTAAACAGTGGGCGGATGAGCGATCACCATTTCATATTAAATAGACCCAACTAGACTGATCTCCATACTGCCACACTCCCAGCATTACGGCTTCAGTGCACACAGCAGACTGAGTGCCTGCAAAGGCCAGGTAACGCTGTGCTCCCGCTGCGGTGGCATGCCCCGGCAGGAGGGCTGCGGTCCCAAGGAGCAGGCTGTAAGATGTCTGTTCTGTCCTCTCGCTCCTTCAATGCTTCACACATCCTAGACCAGATGGGCGCACTGGGAAACAGGCCTCCAGTTGGAAAAGGATTCCAGTTTGTGGTTTCTTTACAACGTGGTTTCCATACAACGTCACAGCAACAAATCGCTAGTTTCTTCCTATGGAGAACGGAAACAGAGAGGTGAGTAGCAGCAAAGAGGAGGAGAAGGCTGCCCAGCATGGGAGGTGACAGTAGGGAATGCTCTAATGTAAGTTCTGACTATACCAGGGCCCTTCAATGTCTCATGGGCAGCAAGACTTGGGACAAGGGACTTTCCTAGCACTATTCCTGACACCATCCAAAGGTCTCACCTCCCTTCCACTCCCTCCAGCCACCACAGGCAATTTCCAGTTCCCAATTTATTTACAGCAATACAGAAGCACTATCAATTAATGCTTCTCACTGACATAAGAAAGGTTCAAATGCCCACTGCCAGAGGTGACAGGTCAACACATGAAATCTGAGCCCAAGCTCTCTCCCCAGCTGGAATGATACCCTGAAGAGACACGAAGCTGACTGAGCTGCCAGCTTTTATTTGTCAGCTTTCCCCTCTGAAGTGAGGCACAATGGTTTGATTTCTTCCACCTGGCCCCTGCAGTCTCCCACTAGAGTGGATTCTGCCCTGCATTTCCCAGTGTTAAGCTCCTGCCAAAGGGGATATTTGCAGCCCTGCACACAAGGCTGGTATTTGAAGGACCAGAAGCCAGGGAAACATCACCTGTGCAACAGCAGCACGTCCCAGCAGGATGCATGTCGCTGTTTTGGACTGGTTTGCAGGCCTGGCCAGCCCGCATCCTGATGCGGGCTCTGCCTGCCGACCAGTATCACCCATCCCAGGTCTGGGGGAAAGGGCCTCTGCCCCATGCCTGCCATCACAGCCCCAAGGGTTAAGAGCTGTACATTAACACAAGCATTTTAAGTCCCTCATCTCTCAGACCTCTGCCAGCATCTGATGAAGGGATCCTAGCTCTGGAAATGCCTGCCTCCTATTTGATTTACACTAAATCAAATATTTGCACGGAGCAGGACTCATACAGTCAAGTTATCAGGGCTCAGCTGTACGGCACAAACTGACAGCAACATCTTAGAAGTCCTCAAAACCATCTAGTCAAGAGAGAAACCAGCACTGTGGTGCCAGTGCTCAGCCTGCCCTTTCCCACATCTGGCCCAGGGGAGAATGGCTGCCCACGAAGCATGGCTGCCAGGGCCAGCCCAAGGGCATCAGGGCCAGTTTGTACAACACAGCCAGAGGCTGCTTCACTAGATCTCCGCACAAAGATGCCTGGGTGGCTTTGCTAGGAGGAGGACCCAGATCTAGGTTTCCGCGATTCTAGTGGTCACAGTGCATGGAGAGTACTGCAATGGCTACTCCAGAGCATCCAGATGTGGCAGACCATGAGTTGTTGGGGGCTAGTGATAAGGAAGAAATGGCAGGTGCCGCGGGCACACTGACTGCCCTTCTTCCATCCCTGCGTGATTACAACACATCTTTACCGCCTCATGGCGCAGTGTATGTGAATGCACAAGGCAAGAAACATTTCCCAGGCTGCTTCTCCTTCCACTCTGCCGGCCATTGCCCAAGCCTGCTGTGTGGGACACAGCCAACTGTTTTGCACTGGAGCAATTTTAAAGGCTTCACAGCATCAACCCCCGCCCCGACAAAGCCTTGGCCAACTGCCACAGAACTCACTTGTCCAGGAACAAATCCAGGGAATCCCGCTACAGCTCATTTCAAGAGACTTTCCTCCAAGCAGGTCTGAATTAAATGGTACCAAAAACATTTTTACATTCATCATGAGATCCAAATGGGTTTTCAACACGCGATCAATGGGTCCACAGAATCCTATCCCCAGTGCTTCCCCTCTGGCCAGTGGCCCTGCCATTTGCAGCAATCGTTTTGCTTCATGCCTCATTGTTGTCCCCGACCTCCAGGTGACTGCATCCACTCCATCCACAAGGCCCCCACCAGGGAGCTGCCCCTGCCCCACAGCGTTTCAGAGTCCAAAGCCCCATCGATCCCCATCAGCATGCAACTCCACAACCGGAAGGATGGGAGCACTGCAGAGCATCAGCCATGTTCTGCCCGGTGGAAAACCTTTGGCACCAGCACTGACGATTTATCTGGAAGAGGAAAGGATAAAGAAAAAGTAATGTATCACGAGCAGCACGGTTCAGAGTGCTTGTGATGAATAACCTAAGACACACGATTTTCTCTAGGCTTCTAAATAGGGAGGGTGAGGTCTTTAAAAGTAACACAGGCTTGTTTGAGAACACAACTTTCCTGCCAGCAGAGTGACTGTGAAACTGGGACACAGTTGTCAGATGCTGCAGAAGGCAGGCTGGAGGACAGGAGGACAAGTGCACAGGCATAGCCTGACAGCACAGTACAACAAAAGTCGCAGCCTCAGGTTAGAAACGTGCTGTGCCAAGTACACACACTGGAGGACCAAATGAATACACAGTTGTGACCTGTGGCTCAATATCAGGGCAGCTACTTTGTTTCCTGCCCCAGGTGGGCACTTCAACTTCACCTTCACACACAGCTCAACAGCCACCCATCATGGAAGCTATTCTCCAGCAGGATGAGCCTATTTTGGGTGGGAGGGTACTGAACAGAGAGAACAGCATCCAAAGCTACTTTCAGATACTGAATAGGCATCCACATGCATCACAGCAGCAGCCACCAGCAAGACACTCAGCTTGCTCCTCTAAGCTCCTTGCCAAACGCCCTTGTGCTACTCCAAGGAGAGCAGGCCACAGCTGCATTTCTGTTACGCAAGAAAACCTATGCATCGAAAAGCCAAGGCGCTACCCGTTTCTGTCAGTGTTGTTCCACATTTGTTACCACCGCAACACAGCTCTATTTTCCAAGCACATCTCCACTCTGTGGAGTGAAGAGCATGTAGACTATTGATGCACAGGAGGGCAGGTTCTGTCTGGAGGGACCTCACCAAGTTGGAGGACTGGGCCAAAAACAGTGCTGTGAAATTCAACAAGGACAAGTGCATAGCTTTACACCCAGAACAGGACAACCCCGTGCACCACCATAGCCTGGGGTCCAGCTGGCTTGGGATCTGGTGGAGAACACGTTGAACACAAGCCAGCAGTGCATCTTCGTGGCAATGAAAACCAAGCTGTAACAAGGGAGGCTCAGATGGGACAGAAGGAAAAAAGTTCTGCCCCAGGAGAAGAGCGTAACTCGAGTCCAGAGAGGTGGTGGCACCTCCATTCTTGGCTGTCATCAACCCTTGCCTATCCAAGGTGCCAAGCAACGTGACGCAGCTGTGACGGTGGCCCTGCTTGGAGCAGGGGGTGGACAGAGACCTCCTGAGGTCCCGTCCTACCTAAACCTGACCATGATTGTATTATCTCTTGATCTGTCCTGGCCGCTATGTGTGTCTTGCATCTGCCACAACACAGCTCAGGAAACACCTTAGCCCATTTTACTGTACCTCTTATCCTTTGAGTGGGCTGTCTATATCCACAAATAATTAGAACTGTCCCCAGGCTCTGGGGCTGCTACCTTCCAGAAAAAAATGCTTAGTGAGGGCATGTTTTACGTAGGCTTTCTGGTGTCTACTGACAAGGGAATGGGGGTCTGCTTTCAGGTCTCACTTGGAACAAGGGCTGATCACAGTAGGAGTTGGGGGGTAAACCAAGGCAACATTAACTCGCTCGCTGCCGTTCTTGGGACAGATGATCTCCGTCAGTCCCTCTGGTCTTGGCTGACTCAGCAGTTCTCCTGCGAATAAGGGAAAAGAATGAAAACATTTAAGCATCAGCAAGGCAGTTTTTGCAATTTTTGCTTTTAGCTTGCCTTTCCCCTCCCCCTCACCAAGTAAATGTCCATGACTGATGCAAGTGAGCACTGTAAGAGGGCTTACTGGTCCTGCAACCCAAGCAGGTCTCATTTGTGTAACCATGGTGAATGTCCTGGTGATTACAGCTTGGAGACACGTTGCTCCACACAAATGTAACATCTGCCATCTTTCCTGTCTCTGCTTTGAATCACGGCACACAGACTTGAGTGCTCCTTAGGGATTCGTAGCATCTAGATGGAGCTTAATGAGACGGAGGTTTTAGGAGTAGGTGTTTTAATTAGGCTTTGGGGGCAGATGGGATCCAGAAATTTACTTTCAATCTCCATGGAAGGGAAGAAGCTGACCTGTAGCATCAGCAGGATAATTGGTAGATAGATAGAGAAAGCTATAGATACAAGCCTTATTACTCACATCTGCATACTACAGCCATCCACACCCACAAAGCTACCCAAAAAGCAGCTGTCTTTCCGTTCAAGCAGAAGGATGCTACAAGGACTCTGCCAAGACCTTCTTTGGTATGAACCAGAAAGAAGATGGTTTGAAAGCAGTGCCACAGACATGATTTTTGCATCACTTCAGTATTTCTCCTCTAAGAAATTCTAGGGAGGACCTCCAATCAGCCACAGAGAAGTGTGCTTGACCTTTTCTGAACCCATATGTTACCTCCTGTTCTGTCCCTGAGCAACCCTGCCCATCGCAGCTGTCCAGCCATTGCTCCAGTACTGCGATTTCTGAGCTGGAGCTACCAAGGAGCTGGACAGACCCTGCTGTTCTGCGATGGCTGGCCAACCGCAGGGTGCCTCTTTTAGCTGCCAGAACAATATTTAGAAACAGGTGAAAATACTTGAGAGGATTCCCTAACGCCCCTCTCCCTGGGTGTGTTTGCCACAGCTGCCGTGGGACCGCTGCTGTGTCCTGTCAGGGTTCTGTGCCACGCCATACTCTGCTGAGCACGCAGATCCCAGCTCCCAGCAGTCAGCTCTTCCCTAACGGAGGCAATACCAGCTCTGTGAGTCAGTAGCAGCGGGGAGCTCTCCACCACATGGTATCCCTCTGCTAAACACGTTGCATCAGCTCCACTGTTCAAGTGCCAAGTTGGCAGCTCCCCACTGCTGGCACCCTTGCAGCATGTAGTCCAGGGCAAGACGCAGGTCAGCACAGCGAGAGGGAAAAGGCAGGTGCTGAGATGTGCCCACCTCCGAGGAATGCTTCCCCAGCAGCGCGCTCAGAGCGACTCAAGTTTCTTCCTGGCTCCACTCCACACGTGACTGGCCCAGCAGGGCAGATTCCCCAGCCATCGACATGCCATCTCCTTGGCATAGTCCAGCCACAGCTTAGATACCCAATAGCACCAGAAGCACCTCTCGACACCAGCCTGGCCAGTAGGGTCTGCTCTCAAAGGCAATACGGGATGGCAGCATCCATGCCCAGCAAGGGCTCAATTCTTCTGCTGAGCATGCCAACATCGCTGCCGCACAGCTCTACCTGAGGCAGAGGCACCAGGCCACAACTGGCTTGTGCCAGCTACATCAGTGACTTTCCTTTACAGAGGCAGGCCAGCTGTAAGCAGGCTGCAGTCACAGGTCCATGCAAAACTCTCCGTACCCATCAATCAAGCAGCCACCGTGAGCTGTCCCCACTTCCACTAAAACACTCAGGACAGATGGTCCTTGGACTCCCCTATTTTGAAATGTACTTGCAATAAATTCCTCTGCTGTTAAACAAAGAACATCAGAAAAATGTCTGTGTCTAGCTGTGATTGCCAGGCACCCCAGGAAAACCAGAAAAGAAATCACACTTCGAAGAATTACTGCCCACCCTGTGGAGCGATGGCACAACAGTCAGCCCCATCGTGCCTGAAGCTCCCCAAATGCCGCTTCTCTCCTCTCCTCTTCACACTGTTCCTCTTCTCACTTTCATGAAAAAGCAGATCTAAAACCCCTTGTTTTTTCCAAAGCAAGAACACACCATTTGGTATCATGAAAGCAGAGGCGGGGGGGGCTTGTCAGGGAACATGCACACACACAGTTCCTCTTGAAAGATACCCTACCTCTGGGGCCAGTAGTTCCAGTTTGCCCCCATGGTCCACAATCTGAATTCACATCTGGTTTGAATCTCACCTCACACCCACACTCAAACCTGAAAGTGGCAGAGCAGCTTTTAAGCCACACAGACACGTCTCCCAGAACAGAAGAATCGTGATGGTATTTGCAATTCAAAGTTAAATCTGCAAGGCAGCGTCCTCAATTACGTGTCACACATTGAAAGCAGCACTGCATCCCATCAAGCACGTACGCCACAGGGCTCTGTGTCCCAGTGATTCCCAGGTTTCCAACCCCAGGTTGACTTCCAAACTGCGGTATTGCTAATAGTACTGAAAACACCAGCTCTGACAGATGAGTCATAAAATCAGCGTGTCATTACGCACTTTAAAGACGAGGCTAATATCCATTAGATCTTAAACCAGAGGAGTGCAGTAAGACTACTCTGTCTGCTTGAGCCTTCATTCCCACTTCCATCTCCCCACTTCAGGAATCCTTAGATGAAGATTTCTCAAGCAGAGCAGATTGCTGCAGGGTAAAATAAATGCCTGATTTGCAGGCAAACCCCTTCACGCAGCTCTTCAGTCAACCCTCCTTTATGGCTTTATCTTCCCTTCTAGGTTGCCTCTGGGATAAAACTCACCTCACTCACCCCAGCCCCATCCACGCCTTCTCCAGCCCCACTCCCCTCTCCTGCTGACACACACGCTGCTCCCCAGAAGACAGGCTTTTCTCACAGTTACTCCATGGGATGCATCACGCACCAAGTGGGCAGAAGGTAACCTCTGGATCCTCCCTATTCCTGCCTCCCCCCCCCCCCCCCCCCAAGGGATGTCCCACTGCCTTCCCACCATAGTGTTCTCGTCCCTTTGTCTTTGCAAACTGCTCATCTTTGCTGCACAAACTCATCACAGTACTAAACCAGGTGTAACTACCTAAATCACGCTTCACATCACTGCTAAATAAAAGCCAGTGCAAATCCCATTGCAATATGCAATCTACAGAGCGGTAACAAACAAGGACTGAGACACTGCTTGGATGCAACTCTCCAGGCCCAGAATCTCTTGGAGGTTTCAGAAACCTCACATTTCTATTCAGAAACCATTCAAACTGCAGGAGATTAGAAATAAAAGTCTTCAGGGCTGTGGCAGAGTGAGATCAAACAAAGTGGTTTACTCATACAAAAGAAAAAGCTAAACACCTGGCATGCGGTGGTGTTTGCTTGGTTTAACTGTTAAGTTTAAATGTGCCTGGAGCAGCCCTTGTCTGCAGCACTTGCTCTGCCCCTCTGTATAGACTACCCAGTCTGTATTTTAATTGCACATTCCTTCATGAGCACGTCACAAATTTTACTGGAAACCTCAGTTCTGCCTGCCCCCTCTGAAAGGCTGCCATGCAATAGCACGCACACAAACCGTGAAGCTTATCCTAGTCTCAACATGGCCTTAGTTTTAATGTTAACTTCCACAGAAGCCACTAAGGTTTTAACCAAAACTCCAACTACCCTGTCTTAAGGCTAAAGACTAACACAGTTGAGTTTTTGAAGAACAATCCCATCTTCCAGGAAACAAATCTGCATCACTAAGACTACTCAGCTGATTTACGACCATGAGCCCTGTTTGCAAAGGCACTTTAATGCTGAGTATTTGCTGACCAAGGTCTGATTTTAGATGCATCTAAGTCCCAGTTCAGGTGATAGCAGAGAGGCGTTCACCAAGCCTGGTTAAAAGCACCTGCAAAGAGATGCTTTAGAAGATGCTCCTTTGCTGCCTCTCCATTTACAATGGCACAAATGGTGCAGAGGAGTTGCATCTGTCCCATGGCCACCCTCCTGGCATTTTGGCACAGAAACAGGTCTCCACAACTGGGTAAAACGTGCTGTACGGCAAGCTAAGGCTGAGACGCAAACCAAGACCTTGTCATGAAACTACCACGGTTGGTTTTGTCTGCAGCATAAGCTGGTTTATAAACTTCCCCAGGCAGATGGGTGCAGCGAGTCATGCTGCCCGCACCAGTTAAAAGAAACCTGCTACACGTGGGCGGTCACAGGCAAAGGTAAGAACAAACCTTCAGCCATGCCCAAAGCTCTACCAGAAGGGCCTGTTTCCTCTCAGCATTAGCCAGCTCGCCCGAAGCAGATATTTCTATGTCAGCAAGATGTTCTTCGCTGCCACTGTTTTATCCTAGAACAGACACTGGCATGGCCAACTTTGAGCTGCCTGCGCTGGGTTCCCAGGCCAGGCCAATGTCTGCAGCCCGCGAGGATAACTACATGTGCCAGACAGAGCTCAACTGTGTATCGCCACTCAGTGCACAAGGAAGACATTTCTACTGCCATATACACCCAAGAACACGGAAAAGCATAGGTGTACAATTTTTGGTCAAGTACAGAGTTAGGCACATTTTTCCTTCTGTCCTTGATAATGTGATTTGGGGAGGGATGCCTCCCTTGGAGCCCATGCCAGCCATCAGACCCATGCGTGCTGCAAAGCACACTTCACTGGCCTTTAGGAAATACCCGTGAAATGTCAGATACCCATGACGAATCAGAGAGTTAGGAGGGAGGCTGACAGCAAGAAAAGCGAGTACTTGCAGGAGTGTTCAGTTACTCCATGCTGGCAGCCAGACAAGCCCAGCTGTAAGCCTACTTGGCTGCCTAACAGAGAGAAGGGTTTTGCACGCAGGGAGGAAAATCCCACCCGGACCATTTGCCTTCACACAGTTCCCAGTGCCACGGCTGTGCTAAGTGGTACAAGGTTCCCTGTTCATGTGTCAACAATCTGCAACCAGGGCGCAGGGGTGAGAGACCCTGCTCTGGCCTGCCATGCCATCTCCTTTCTCTCAGAGCTCCCAGGAGGACACATTTGCACAGTATCAGCCTGATGGTGTTTCTCGTTTTCATGCTGTCCTTCCTGCTGTCAGGATCTGGGCTCCACTGGGGCAACCAACAAGCAGTGGATGAGCAGGACCCTGGCCCTGGCCCTGTGGTGCTGCTTCTGTCTCTTCAGTCTGCTTGGGACTTTGAAGATACATCACCCATGCTTCATGACAGGGGCATGAGACAGCCGAAACCAAGCCGTTCCTACATCCTGCCCTGCCTCAGCACTGTCCCGCTCACTCCACCCCATGCCCCAGAGCTGCTCCAACCACATACCCACTGTTTTTTGCAGCCCCACAGCTCATCTGCTCTCCTACCCCAAATCCCTTCTCACTCCTCCTTGCTGAAGACCTTCAGACACCAACCAGTGCAAGTGGGGTCGGCAGGGATAGCCTTTACATCTCAGCCTCAACTGCTTTTCTGTCAAGCCTCCTCTGACTAATCCTTGCTCGTGACATCTCTCTGCCCAGCACCCAGCAGTCATGCCTTCAGAAAAGTAGAGAATAAAACACTTCAACACTGCCTATGTACCAAAAGCACATGTTCCATGCTCGGTTTCCAAGAGCAGTCAGAAAGCAGGGCTCACAAGCCAGACCTTGGTCCCAGGACACCCCTCTACTTTGCCTGCAGTCCTACCCCCTTTCATCCATACAACTGCAAAGAGGTCAGGGTTGGAGAAGCTATAGCTTCTCTGCCTGGCTGGTAGTTGTTTTGAGGTTCAACAGCTGGAGCACTTACACAATTAGATCAAACCTGTCACAGAGGCAGGATGAGTTGAATAGCCACATGCATAGATTTCTCCCTCTGCTTGTAAGCACAGGCAATGCCTTCACACACCGGGACTTTGCAGCCAGCTCTACAGTAGATGAGAAATCTGCCAGGGGTCTTGGCAGAAGGAGGGGGAAGGAGATGGTGCCTCACACCAAGCCTGCTTCTACTCCACACGATTTAGATCTTGTCTTCACCACTCTCTGCTTGGATGAAATAAATGAGTTGCTTCCTGCAAATGTTGCCATGCACGGTGCATAAGCTTATTCTCAAGCACTGCGCACAGAAAACACTGCTCTGTATTGGTATGAATTTTTAAGATGCTCCTCACAGCAATGCCTGCATGTCACGCAGAAAAATATTCCCCAGAAATTTAGAACTCTGCACTTTCCTTGACTTATTGCTGGAGTCCTGAGTGACCTTATCTACCTGGCCTGCTTGGAGCAGGGGACTGGATAGAGGCCTCCAAGCTTGGACTTCATTTTCTTCTCACTGAAGGCTAATCTCCTGGCTGCAAACACAACAAAAAGAAGCTGGAAGTAGAGACATCACAAAAGGGAACAAGAGCAGGGTGAAATCCACGTTACGAACAGAAAGTTTCATGAGCCTCACACTGCAGTCCCAGTTAAAGAAGCTTGAAACTATCGAACAAAAACAACAACAAAAAACCCAGCCTATGAAAGTGCCCCGGTGGGAGAGACCACTGTGGAAGAAAGCAACAAGGAAGAAAACTCTGTTGGTAAGCACCAATCACAACAGCAGGCTGGTGAGCAGAGCCATCCATCAGGTACAGCACATGCTTAGGAACAAATCAGCCTGGGATCAAATACAGTTAAAAAAGAAAGGGAAGGCTTGAACAAAAAGCAAAGCTTGCTTTGGAAATGCAGAGTGGGAAACACAGCCAGTAGCAAAGCAAAGGACCAACCTGCAGAGATGAGTCCCCAAGACCAGAAGCTGAGAGCACAGAGAAAAGGATGTGGAAAGCAAGGAAGAGGGTTAGAGCTTTCCAAAATATGCCAAAGGAACAGATGGCAATTTGCCATTTCTCCTTTGAAGGGTTCAAGACCAAAAATGTCAGCAGTGACACCTTCCTCGAACACAGAGTAGTCTCCTGTGGGTGCTCAGCCTCACTCCAGAGCATCACAACTGCCAGAGGGGCAGGCTCAGCCGCGGGGCTGTGGGCTGACCCAAGCACCAGACAGCTTTCCAGCCTTGCATTCACAGCACCAGCTGCCTCTCGAGCCAGCACCTCATCTCTAGGCCTCGCAGCTCTGGCTGTGGACACACACACAGCTCACCTTGAATATTTCCCCCAGCTGGCTGCACAGGAAAATGTTTTCCCAAGGCTCTTAATTCATGCCAGACAACAGAAACATGAAACAACCTCCATGGTGGATCTCTGGAAACAGACAGACAGGCAGGAGTGCTTTTCAGCTTTTCGGAGCTGACAGGTCTAGGTCAAGCTTCAGGACCTAGAGCCGCCGTTCCCCAGGCCGGGAACCCCAGACCCACTGCAGAAGCCGCACTTTGCTCAGCTCAAGCCCAGGCAGCTTTCCCTGCCGCAGCTGAGATCACCCTGCACTTCACCTCCTACCTGCGCAGCCACCAGGCTAATCACCCTGGCGGGAAGCCAGGAGCCCTGCCAGAGGGTAAGGTGCTCTGCAAGGCCTGCCCAGGAGACACGGGGTGACAGATGCTCTACCTGGCAATTGCTACCTCTAATTTTAGCCACTCAGGGAAGGGGAGAGGTCACACAAACACCAGCTCCAGACTGGAAGGCTTAAGGGCGTTAAATACCCTCCTCCTTCCCCAAGTCATGGCAGGGTTAGCTGGCTCTTAACCCCTCGCTGTCACAGCAGAAGAGGACGCTGACACACCTCAGCAGTAGCAAAAGCTCTGGGGAAGCCTTTGGCACTGCGCCGAGCGTACCTCTGGGTGGAAAACTTGAGTGGAAAGCATTTTGGATGCTTGACTTAGCAGCTAAAGGAGGGTAATTATTCAAAATGCTGATGAACATCTCATCCACTAATTTCCCCAACATGAGTTATTTGAGATCATCCCTTACCAGTGTGGTAGTACAAGGCTTCCAAGTATAAAACTTGGAAAACTTTCTGTTTGTCCCAAAACATTGGTTAACTATCTTTTTCTTAGGCACATTGAAGCTAATTATAGTTAGAACTGGAATCCAATTAAGAGCAAAACAAAAACCCCCACACATTCCCCAAACCACACAACTCGGTACTTCCTATCTCCATACTCGCAAACCAGAACGGAGAGAGCAGGAGGAAATCATTAAAACAGCTCCATCAAAATAACTCCAGGAGTAGTCATAAAGGTTTGAGCCCTGCTGTCTCCTTCTGACACTATGAAATAAGCAGCTCAGAGAAATAAAGGATAGTTGACATGAACCTAATTCCCAAGCCAGTGAGGGTAACTGACCTGCCATCAGTGTGGCTACACAACGCATGCAACATCTCTCTCCTCTTTCCTCAACTCATGAAATACTGAGCACAGAGAGCATTTGTACCAGGTAACACTGTCATCTCAGCAAGAGACTTGCCATGAGGAGAGAAGGTTGTGACTTTTGACACCACCCCCACCCCCAAAAACGTGAAGGGGGAGTGAACACGATGCCATTTCTCCAGTCTGTCGCATCAAACTCCATCTATTTCAAATAGTATTTCATCATGAGTAGCCTCCCTTGTCCAGCTTCATCTCTACCTGTTCTGTCGGGCACTCCATCCTTCTTCTCCCTGTGCAATGGGGAAGGTGGGAGCAAGCCACCTCTGCCCATGAGTGACCAGAGCAGACACTGGAGAACGGGACTGACCACAGAGGACAAGTAAACAGCACAGCATAAAGGCTCAGGAAAATGAGAGGGGGCACTGGGGAAAAGCTGAAATAGAAAACAAAGCATCCTCCAAATGGCTGAATATTTTGCTGCCTTTCTAATATCTAAAAAGCTCCTTGAATTGGCAGGTTGCAACACAGCACTTTCAGACCACTGCAATACAAAGCCATGAAAAATTGATTTGCTTCATTAACATTTTAGGACCTTATTAGCTGGAACGAAATTGACTGTCAAGGCATTTTAAGGGAGAGTCATGGTGTAATGAGCTCAGTGCGAATTATCCTCATCCCAGAATAGAAACAGGCCTGTCACTGAGTAACCAAGTCCAGAATCTACCTTTTGGTTATTTTTAATTCCACCCCTTCAGCCCTATCTGCCATGAGCATTTTCTCATTCTGGCAAGGCAAGGCACCAGCTGGAGCGAAAGCTGCAGCCAGCCCCAACCTGTCTGCTCTCACCCAGTAACAGCAAGGCACGACTGCACGCAGAGCATCCACCCGAACGCTAGACACCACCAGCTGCAGCCGGTCCAAACAGCAACAGTTCCCACCAGCCCACCTTTCCAAAAAGTAATTCCAAAGCTATTACACCCCCATCACAGAGAAGATGCTGAGCCTGCTTTCATTCAGATGATTAGCATGCTGCAGGTCCCACTAAAGGAAAAAAAGAGTTTAAAAAAGCTCTCAAAGCCATTACTATGATAAACAAAGTTAAGAGGCAGGGTTCACCAAGGTCTGCAGGGAGCTACCAGGACTGGACAGCATTGTGCTAGCTCTGGCCCTCTGTGTTTAGGTCACAACACGTTAATAGCTGGCCACGTGAAAAGCCAGCCCCTGGAGGGGGGCTTACAAGGCTCAGCCCCGTGGACTTCCAGCCCTACGCAACCGATGAGACAGGGCCAAGTCTCAGCCTGCCCCTCTGCTAAATTTAGAGAATTAGGCAAGCCTGCAAGACATTTTTCCTCACAATAGTTTGGCTACGGCATTGCACCCAGAACTGGCTGACTGTTTTTCTGCCGGCTCCAACGCAAGAACTAGGAAGTCTCAATGCAGGTACTGCGAGGTGTGCTCAAAGAAAACCAAAGGAAGCAGTCCAGCACCTGGCCCAGGCTGCAGAACCCCCTGCTGCAACATGCCGTAGATTCAAGAAGCTCACAAGGTTCACGAAGAGACCGGACCAGTAACTGGCAAAGTGTCTTTAAGCATTACTGAAGAGACAAATTTCTGTGCTGAAGATAGACAAAGGCTGGGAGAACACCTGGGACAAGTTTTTTTCCCACTTGGCTTGCTCCTTCCCCACCAGATGACCACACATGCCACAGCTGAAGGTAGGATCCTGGTTATGCAGCCCCTCTTCTGGAACAAGTGTTCAGCAAAGTCCAGCTGGGGGGCAAAGGATCTGCAGTTTTCCTTGTAGTAGCCTTTTATATTCTGCCACAACAAAACACCCCCCCCCCTTTTTTTTTTTTAATTTACCTGCCTTTCACCAACCAAGACAAAGAAGAACAAACCAAAACGCACATGCAAGACATGCACGTACATGTGCTGCCCAACAGCTTTCCCTGAGATTAAACAAACTCCTTCCTGGGTAAAAGTAACTTGGCTCCATGAGTTGCTGTTGCCTTAGGGCTATTCCAAGGCTTCAGTGTGTTAAGCAAACTGAATTGGAGGGAGCTGTGTTTTCAAACCTTCATGGTAGGTATTCTCTTCCAGATCATTTAAGGTGAGACCCACGTGCAATTCTCCTCTGTAAAGCTATTTTGGTCACTCCAAAACTCTCCCTGTTCAGCAGGACAACCACAGAGCCCACTTAAGCAAAAGAACAAATCAATTTTTTTTTTCTCTTCATCATCCTTGACTGGTCTAAGGAGTGAAGTCTAAACACCAGAAGTCCCACTCAGGCTCAAATGTTAAATCAAGTAAGTGTTTTACCTGCTAATTGAACCAACTTGAACTCATCCCTGTTTTAATCTATTAACATGACTTTCTATTGAAGCCACTTTACTGTGGTATTTGATCTATGCATGTACATCACAGGATTTATTCTAGGCTTGTGCTTAATTGGAGCAAAATGCCTCCTTGGTGCTTCTCCTCCAAAGCTACCCACTTCTTGCTAATTAGTAACTAACACTGCACTACATGCTGACCACAGGTATGGCTTTAGCTGAGTAGTAACCTGCAGGATCACAGAAGTTTCCTTAATTACAAAGGCATCAGATCTATCTTGCTTCTCTGCATATATTTTTTTCCCTTTACACTTAAGTGTCATGAGTACATCCTTAGGTCAAGTGTTTCTTCCTTGTGAGAGAGTGTGATGTAGATTTGGGTGAAGCTATATGGCTGAAATCAGAGGAGCAGAGCACTGAGATCAGTGGCCAACTCTCCTCTTGGTCTCATGGGTAAGGCTGGTGTCTTCTATAAGGGCACTGCTGGTGCACATGGCGGTGCCCAAGCAGCACTCCACAGAGCTCAAAGCTCGAGCTTCCCTGTGCCAACAGAGGTGGACAACTGATTTTTGTTTCAAATCTTCTGCATTCGTTTGGTTTAAAGTATTTTTGTTGTTACCAAAATTGCTGTCTTTGAAATCTGAGTGAGCTGCTGGCTCTGCACTGCTCTATGGTCAAGAACAAAGCTCTGTCTGTCCTTCTACTATTAAGAGCTTTACAAAATCTTTTTCTACCTGTCCCCTTTTCCAGAGGGGATGAGAACTAATTTTTTTTTTTTCAGTGATTCCTCAGCATTCCCAATCATTTAACCATTCTTCTCTGAACCCTCTCATTCCCTAATATCCAAACAGGTGACAACTAACAGTTGTAAACCAAAGCAATAACTAGGTTTTGCTTACAAACACCTTTTCCCCATGGGAAAGTGCTTATTTATGGACTTAACATTATAGATTGTTTTACTACCTCTGCTGAAACAAATTCTTGCTACTTTTCATTCTGCCACCGTAATGCCTTCCAAAATGATAAGTCATGCAAGTTCAGAAACAATAGCTTTGCTACTTAGCTCCTGCAGAGTTCATTGCCTGCTAAATGCCATCTGGTCTGCTGTTCTCAGTGCCCAAAAATATAAACTGCAGCATCCGTCTTTGCTGTTTAAAAATCGCTTCTATGGCAGTTGTGTTTGCTACTGAAACAGGAGGGAGACCTGGGGGCTGTAAGGAACTCATCAGCCTCCCAGGGAGGCAGCAGCATGGCCAGGAGAACGCTTGACTCCTCCATCATCTCCTCTACCCCCCTGCACCTTCCCAGGAGCTGCCTGCTCCACCATGGGACTCTGGGACAGTGCTGAGCTCTTTCCTGGCCCCTCAACTATTTGTGCTGCCAACCTGTATTACTTCCAGGTTTCCTCCAGGCAGCTTTCCACCAGGTGGGTAACTCTGAGGTACTTACCCCCCAGTGTCACTGTAACACAGCCCTGGGCCCCTCTCCCTCAGATGTTTCACTATCTCGCGTGAACTGCAAGCTGGCTGGCTCTCCTCTGGACATGCCCAGCACCAATCCCCTCAGAGGGATCTGTCTTGGGAAGAAATAACCTTAAAACGTCCCAGGCGTTTACTTGTACTGATCAAAAATGAAAGACCTGGGGACATCTTAAGCCCCTGGTCAAGAGACCCCAAGAGTGAGGACAGTTGGGACTGGAAAAGCAGAAACCAGCAGGACACTCACTCTCAAATGCTGTTCAGCACTGGTGTTCAGGCCCCAACCAGGCTTGCTCTGAGGGGAGGTGAAGCAGACATGGCAGCTCAAGAGATGGCTTCTGACGGAAAAGTGGGCAAAATATTGTCATACAGGGGGAGAAGACGGCACATTTCAGAGCTGCTCAGAGATCACGCGTTATTTTAGACAGTGCACTTTCCACAATACAATGGCAGAGCAACAACCAAAGAAACAATCGCACACAAAAGGCCATTACAAGAGAAGCAAAGAGCATCCCCTCCTCTGCTGCGCTTCATCCAGGATCACAGTTTGTTTCAAGATGCAGGAGGCCCTGGAGGACCACTGGTGTTTTGGACATAGAGAGTTTAAAGGGGGAGCACGAGCCAGTCTGGACTAGAAAGAGCCTTTCCTTCCCTCCACCACCACCAAAGGTTTGGTCTGTGAGAGAAAAATTCAGAGAAAGCACAGACCTACTGGCTGCTCCTATTTGCACACGTAAGGATGTCGCACACTTGGTGCTAGTGGAAACATGTCCCACAGCTCTGGACTTCACCAGCAGCTGCCTGAGAGCCAGAAGCACCTGTGTCCCTTCGCCATGATCTGGTTCCCGCCCATTCCCTCAGCCTCCTGCATTTTTCTTAAACACACAAGCCAAGAGAACAGTCCTCCAAGCAAGGCAAAGCTTTATCAAAAATGACTTCTGATTAAAAAGGAGTTCTAAATCCTTTTGTAATGATGACTGGATTATCTGCATCATGCTGCATTATGCAACTGGGGATAAAGCAGCACAGAGCAAGTGGTAAAAATGCCGTCTCTAGCAGAGCCACAACTTTGTGGGCAGCTCCCAGTCCCAACACTCACCTGCAAAGCTTGGATGGGGCTGGGCACACCTGGCGTATCCCAGATAAGCAGAATCATTCTCAAGGCTTGTATGACGCAGCAGCTGCGGAGCAGTGGGTGTTTTGCAACATAGCTTTGAACCAGAGGTGCTGTTTCAGGGGAACACTGCCATTAAATACTTCAGGAAACACAGGTAAGAGCAACAGAACCTCTGACCTAACGCCTGGCCATGGGTGTGCCACAAAACATGACAACTTGTCATGCCATATTGGCAATGAACTAGAGGCCAGGCAAGAACTGCACTCAAGCTGCCCAGCCTCCCTACAAGGGCCATGCTGCCAGCATCCACCCTGCTAACCCAGGGGCAGGAGCAGCCACGCAGTAAGTGAACAGCCATGCTGCTCAGCTTCCCCTGGCCGGCTTTTAATGGCTTTTTTAATGGGAAGCACACTTTTAGCACCTGTAAAGTGCTGTGCCAGAAATCCAAGTCACAGATTCAGAGCCAGCTCCCCAAACCAGCCCGTCAAGCATGTCCTCTTATCACACCCTCTTCAGCCCAATGGTTTGGTTTTTTTTTTATTTTTTACTTTTTTTTTTTTTTTTTTAAACAATCAGATCCCTGTGTGAATCACTAACTTGAGCACAGTCTTGCCTTGTTTGGCAACATTTTCTTAACATT
The DNA here is from genome assembly GCF_047370975.1 of Nipponia nippon. NCBI lineage: Eukaryota > Metazoa > Chordata > Aves > Pelecaniformes > Threskiornithidae > Nipponia > Nipponia nippon. The sequence continues at coordinate 49,994,775 of NW_028262380.1, forward strand.
GTGTTTAGCTTCACTGCAGGCACTCAAAAATGTGCATGTGTGTACGTACATAACATGCTAGGCTCTCTGTTGCTGTAGAAGAAAGATGTGATTTATTTCAAAGGACAAGGAACAAGTTAAAAATAACAGGCAGCTTCAAAAGCTTCATGGTACCTTTCTGTTACAAAAGATGACACAGAAAGGTACTTTTTTTTCTGATCCCAAAAGAAGGTTCCCAAACTCTTCTTTCATCCAAAAAAGTCTTTATTTTGGCTGAGCCTTTGAGGCACAAAAACACTGCTTGGGAAAAGACGCACACAAGACTCAAATCTTGATCATTTATTTCAGCATCTCATCCTAGGAAGACTCCAAGCTGAACACAGCAGCTACTTGCTGAGCTGAATTATTTGCCCATGCAAGCATCAGTTAAGATTTTGCCAAAATCCAATAATGAACATCTCTGAGTCTGTAGGGTTCCCTCTGGGTACACACATGTTCCTCTGCAAAGTTACAAACCTCTCACTTACTAAAGCTGGCATGAAAATGTCACCAATGCTAGATCACAGGCTTCTGCTTTGCCCAAAACCCCTGACAGTACAGGTTCAGGTACACAGATCTGAGTGGACCTGTTAGCGAGGACAAAGCACACGGGATCTTCATTCCCCACGCAGCCCTCCAGCACTGTCACAGAGCTGGACAAAAGTACCTGGAGATGACTGAAGGTCCCGAGCGAGGCTCGCATCACCTCCATTTTCACCCACTGAACGTTTCCGCACAACTGTACACCAGAAGCTTAAAAAAAAGGTAAGAAATAAATTCTTGCTCAGCAGACCTCTGGGATATTGCAGCCAGCAAGCAATGGCATCTCTTCCCAGTGTCCCAGTTGTCTGCCTTTACTCCCATCTCAATGTGAAAGCAGGTGTGGGATGTTCAGAAACCAGTCAGAAGGTAGCTGAAGCAGAGCAGTCAGCCATATTAAAATATGAACTCAAAGCTCCACAGAGCCAGCTTTAACAAAGAAGGAGCTGATTTAAAAAAAAAAAAAATATCCAACAGTAAAAAAGTTTGAAAGCTTGAATTATATATCTATGACACCAAGAGCTCAAGGTGCTCCAGCGGGCCATGATTCCAGCAGTGCATTTTCAAGCCTGGGATGGCTCAGTCCTGGTCCGTAACAGAGTACAGTGAAAGGAAGTCTGTGTATTAATGAGATCTGCGAAACCAGAGGCGTGACTGGCTCCTGCACAAACTCCCATCGCACATGCAGTTGTCTCCCTACTTCGGTGACAGTGAAACACCATCTTCCCTACGCTGTCCTCCTAGAATCTGGGTGATGGAGAGTGGGGGGTGGTGTTAAAATCCATCACCGCTGCCACTCATTACACCTCCAAGATGATGGACAAAAGTTAACTGCTATCAGAGCAAAGGGCTTACTGCCACCTTTTTAAACAGAGCGCTGAGCCTCAGAGCAAGGTGGGCAGGCCCAGAGACCCTCTGCCAAGCGGACAGGGCTTGAGAGAGCCGAGCAGGAGTGCCAAGGGGCCCCGAGGCAGCGCTGGCACAAGCTCAGCGTGAGCAGACTGCCTTCAGAGCCCTGAAGCTGCAGCACGGCTGCCTTACTTCACAGAAGCAAGTTTCTTCTTTTGCACTGTAGCCATCACTTAGTGCCCAACCAAAATAGATTTAAGCTGTTCCATAGTAAAAATAACAGCAACCAAGAAATGTTATGTCAGATCACAGGAAGGGGAAGCTCTTTTTTGATAGATTTCCTAAATTTAGCCACTTTGATAAACCAGAGTCATTTGGACATGAGAGTTTTCCATATCCAGTGTGTGTATCGTTATCTGAAATAAAAGCATCAAAATCTCTCTCAGACAAAGAAAAAGCCTGCTCAAAAGGAAGATTTAGAGGAACGCACAGGGAGCTGAAAACTCATCTGGTTACGCAACGCGTGTAAGTAGGGCTGGTGCTGGCTGCTGACTCCCTGGTTTGGAAACCTGCCACCAAGCACATTCGACCCCATCCAGCACTTCCATCTTGTAAAATACAGCCGCACACAGCAAGGGGGTAAGAAGCACCATGCAGACCAGGAGAGGAAGCACACTCAACACTCTCCATCTCTTCTTCTCCTTGCAGCAGCACAGACTTATCAACAGGATAAGTCTGTGCCTCTCTCCCCGCCTGGGATGCCCCTGCAGCGTGGAGAGAGGTCTGCCTGCTTGCTCCTCTCTGGGCACAGCATGCTGGCTTCCTAAAGATACAGCCCAGATGAGGCTTCCCCAGGAAAGCCAACCCATCCAAAGGACTACTGGGGGACTACTTTGAGCCAGCATTGATCATCCCAGCTCTCACTGCTTGCTCCTGCTCAGGCTGCCCAGCAATGTGGTGGTGTAAGATGGAGTCCCTCAAAAGCGGTAACGGTGGGACAGGGGATGGCTGGCTCAGAGCCCACATTAAGGCAGTGGAGGCCAAGCCAGTAGCTGTACCCTCAACCGACAGTGCTCTTTAAAACCAGTTTGGGCCCAGGAACAGCTCCCCATCATTGAGTGAAAGTTTGGCACCACACAGATATTGCTCAGTCTGACACCAGTTTGTCTGGATTTACAATTCCCAGTGCCCTTGGGCAACTCCTGGGCAAGTCTGCAATTTGCAAGACGCCTTCCACACTACAAATCTCCTGACTGTGCTGAGCAGCTCAGCTGCCCCCTTACCATCTCTTCTGCTCCAGCTCCTATGGGTCCCACCATGACTAAATCACCCTGCTAAGGAAGGTCATTGCTTCTGCGAGCCACTCCCTGCTTCACAGATAGAGAAGAGGATGAGGAATTAAAAAAGGAAGGGGACACCTAATTTATGTCGCTGCCCCAAGTCCCTTTTGCTCCTGTACAGACAAGGTTCCAGCTGCTCAGCTCTTTTTGAGGAAAAAACAAATTAATTGGACAGAAATACCTTGAAACATTCTCTATCATACACTGCAACAAATACAGCTGCATCTCACTATCTATTGAGGATGTAATCCTGAAAAGTGCAATGGTTAGCAATTTGACAGAAAATTATGTTATTTTTCCCCATAATGTAGTAGAGGAGAACGTGGGTACAGACTAGTGAGTTATACACAGTAAAAATACAGAGGGAGGGTGGAAAGATACAAAAGGAAATACCAGAATGGTCAACACGAGATGACTGCTTTTCAGAATGGATCACTATCCCCAGCCATTACCCCATTTTTGGGCCCTTCATTCTTGATTGATCTTGATTTATCTGAGAATTTTAATGAGAGCGACGAAAATGCAACTGTTCACACCCAGGCAATGGGAATACGTACACTAAAAGACTGATGTCGGGCAGTCAGTCTCAGACAGAGGTTCCTGCCTCCCCATCCTCCACACTGTACATCCTGTGCCTGTGCATTTCAGCTCTGCACATCACGAAGTCCTCGCTTTCTAACATTATCTGTTCAGAGAAAAATTGCTTGCTGTCCATACCTGACTGCTGCATCTAAGAAAGAAGCCACAGTGAGTGGAGAAAGGTATTAAATGGTCAGCAACAGAGCTCCACAACAACAGCTAGAGATGCAGCAGGGTGCTGCTGTACCTTGCAGCACTCCTGGTCCGTGCTGCAGGACAATTTTGCAGTTCTGCTGTGCCCACCATAATGTTTCAGAGGCCACACAACAGAGATGCATGTTTCTTTTGCTGCCCGAAGCTCTCCCTCCACTTGTTGACTATGTAGCAATGAGCCTTACTAGATGCGAGGACACTTGTTTTGGGGTAGGTATGGGACAAACCTGCCTCTCTAGCAGTCCTCTGCTGCCAGCCTTGCATTGATACAAAGGCACCAAATGTGTTGCACATGTCTCAAAGTCAAGCACGCCCCAATCACTGTGTTCACTTTCAATATTTTTCCACTGTATGGTTTCATGCAGCAGAAACAGCAGCTAGATACATGGGAAGCAAATTAGGTCAAGCACCTCTGTCTCAAGCCAAACCCTGCAGATTTTGGTGTTATGGAAACCATGGCCCATTCATTTTTTAGGAAGCTCATCAACAGCCCTACCCTGCTACAAGGCAGGATCTGTCCCTTATCACAGGCCACTGCTCACTCTCTATTGCTAGAGAGGAAAACACCTGCTAAAAATGCAAAGAACATGCTCCAAGAGGAATTTAACACAAAGAAACTGGAGTTACTATGTATAGATCATTCAAGAGACAAGTCTTGAGAGAAGTGTGCCATGATCTTGCATTCTGTTAGGACAAAAACCTACACTATTAATTTTATCATCAGTCGCAGCATGAGGCCCACAAATCCCTGTCCTGCCATTGTTGTACCTTTGCTTGTTTCCTTCCTGTTGCGCCGTAACAGGGAAAGCCCGAGAACTCTACAGAAAGTGATGGGTACCAGGCGAAGGAGGAGGGACCTCTCCCAGAATGGTCTGGGTTCCCTCTCATGTAACACAAATAAAAATGCTTATCTAAACTGGACACTTGGCAAGCATCACCCTAAAACTGGGTAAAGGGGAAGATATCCTGGTATCGCTTTCATAAAGGGCCTTACAGAGATGCACTTAGCCAAGCTTGTGAAACCCTGCTAACAGAAGCCCAGCAGAAGCCTCCTGTGATCTCACCAGCACAATTCAGCATAACCCAGATCAACAACAATACAGCTCCTTCCTGGAGTATTCAAGCATCACCTCTGAGTCAGCGTGTGGCAAAACAGGGCACGTCTGAACAGGATTTGAGATGCAGCTTTGTTTTGCTCTGAAGCTTACTTGCCTCCACAGTTCAGTTTAGTTTGATCCTCAAAGTCTAATGGACTTCCCCACAGAAGTGCCTAACTCACCTCAAAGCTGTCGTCTGGTTCACGCAGGGGTTGCCATGCTGAACTGTCAATTCAAAATTAATGCTACCTTGTAAAGTCTGGTCCTAGGCCAGTCTCACACCTGTCCCCAGGAGTCCAACCTAGCCACAGCTACAGCTAGTAACTAAGTGTACTCAGTATACCGCTGGGAGAAGCACAGAGCTCCTGAAAATGACCACTGGAAAAAAAAAACAAACAAACAAATCTGAAATTAAGGTTTCGATTTAAACCACAACCAACTTGAGCACGCAAGCACTCCAGCAGGCACAGCTCAGTCCAATCACCACCTCCGCCCACTGGCCACAGGCAAGTCACCCCTAACCACGGAGCCTACAAGCGTGCATCAGTCCTAAACCACGCTGCCACTGACCACGTTGGCAACCCAATCAGCGCATTCAGGACCAAGCTTTAGCCAGGAAAATACCACAAGTACAATACGACTTCAGCCTCCAGCAGCCTGCTGGGGCAGAACCATAAGCCCTCAAAGATGGCCCTGTTGAACACCCCAAGTGAAATTTCTCCCAAAGCCAACCAGCCAGTTGTTTCACAGGTCTTGAACCCCCGCAACCCAGTTCTTACATCTGGTTCCCAAAAAAGAAACCGCTAGAGGACAAATCTCTCCCAGCTGCTCAGCTGGAACAAAGGCCACATCCACACAGGTGATCTTCCCATTACAGGACGTAAACTGCATCCACTCAACAGCTTCTGAAAGTGCCAAGACCTCTTCACCCTCTGTATGAGAGACAGCTCCTTCACACTGAATCCCATCAGCTCTCCTGCTGTAGGCAAGGAGATCACCGTATAGCAGACCAAGGAGGCAGGCTATATTGCTTTCTCAGACCCAGCTATGTTCTTAGCTAGCCAAAACCACCAACACATTTGGTTTGCAGCAGCAGGAGTTTGACTGTTACAATTGACATGGTGCTTTAAGCACTCCCTCCCCACTCCTCATCTCTACAAGGCACGCCCTTAAATAGCGCATCCTTAAATCGGCATCCCACAAGCTCACCTGAGAAGAGGTGACCTTCCTCAGCACCAGCCAGCCTGCTTACTCTCACAATTGCTCACATCTGTACGGCAAGCGCAAGTACCATAAGCAAGGAGAGGGAGATAAAAGGAAGGAACTGACCATCTTGTATTCGCCCCCCAGACCACAGTTTTCTCTACTCATCTCCAGAGGTTATTCCTCCTCTACCTCAGGACAGGCTGGGGGGGGTGGTGGTGTGGGGGGGGGGGTGTAAAAAAAAAAAAAAAAATGCACTCTTATGGCTTCCAAGAATTCAAATCTGACACAGAACTTTTCATTAAATACATTTTCTCCCTTCTCCCCTGGCAAATTACTTTCAAGAAGCCAAACAACTAGCCTGCACGATTATTAGCAAATCACTGCTTGGAGAGCATGCTAGGCTACCACAGCTACCTGCTTAATACTGCAAATGCAACAAGACACCACAGCATACAGGAGAATTACCTACCAGATGCACTCATATTTTGCTTTTAAACTGATACTTGTTTTTTTTCAGAGCTCTATCCCAATGTCCAGTAACATGTTCACAACGTCACGAAAAGGCAACAAAGATTCAGCACTGTTGGTAATTTCCCACCATCCTCTCCTGAGATGCAAAAGGAGTAGGACCTTGCAATATATCTGCATGGGGATCATGCACATGATACATCTCAACCAAACTTACATGGGAAAACTTTTCACACTTAAGTGTTTTTAGAAAGAGGCACCACACCACCAGAAGTGCGTGCACACAGCAAGAAGCAAAGCATGTTTCATGACATCTGTGTCCACAGCATGCTGAAGCAGAGCACAAATCTGTCCTCGTGTAATCAACTGACTCTGGAGAGGGGAAAAACCAACATCAATGTTTTAATCTCACCTCGCCAGTCAGTAGCTTTTAAGTAATTCTCACACAATGAAACAAAAAATCATTTGGTACCGAACATCTAAGTTGTGTCCCGCAGAGACAAATTTCATTGACTGTAAAAATAAAAAACACAAACTAAAAAAAAAAAAAGTAATGCACTAAAGGCCAAGAACTCCACTTTGCTTCACTAACCAAACCAAAAAGATCCACTCAACCAAATCTAGTGTTTCCCTGGTTCAGTGATGGCAGCTCAAAGTCCAGAGACCCAAAGCCCAGAGACAACTCCCATGGGGAATGGGGCAGGGCAAGACCAGCTGTTAAGGAACAAACCAGAAGTTTTCTTGTACCAGAGCTGACATAACAGGAAACCTTTCCTTTAGCAGAAATGCGTAGGAACTTTTTGCATAAGGAAGAGGATTCCTTCAAACAGTGCTAAATATGCACGTTGCCATCCTAATTTTGAGTAATTTTAGCAAGTTCCATATTAGGAGCCTTAAAAAAAAAGCCCCTAAACACACACAAAGCAATGCACACATACAAGGTAACCAGACACTGCAGGCAACAGAACAGCTTTAAGAAGGCAATTCAAAGCCTCAGCCTCTCTGCTGGCATCCACAGTTGAGTTTGTCCCTCGTTCCTGTGTCCTCCCAAGCCAGATCATCAGGCATGAGCCCAGCTCTGTGCTGGCTACTCCAGTTCTCCCCAAGGACTGGTTCCCACACCTGCACCCCACCAGGCACAGTCCCACGTCAGCCATTCATGCTGCACACCACACTCTTCCACTGGCAATTTCTCTGCCTCCTCCAATATCATGAAACTCTTGCTGTCTCTTTCCTGAATGTGTTGTTTAAATTAGAGGATGCCCCACCACAGCTACCAAGCAAGAGGACCTCAAATGCTCACCATGCAACACACAACTTAACATGAAGGAAATCCCTAAAAATCTCTGGTGGTAAATAGACTGTGTTTCTACACCATTACGTACAGCAAGTCACACCACTGAAGGCTGCCGCTTCAGCAGCACAGAAATCAGCTCTTGTTGGTAAACTAAATAATCTGCGATAGAGCTACAGAATCACACTAGCTTCCCCAAGTTCAGCAACTAATCTATTCTCTTCTTCTCCTGAATCACAGGGCCTTGTTCATCTTTCTCCTGCCACCCAGGTCATCTGCGTCCAGTGCTCACACGGTGCTGAAGTCTTGCCCCACTGTCTCTGATTACACCACAGTACTTTGCTGAAGCCACAACGTTCAGGAGAGCATGACAACAGCCCCAAAACAACTGCAGCATCTACGTTGAAAGTCAGGCAAAAAAGACTTCACCCTCAAATGGGGAAAATAAAAGGCTGCCAAATGCTAGCATCAGTCTCTATAACAAGCAGGTGTTGCTCTACTGCAATTGCATGTGCAAAAAACCCCAGGTGCTTACAATTTAATTATGATGAACAATTAGATACCTGACAATTAGATGCCTTTAACTGAGAGGCAGCTCAGATTTTGGAGCAGCTTCTGAGCCCTTCTGACAAAACGAGTCCCACCCGCTCCCTCCTCACCTTGCATGGGACTTGACAGCATGACACATCACAGGATCTTCCACCTCTCCATCTCCTGACTCCATCCCAGCCATCAAGGCGGTTCATGCTTGCTTTTGACTCCAACACAGGAATGGTGAGCATGGTTCACTTCAAATCATATAAGGTGGCCTAGAATTAGCCCTGCTCTGGCCATGAGAGGGAGTCTCACAGGGGAACTACACTATGATACCTCCATCTGTACCCCTGAAGGTGACTGGCATATAATCCCTGCTTCTGCTCACCTTCGACATGGGAGACTGGCAGAGTAGAGGCTCGTGATCCCCTCCCTGTTCTGATACCTTAGGAAGGGGGCAGCCAGGAGATGTGCGCTTCCTCTCCACAGGAGACCTCTTGCCAGTCCTCCAGCATCTCTCAAAAGTCCACAATAGCTTTGCAGTGTCCTTTTGGAGAGGGGCTGCTAGGCTCACACACGGTACCTTTGCCCATGGCTTTCTGTCTGTTGTCACATTTTTAATCTGTGAAAACCCAGATCACTTGTCTTGCTTGTGACAGCATTTTAGGCGTTTTCTGCAATGGACACAGTCCCTGGCTTTCTTATGTCTGCGTTCACACAGGCAATTTCACAGGCAGGAATAAAGGAAAACCACTGGTCAAACGCAATCCCCCCCACCCTAAATCCCAAAAGGATCACACATTGGACATCAGGATACCTTGTGTAGACCACAGCCTGGAAGAGCCCAGGATGGCCCAGACCCAGCCTAGTGCAGAGCAAGAGGAGACAGCAGCAGAGCAGTTAGCAGGTGCAAAGGCAAGCTTGGAAAATCCAGTCACATCTGCCTGAAACACAGGCGTCTGCTATCAGGCAGACAGCAAACCGCTCCCCCACCCCCAAATCCCAAGTCACTTAATAGCTTATGGGACATGAACGACCTAAAAGCCCTTCAGTCTAGGGGCTAAAAGAACATCACATACAAAAATCACAGCATTTCACAATGCCTGTGACAACCCAATTGAGGCCTCATCGTCTTGAGGTGGTGAACCATTCTTTTTGGTCACTCCAAGCAGGCATATGCCTTTCTTAGCCTGGCAGGGATACTTTTATTTATATATAGTGCAAATGTAAAAGGAAAAAAAAAAATTCAACACACCACTTATCAGCCAAGCAGATGACTGCAGCCTAAAAGCACACAGATTCCAGCTCAGATGCCAATTCAGTTACTATTTCGCCCAGCTACAAAACTGTTTCAAACATGAAAACTTCCTTAAAAGGACCCTATCAAGGCATTTTTATATCACTTTTATTCACTGTTTGTTTGGAATAAACCCTCAGAAGACTGAATCCAGAATCTCAATTCTTATTAACCATTTCTATGCACACTAGCTTGTTCTTAGAGAATTTGTGTGTATTATCAATGGAAGTTACAGAGCATGCGCGCGCAGGACCAAGAGGAAGGGAAGGACAGGAAAACCAAGGATTAACCCTCAACTCATGGACAATCAAGTCCCCTCTTTGAAGGGGATTCCAATGAAAATTTTGGATAATCAAAGAACGCACCATGGGTTTCATGAATGACGACACAGATTGCGCAACCAGACACACAGCCAGACTGCACTTCCATTTTTGAGCACAAATTTGGCAGTGTCTCCACAGAAATATTTCCCTTATTAAGGTCAACAGGCTGCAAAGCAGTTCTTCAGTGCAATCCTAAAAAGACCACAGCCCTATTTAAGAATTAGCAGTGTTGTAATTGCCAGGGATTTCCGCTGGAAGAGTTTGGAAGGAAACAGACATCTCCCTCGCTACACATTTTCGTACCATTAGACCCATCTCTTTCTTACACCCTGTTAAAAATGATGCCAACCATGACCCACTTGCACAAGAGCAAGCTTGGCAGCATGACTTTAAACACGCACACCTCCTGATCAACAAAGTCAGGACAAAAAAAAAGTCTTCAGCTTCACGATTGCCATTCAGGGGCTCCTAAACAGTCTTTTATTCGTAGAGCAGATACACAGCAAAGAATATTTTAGATTAAATGCGGACATACTGGCCTCCCCAAGCCAAATGATGGTTCACATTTTTCATATGATCCAGGTCATAGCTGGGCTAGATTTAAGCATCATTCAAGACGACAAGGAGGTCTCTCAATTAATTGCAGCCTTTAATCACTCTTCAGCACTTCCACAGATCAGCCCTGCCTTTGAAGCACATCTGTCTTCTCAACATGCTCTTTCCCGAGCTAGACTCGCATAGTATTTGCGTTAAGACAGTCACCCCCTGCCCCAAGGCAGGGTGACTTGCGATGCTAAGCCCTGTACCCTTGGCAGCAAGGCCCGGCTTCTCCCCCAGAGAGCTTCGGAAACACTGCAACCCCCTTTCCACAGGCAGCATCACCCAGGTGGTATTCAGAGGTCTGGCACGTGAGCCCCTGCTCCTCCCATGCCCAGTGATGCACTGCTTACCTGCGCCTGGCTCCCAGGTGAGAGCGGTCCTTTCCTACCTCTAAGGAAACATATATGGCACAGCCAAATCCAAAGGAAAAGGTCCTTCAATTCCAATGCCCCCCTTATGCTTCTGGACCTGCTCTGACTGTCACCGGTCAGCAAAGATGCCAATCACCTGCAGACAGTCTGGTTCCTCTTCACATTTCACTTTTAAAGCATCATCCATTCACTGGGAAAAAAAGAGGGTCAGCCACAAAACATTCACCCCCCCCCAAAAAAAAGATATGTGACTGCAGACCTTAATTATTCACAAGAAAAAACCTTCAGTAGCCACCCACCACACCTGCACAGACAGTTTCCTGTCTTGGCTAATTTTGGTGGGGTTTTTTGGTTGGTTGGTTGGTTTTATATAGTTTTCTTTGGGGTTCTGTGCATTTTTTTTGGAAAGCAGATCACATTGCCAGCAGCAAGACCCAGCATGCAGATACCACCCAGCAACTCACACAGTGTGGGCTCACCCCCCCCAGTCCAACGGCTCTTACATAAGCCAGCACGGTTAGAGGGAGATAGAATCGACGGAGCCAGGACGCGAGCCGAGGAGCAAACAGCATCTCCTTATTCTCAGGGTCCAAAGGAAAAAAAAAAGAAAAAAAGAAAAATAACCCCCCAAACCACACCTTATTATTCACATTTGCCTACGAATGAATTCAGCGCCACTGCTTGCTTTAACTCAAATCATACTCCAGTGTCCCCACAATTTCAGGCTACCTTTAAATAAAGAATGTTCCAACATCCTTCCAACACGGGTGTACATGTGTGTGTGTATGTGTAAAAAATGCACATTTCTACAGCGCTGCTTACAGTCCAGAGCGTGTTTTGATTTCACACAGATTTACACACCAAAGCACCTTTCCCATGACCCCCGCAAGCCCCAGAGCAAACACAGCGGAGGAAGGACACAGGTTAGGAGGCAGTACCTGCATGCATAGAAAGTAAAACAGATGCTGCTGGAAAACACCACTGATAAAATCACAACTTTAGAGGTGACAGCTTTAAAAAGCACCACGACTAGTCACATTCTAGAGGAGAGAGATTATGCTTTTTTCATTAGATGAAAGGGGAGAGAGGAAGAAAAATAATTGCTCTCAAGAATAGCTCCAAAAGGCGCAGTCTGGGAATCACTTCTAGGTGAGACACTTAAACAAAGAAGATGGAGTATCCCTCTCTTCAGGGAGGAATGCTTCCTGCTGGAGACAGGGCTTGGATACGAGAAAGCCTTTTTTACACAGGGCTATGGATACCAACACACCCGTTGTCTACCAGCAGGAGCTTTCCTGCATTCAGAGGCTGCAGCACAGGCCGGGTTTTGGGGGTGGAGGGTTGAAGGGGGAGAGTGTCTATCTGTGTTTACAAATAGCCCCAAGGAAGAGGGAGCTGCAGGGTAAAGGGAATTAGGAAAAAAAAACGACAGTGCCATGTAAAGGAATCAAAACAAGGAGAAGGACAGGTCAGGGCCTTTTCAACAATGGCACTGCCAATGCTCGGGGCCAAAACCCAAAAAGCAGAGAGAAATGGCCGGGACAAAGGGGGATGCAACACCCCCCTCATCTCAGAATAGGGTTATTTTAAGCCTGTCTCCTTGGAGCTACCCTAATATTTTTTCTCATGACTCAAGTCACCAGGGAAGGGAGTTAGAGGAGGAGAAAGAAAAAAAAAAAAAAAAAAGAGACAGAGCTAAGACTGACACAGTACAACCCCCTTCTAGAAGGGGCAAAGCCCCAGAAGGGATGAAAGGCAAGCTGGACTGTGCCTTACCTGGAAAAGTGTGTGGGTTGGGTGACCCTCTTTTAAGGCACTTTGAACAGAGGACGTGCACAGTGTAGTACAGGCCCGGCCATTCCTGGAGCAGGACATTCAGTTCTTCCACTAAAGGGGTAATAGCTTGCCAAGCTGTCCAGATATTTGGTAGGGACGCATGACTAGCGATAGAGAGAGTATCTGGCTGCAGAGCTCCCCTGGCAGGCCGGTAACTCACCACCACGGGCACCTTTCCCCGGTAGGCATAGATCTGGTATTTGCCATCTGACCGCTGAACCACGTGGCTGTTAATCTGGACACTGTAGCGTGCAAACAAGCCGGGTGGGAAAATGAATGGAAAGCTATATTCAATCTGCAGCTGCTCGACCACGAAGGACTGTCCGCTCAGATTGGCGCCGTTGATCCACGCCTCCGCATGGGGCACCTCATTTTTCACGTAGCAGGGAAACTTGTACCAAGCAGCCGCCCCATTTAGGGGCTTGCATTTGGGTTTGTTGACACAGTAACAGAGCCCCATCTTCTCCAGCAGCTCCAGGATGAGCTGCAGATCCTCCCGGCTCTGGACGTGGGGCTTAAGAAGGAGACGGATAACATGGGCAGGGAGGAGGCCATGCAGCAAGAAGCCCTCCACGTAATGATGGAGCTGAGTGGCCCTCAGTTCGTCAATGTGGGTGTCGCTGAGCAGCTTCTGGAGCAGCACGGTGGCATCCCGCTGGCAGAAGACGTTGAGGATGTCAATGAGCCGCGGCAGGTTGTGGAACACATACTCCCGCAAGGTGAGGTGCTCCTCGAAGTAGAGCAGCTTCCCACTCTCATGCAGGTAGGACAGGGCGCTCTGGAGCCGATCCTCTGTCAGGCCTGCCTGCAAGCCCAACCGGGCAGAGTCCCACCAGCTAAGCCACAGCTGCTGAGCTTGTGGCTGGAAGTGCAGCTCCTCCAGCACTTGCCAGGATTTGGGCAACACCCGGTGCAGGTTCGGGAAGATATCCCGGTGCTCAGCCACCGAGAGGAGCTTGTCCCGCAGGCGACGCACCTGGCAACGGTCTCGGCAGCTAAAAGGCAGTACTGGAGAGAGGATCTGTGGGCGGTGGTTGAGAAGGTACTGAAACTGGGCTTTCTTTCGCCGCAGGTTCTTGTCTGAGACCCCATAAAAGGCAGCGTGCGGGCTGGAGCAGCGCAGGTCAAAGTCCTGTCCAAGAGCCTCATCCACCTGCTGGACCAAGCTCTGGAGTCCCTCAGCATCCCTCTTTTCCTGCTGAGCGATCTGGTGATGGATGTCCAGGCACTTCTCTTCCAACTCCCGCTCCGCACAGAGGTCAGCATGGGTTCCCACCATGCACACCACAGCATGCGGCACCTTGGAACCAAGCCAGTGCAAGAAATAGCCCACAGAGGTGTAGAAGTGCTGAGGGACGTAGGCACTCAGATTCACTACCAGCACGTACAGGGCTCCGGGAGAGAGAAAGAAAGACTGGATCACATCGTAGCTTGGGTCCCCCGCCAGCTCGTACACAATGAACGTCAGGCCCCTCTCTGCATCCGCTGTCCAGTCCATCACCTCAATGCCCTTGCTGCCTCCTGGCAGTCCCAGTCCTGATGGTACTTGGGAGGCATCGGGCAGCGGCGATGGTACAGGGCACGGCGTTTCCCCTTTCACTCGGTGAGAGGGCACATGAGAAGGGACGTCCTGCCGCTCAACGGGGAGATGTTCCAACTGCTGCGTGGCAGGGACCCGTGCTGAGGAAGCATCCTGAGGCTCCGGGAAGGGGCAGCACCCAGCTGGCACTCTCCCAATGTCCTGCTGCTGCCCAGGGCACCCTCTGGGTTGGGTGTTCCCTGCCTCCAGACTTCCCACATCCTCCCTCTGCCCATCCTCCTCCATGAGGCATCGTCTTAGCAGGGTCTTCCCCGCATCCTTTAGGCCCATGAGGACCAGCTTGAGGCGGGGTTTGAGGGCAGGCTGGGAGTGGGCCAGCTCCTGCTGGTAGGCTGCGATGTAGGGGATGCCTTTCATGCATACCTCGTAGGGGGGCTGGATGAGGGGGTTGTCTTTGATCTTCCACAGGGTGACACGGGAGAGCTGCCCGAAGCCCTCGGGCAGGATGGCAATCTGGTTGCCTTGGAGGACCAGCTCCTCCAGGCTGTGGAGGAGCACAATGGAGTCAGGCAAGTAGCGGATGCGGTTGTTGTCCAGCCAGAGGGTGCGGAGCTGGCGGAGCTGGCAGAGGCGAGGGGGCAGCAGGGTGAGCTGGTTGCGGCTCAGGTAGAGCTCCTCCAGACTGGGCAGCGCCAAGATGGTGGCGGGGAACTCCCCCAGCAGATTGGAGGAGAGGTTCAGCATCTTGAGCCGCTGCAGGCTGCCGAAGCCAGCGGGAAGGGCCCGCAGCCGGTTGCCATCCAGCATGAGGCTCTCGAGGGCACTCAGCTGGCAGAGGCCCTCGGGCAGGGCCGCCAGCCCGGTGCCACTCAGCCAGAGGATCTTCAGGCGGCGGAGGGTGGCGATGCCCTCGGGCAGGGCCCCGAGGTGGCGGTTGCCGGAGCAGTCCAGCTCCTCCAGGGCGGCCAGCTCCAGCAGCGGGGCGGGGAAGGAGGGCAGCAGGTTGTGGTCGACGTCGAGGGCGCGGAGCTGCCGCAGGCGGCCCAGGCCCTCGGGCAGGCGGCGCAGGCGGTTGAAGCTGAGGTCGAGCTCCTCGAGGCGGCCCAGCTCGGCCAGGCGGGGCGGCAGGCCCGGGCCCTCGGCGCCCAGCTCGTTGTGGCTGAGGCTGAGCTTGCGCAGGCCCCGCAGCCCCGCCAGCGCCCCGCCGTCCCCCAGGCCCCGCAGCCGGTTGTGGCTGAGGTCGAGCTCGGCCAGGCGGCCCAGGTGGCGCAGGGCGGCGGCGGGCAGGCGGCCCAGCCGGTTGCGCCGCAGGCTGAGCACCCGCAGCCCGCTCAGGGCGGCGCCCACCTCTTCGGGCAGATCCTCCAGCCCCCGCCCGCTCAGGTTCAGCGCCTCCAGCTCCCCCAGGGCCGCCGCCGCCGCCGCCGCCGGGGGCGGGCGGCGAGGCGCGGCGGCGGCGGCGGGCGGCGGCGGCGGCCCCCCCGGCGGCCCCGGGGCCGGCTCCGGCTCGGGGTCGGGCTCGGGCTCGCCGGGGCCGCCCCGCAGCTTCCGTGCGCGCAGGGCGGCGTCGCGCCACAGCCGCACCGCCTTCGGGGGCTCCGTCTGCGCCATGGCCGGGGGAGCGGGCCCCCCGCCCCGCCCCGCCCCGCCCTACCTGCCGCCGCCGCCGCTGCTGCTCGCCATAGGCGCGGCCGCGCTGCGCGACGCCGCCGCCACCGCCGCCGCCGCCGCGGCGGGCTCGGGGCTCCCCGCGGCTCCGCGCCGGCACTGCCAGCCGCGCCGCGCCGCCCCGCGCACGTAGCCGCCGCCGCCGCTGCCACCGCCCCGCCGGGGGCGGGACGCGGACACGGCCCGCCCCGCGCCGCCCGTGGGGGCAGCCTGCCCCGCCAGCGCCGCACCGCCCCCGCGGCGGGGAGAGCCGGCCCCTGCGGCGGGAGCAGCCGGCGCCGGGACACCCCGCCCCGGTCTGCCTGGAAACCCCCGCCGGGCACCGGCCGCCCCTCGCCGGGAGGAAGGGTCCCTGCCTCCGGCCTGAGCCTCCCGGCCTGCGGCTCCCGCCCCTCGCACCGGCCGGCACGGCCCGAGAGAGCGGCGCAGGGGGAGCCCGGCTGGCGCCGGGTGGCGGCGCATCCCCGGGACCCCGGTGTGTGACAGCAGCCGCCGCCCATGGGCTTGCTGCGAGGTTTGTGAGCCGCTGGGCTCGCAGAGCACAGCTCACCCCGGGGAGGAACAGCAAAAGCTGTCGTATTGCTGAGCTCCGCGCCAGCCCTGCACCGGGCACAGGCTGGTTTTTCATCCGGCCCTGCAAGAAACGGAGGTTAACCTTCCTTCCCATTCAATGAGCGCGTTTCCCGGTTGGAGGGTGCGAAAGGCGGTGACCCGCCGGTTCGTCAGAGCAACGCTGCCACCTTCCTGCCGCGCTTTGTTTCCGAGCTGCACACATCTGGCCAGGTCCTGAACACTGCCTTCCCCGGGATCCTCCGCCGAGCTGTGCTCCGGGGGCTCCGAGAAATAGGCCGAGAAATTTCCATCACTGCTACAGGCGGGGGGGAAACAGAGCCGGTTTATAGCGGGGCTGCGAGGCTGACTGGCGGAGGCCGGGGACGCTCGGAGCCCCCGAGCTGCGTGGCCGTACCCTTACAAGCGCCTGTGATGCACTGCGGCCAACGGCTCGGAGGTTTTACAATGTCACCGTCTTTGTACAGCACTGAATACTCCGGCGTCACGAGCTCCCACCTTCTCACGTTGTAACTGCCACCATTAAAGCATGCTGTAAGCGACTGCTTCAGGGCCACGAAGAGAAAGAAAAGCATTTGAAATGAAAAGTGGGCCAGGGGGCAACCGGTTTCACAGCCTTTCTTCTCTTCTTTGTTGTGGACAGCCCTCACAAGAACAACGCCTTCTCTTTTGGATGGCCCTGCGCATCTAAGCACGCTCCCGCCTGGTGAGAACTGACCTGGTGCGGGGCTATAGTCACTGTACTACGCTGCTGAATTTACCGATTACTAAAACTACAGATCGCAAAGGCTCAGGCTCAGTTCCCGTCTTTCCCATCAGTAACAGACAAGCAGGGGCAAAATCATCTTTTCAGACCCTCGGAGTCCTAACAAACCTTCACCAGGTTTCTGCTAAACACCTTTCTGAGCATGAGGCCACCTCTGGGTAGGGAAAAAATTGCACTGTTGGGTGGTAAAGCCAAACAAAAGATGCAAAGGACAGGGAGGAAAGCCCACAGGCCTGGGAGAAAGCGTGGCTGTGTGAAGGTAAGATGCAGCTCCAAGCAAGGTTCAGGAGCTGCCCAAAGCCAGCAGAGGCAGTCCTGGGGTCTGGGCCCATGGTTTGGCTCCAGGGCCACCGCTCGGGCTTGGGGGGAACAGGTATGCAGGGATACTCATGATCCGGGAGGCTCTGCTGAGAGGGACTAAGCCTGGGGATAAAGCTCTTCCCATCCTTCCTGCTTGGCTGGTGTCAGACCATGACCCTGGGAAACAGAGATACTTCACGGCCTCTTGCTAGATTGTGCCCATCTAGAGCTAGTTTCCAGGCTTTCCCTCGTTTATTTTCAGAGCATCCCTGCATTGGGTCAGTACATCTTTTATTTGGGCTAACCCAGGTTCTGTGTCTTTGCTTTTCCTGAAGATCACTGGGGAAGTAGCCCCTCTCTGCATGCTGGAAGGAGCACTCTCCTTCCCCACTTCAAAAGTAGCACATTCAATTCCTCCTGGGGAAAGAGTAATTCTCTTCTCCCACCCTCTTGCCCAATTGCTCGTGATACCAGGTCGATGATTTCATTTCCAACTCTCTACATGCAAAGCCACTCAGCCGGTCGCCATCAAAATCACGTTTTTAAAGCAAGGTGACGTTTCTAGGAAGAAAAGATCTCTGCAGGGAAAATTGACTCTGGCGTCAAATTTGCAGCTACTTTTCTTCCTCCCTGTGCCTTGTGCAGGTAAAGGCAGAGAAAGCAGCAGCATTATTGGGGGCTACCCACCTCATGATGCCCACGGGCACTGCAGATCCTCTGAAGCCAGGGCAGGCTCCCAGTTGCTCTCTGATCTGCAGCAAGTGTAACCCAAAAGGCTGCCACTCTGCTCTATCCTCTTGCTTCCCATGGGAAAACTGGACAAACCCCTCCACCGGGGATGCTTCAAGCAGCTGCTTGACTCAGCCAGCTGAAAAATACCAGGGAGAGAAGCGCTTATCTCCGTTTGCCCGCTACTAGAGGTCATGGCCTGTATAAAACACGTCTTTCTGACAGCATGCAAGGTCAGCCAGAGAGGAGCTGGCCTAAGCAGGGAAAGTTTTGACTGTCAAAGCCCCTATCATAAAATAGGCCAAGCAGCAGGAGCTGAATCTCTCCCAAGGTAATGAAGAGGGGGAGAAAAGTCATGCAGCACTAGTCAAACTTTGGTGAGCTCGTGTAGGTGGTGAATGAAGCTAAGCCAGAAAAAACGTGCTGAACAGCATGGTGGCACAAAGACATCCCCAGTGCTGCTTGGAGGTTGTCCAAGGAGGAAAGCTCTTGTGCTTTCCCATGAACCTTACTTTTTATCCCACTATACCTGCATGGATGTGCAAATCTGTAAGTAACTTCAGATAGCCAGGGATGGTGTCTCCTGGCTTCTTCTACACATTCACCACAGGTAAAGCTGCCAGCTGTGAGTGAGAGATTTTCTGGGGAAACGGAAGATTTTGTTTCTCAGAAAATGTAGCTTTTGCTACAGATGTAGATGACCCCTTGTCTTCCCATCCACTTAGGCAGAGGAGGCATGTTTCTCCAAACAGGACTTCCTCTTGATTTACTTCTCAGCATATTACAAGTCCATTAAACATGAGCACTAGCATGCTGGATGCTGGTTTTGGAGCCATTTCCTATTTGCTGGAGCTTGAAAATATTCAGAAACCACCCCTAGCCCCTCTCCTAGCTGCCATCAGCTGGGGTTGAGAGGCAGGTGGCTGTAAAATTGCCAGCAATGGCATAAAGCATTTTGTTTAAAAAAAAAAAAAAAAGAAAAAGAAATGAATCCCATTTCAATGGATTCTATTATATACCAGAATTGCATTTGGAGTTATTAAATAGTGGCCCTGGAAAGTCCTATTGATGGGATTTAATTATTCATCTAAGTCTGAGGTGCCTCCACTTTACTGAGCCCTGCAGCTGCATCATTAATAAGATTTCTATCTATCTAAAGCACCTACTTCCTGGGTCAGGTAAAAGACACTGAGTTATCAATGGTATTTTAGAGCCTGACTCTGGGCTTTGTGGGACAAGAGGTGCAAATATAATCAGCCACTTGTGACAGGATGTGAACCTAAATCAGCTCAACAGAAGCATCAAGCTGCTGCAGCAAGCAGATGCTGGGAGCACTGGGGGCCACTGCAAAGCTCATGGGCTCCAGCACCAGCACTGAGCGAGGCTGGCATCCCCTCGGGACAGTGCTTGCCCTCCACACCACCAGACAGCCCAGAAGGTAAAAACCCCAGGTTCCCGCTTTGGCAGCAATTGAAGAAGCCACGTTCCCAAGGGCTCGGTGGCTGGCCAGGGAACAAGCAATGGGTTTACTGAATGCTTTCAAAGATCCTCCCCATGTTCCTCCTCAACCTTAAGGAGAAATCCTGTAGGGATGAGGAAATTTTGCCAAGAACTGCATTCCCCACACTGTTTTGCCCACCGTTTCTGCAGGAATGATATGAGTCTACCCCAAGGCACACCAAGCCATATACAAATGGTGATGACAGCACTTGAAGGGATCCTGGACATGCTTTGGGCAGGGGAAAGAGAAACGGTGGACAGCACCGCTGCTTGCCCAGAGCAGTGCTGCTGTACATGTGGGGCAGGAAGGTGGAGGCTTGGGGAAACTGGGGGCTGCAATGGGATAGGGACCCCCACCCAAAGGTGGGGATCTGAAGAGGAGGTGCATCCCCAGAACCGCTTGGCATCACACCCTGTGAAACCCAGGGCCAGGCCCCACTTCCCCATGGTGTCGTGAAAGAGTGGAATGCACCTGTCTCAAAAGAGAGAAGCAGCAATATGTTTTATTGAGGTAGAATGATAATTTGACAGGATTCAATAAATTCGATGGAATTTAACAAAGTTTAACAGTGGTTTACGAAGGTTCAGTAAGTTTGATGGCAAGGTTCGCTAGCTTAATTACTGCATGGAAGAAAGCTGAGTTAGAATCGAGTTAGAATGATTCACACAGAGACCAGAGACGAAAAGGATAAAGAAGACCCTCCCATTGAGTCACGAGGTTCAGAGTGGACCCCCTTACTTTCTAAACTCCTGATGGAGCTTAGGTGCAGCTAGGTTCAGTCTTAGTCTCAGACTTGGACAATGGTTTATGTCTAATGGAATTATCTATACAAAGTTTATAGTAATTAATATTTAATAGCTACATGGATGAGTAATGTTTCATTAGTATTAATTCAGCATGCCATCAGTCACTTACCAAAGATCTGCCGTTGGTAAAAGGTTTCTCTGCCTCGAGGAGCAACCTTGAGAGGCGTCTCAGCTCACGGGGAGATCACCGCCATGCAGCCACGCTGCCTAGCAGGGAGAGCTCAAAGGCGGCTCACTTAGGCTGTCATATTTATGGAATAAAGTGGTTGGCTCATAGTCAAATTACATGCGATGGGTAAGGTATGCATGAGACTCCTTGTACCCACAACTTTCTTTGTTCCTTGATAAAGCCACCCGCTATTCCTGTGTTAATCGCATGATTGGTGTTCCAAGCTCATATGTGTCGATGCTCACTGTGTCACTCTACTCCTTTGTGGGTTTTTAGAGAATGGATTGAAACTAGAGGAGTTCTTGGCCTTGCTTCAGCTCAGGCCTTTACCTCCTTTGGAGCCTGTACCAAACCACTGCCAGTTTGGTTAAGGGGTCGAGTGCATCCATCACACACGGGCAGGTCTCATACTGTGAATCCTAATCCCTTTACTTGTTCCTTCCCAGGCACAGCTTTCATAGAATCACAGAAAGCTTTGGCTTGGAAGGGGCCTTTAAAGATCATCCCTTGCAGGAGTTGCAGGGGCATCTTCAACTAGATCAGGTTGCTCAAAGCCTCGTCCAACTTGACCTTGAACACTTCTGATGATGGGGCATCCAAACTTCTCTGGGCAACCTGTTCCAGTGCCTCACCACCTTCATTGTAGAAAAATTCTTTCTTATGTCCAATCTAAACCTACCATCTTTCAGTTTAAAACCATTGGCCCTTGTCCTGTCACTACAGGCCCTGGTGAAAAGTGTCTCTCCATCTTTCTTATAAGACCCATTTGTATGTTGAAAGGCCTCAATAAGGTCTCCCTTCTCTTCTCCAGGCTGAACAATCCCAATTCTCTCAGCCTTTCTTCATGGGAGAGGTGTCCCAGCCCTTGGATCATTTTCGTGGCCCTTGTCTGGACCCACTCCAACAGGTCTTATGTTGGGGACCCCAGAGCTGGAGGCAGTGCTCCAGGTGGGGTCTCACCAGAGTGGAGTAGAGGAGCAGAATCACCTCCCTCGACCTGCTGGCGACGCTTTTTTTTATGCAGCCCAGGACACAGCTGGCTTTCTGGGCTGCGAGCACACATTGCTGGCTCATGTCCAGCTTTTCATCCACCAGTACCTCTGAGTCCTTCTCCGTAGGGCTTTCACGAAAGGCTGACCCAGAGTGTAGCGTTTCTTACTCAATCCTACAACCAACAATGAATTTTTAAGGCCACCATGAATCCCAAATCTTAAAAAATATTACTTGTCTATTTTAAAATCTTTCAGGAAGTAGAACAAGTGTTCATGTACTGATACATTTCGTAAAAGTGATGCTGTCAGTAACCTTAGTTTATGGGAAATACAGAGAGGGGTAGAGGAATGTGATTTGTTTGCCACTGATGCCACAAAAGCAACAGGCTGGTGAAATATAGACTGTGGGAAGCCAGCGGTGAGCTGAACAAGTGCATACTGATGCTCTGGCCTCTTAAATGTCTTGCAAAGCTTGGGCCTGACAAAGGGGATGCTGTAATTAGCTTGCGAAGTCCTTTTGGGAGTTTTGAATTGAAAGAAGGCTGCGAAGCAGCAGCTGTCTAGATTCAGGTGTCAGGGAAGTCTTGCCGAGCTCTCTCAGTGCCTGGTCAAGGCCCGTGCCTTCAAAGTCACGGCATGAACAAGAACTGAGCTGGGCACATTTAGGTAAATCTTCGTTTACTGCTCCACCGGTCATGGGGATTGGTTTCATGTCCTCATCACTAGCAGAAAGGTACTTAGTAGCACTAGACCAGGTCCTAATTTCTTCTGAATTCCTGTTTTCTGACTTTCTGTGCCCCCAGCATCAGACCTGGTCGGCGCTCCTTCAGCACGTCCCACGGTGCTACGCAAACGCTTCCCAAAGCCCCGTCCCCACCAAACAGCTAAAGCAGATCTGTTTGCCGGGACGAGGCTGGCTGGCATTGGCCATCTTCGCTCCCTCTCACAGGAATTCCTCGTCGCTCTCCTCATTCTCTGACCTGTGGCTGCTGCCTCACCGGCGCTGGGAGCCCCGGGACCTGCTGTACTGGGAATTCTCCGGGAATTGTTGCTGTTGATATTTTTCCTGTCAATGGAATCTCCCTTGTGCTCATAGGTTAAAGCTAAGTGGACTGGAGATCTCTTGGTGACGGTTACTGGGGCTTTCTGACTTAAACAGTTTATCCGTCGTTGGTGCTTATATCCTCCCTGGATACCGGTACGCCCGCAGCGCCAAATCCAACCCAAAATCCTCGTTGGAAGGCTCCTGCCGGCTCCCGCGCCGGTCACACCTGCTCGCTCCGCCGAGGCCTGACGGGGCTGCCCGGGCCCCGACACCCCCTGGGGTTTCTCTCCCTCGCCCCCAGCGCTGAGGGCCACCGTCCGCACTCCCGCCCGGACCTTCCCGCTCCACCGGCCCCGCCCCGGGCCCCGCCCCAGGCCCCGCCCCGGCGCACGCGGTGGCCCCCAGGGGGCAGGAGCGAGCCGCTGCCCCGCCGCGGGGCGGGTCTCGCTGAGGCCACGCCCTCTCCCCGCCCCGCCCCGCCGCCACAGCGCGGGCGTCACGTCCGGGCGCCGCGCATTGGGATTGGCCGGGTGCGGGCGGAAGTGTGGGCGGGGGTTGCCGCCGTTGCCGCAGTGACGGGGGCTGGGGGAGGGGGGGCGAAGATGGCGGCGCCGCCGCGTCGCTCCCAGCACCACCACCACCATCACCCGCCGCCGCCGCCCGGGCCGGTCTCGCCGCCTGCCGCCGCCTCGCCACCGCGCAGCCCCAGCCTGGCACCGGCCGACCTTGCCCCCGCCGCGCAGCGCCACAGCCTGGCCGGCCCCGAAGGCGAGGCTCCCCCCGACGTGGAGCGGCCTCCGGCCCCGGAGTGCTCGGAGGCTGCGGGCGCCGCCTCCCCGGGCCCGCCGCCGGGCTCGGGCAGCAGCTCCAGCAGTTCCTCCTCGTCCTCCTCCTCGCCTGCATCGTCGTCGGTCGCGTCGAGCCCGGCAGCGGAGAGCCCCGAGGCGGCGGGCCCGGGCGCGGCGAGCGGGGCCTTCCGCGAGCTGCTGGAGGCCTGCCGCAATGGGGACGTGACGCGCGTGAAGCGCCTGGTGGACACGGGCAACGTCAACGCCAAGGACATGGCGGGCCGCAAGTCCACGCCGCTCCACTTCGCCGCCGGTGGGTACCGGGACCGGGGAGGGGCCGGGGCCGGGCCGGGCCGGCCTCCCGTTGCCGGCGAGGGCAGTGACAGGCAGCGCGTCGGGACAGGGAGGGTGCAGCTCCCGGCCCGGCTTCCCAGGAGTCGCTTCTCTGGCTGCGGGGAGCGGACCTCTGGCGTCCCGGTGGCTCGGGAGAAGTCTGGTGTAAGCCGAGAGGAGGAGTGTGAGGCTTTCGCTGCAGATTGTGGGGAGACGACTGTTAAATCTCCTTTTTTCCCCTCATAAAGTGGAAGGAGATCCTTCCTTTGGGTGAAACGAGTGGGAGAGGAGATTCCGGAGGCGCAAAAGAGGCTGTGGGATCTAAAAGTACAGACACTTTTCCCTGTATTTGACACATAGGCTGCAGACTTGTGCACGTGTGCTTAGGAAGTGAGAAACTGGAATTCAGGACAGAGTTGGCTTGAAGTTAAGGGTTTCACAAGTATTGTAGTAGCTCTTGAAAGTTAGGGACCTCTGTGATGCATGTAGACTTGATAGGAATCAAAGTCTTGATTCCTTGTACTTTGTAACTTTTTTCTTTTATCTGAGCATAGCTGCTGATTGATTTCTGCATTTCTTGTCGTCTGAGTGGGCTGGGGAAAGAGATGAAGTGGAACAACTGAACTTGATAGAAGTTACATGTGTCCAGGAGAGAAAGTCCCTCTTAGTAGAGAGAAGAGACGTCATTGTGTCAGAAATAATATCATAAAAGCAGTTAACAGTGAGGTCCAACAGTTTACATTAACTGGAAGTAACCGTTACCTTCTAGGAAGTATAGCTATTATAGGTTTAGTGTAGTCCATAAAGAGAACGTTTTGTACAGGGCATCGTCTTCACTGGGGGCACAGTGCACATCAAGTTCATAATAAAAGTAAAATGAGGAGGATGTTTTAAATCATCATTCCTCACTTGGAACTTGCACGATTGCTGTGGTCAGGCTGAGGGCTTTCTGACGTGTGCCGCAGTGTTACGGGACTGGACCTTATGTAGTAAGGGACATAGGTCTTGTCTGAGATTTAAGTGGTGCACTAGTACACATAAGATAATTAACAAGACTGTATTAAGTGGTCAATATTAAAATGCTGGCATATGGCTTTAAAGCACCGTGTTGAAATTAATAATAAAAATGAACGTTTTACGGCACAATGTTGCCTGGAACTCTGAATAGCAGTGTTCAGTTTATCAGTCAGATAATACTCTCTGAGACTGTATGGGTTTGTTTTCATTTTCAAAGTACAGGTGGCATTTCATCATGGCCCTAAGGGAGCTTTTGGTCCTCAACCATTTCCTTTTCATTCTTTCCTGATCCCTGAGGTCTACCAGTGAAGCACAATCTTATGCAAGCAGAGTTTAAAACACAGTGAACTTCGGGAGTACAGACTTAATTTTAGTGAACCCTGGAACATAATGCTGGTACAACTGCATGTGTGTGCATGAAGTTCTTAATGTTTTGGAAGGTTCATCTTGAGTCTGCTCTGCTTGTTTTGGATTCAGACTTAAAATCAGACCTTGCTGCTTCCCCGTAAACTCTGAAATCTCCAGTTGTAACTTCAGTGCTAGTGCAAACTTCAGTGCTGAAGCTGCAGTGGTAACTTCTGCTTTGATTAGAGAAGGAATGGACAAAACTTACTTAAGGGGATAAGGCTTTGAAAGTTGATAGTGTCAATAAGATGTTACTGTAATAGCAATGGAAGGTGCTGCCTTGTAGCATGAGGAAAACAGCAGATGAAGTTCTCGTGCCGAACAAATTCCTGTATCTGTTTTTCTAGATTTAAAGACTTTCCTTAGCTATCATACATATTTTATCTCTAATCACTGCAGTATGTCTGGTCTAAATGGATATGACATGTAATAGCATTAGGCAGATTTCTTATTACAGAGATCTTGGGGTCCTGCATTTTGGAAAGGCCTGTAAGCACGTTGTTTGAATGCAACTGATCTTAGGCAGTATATATCTGCCAGTGATGCAATGTGTTGATTTATCTCCTCCTTTGTGGGCAAAAGGAGAAATAAAACTTGTTTGCTTCTGAGCATGGGAGTCTGCTGTGTATATGAAGCTGTGTTATGGATAATAGCTCGTTTTATGAGCCATACCTAGGCGTGAGTTGTGTGGCTTTCACTAGGGGAACGGGAGTTGGAGAGTGCAATATGCAATGTTTTACACTGCTGCTTTCAAACCTCTTGAAGCTAAACTCTTAAATGACCAGAGAGAGAGAGAGTTCCACTTCTGATCTTGTGGCTTGTGATAGACGAATTCTTCTTCTAATTTTTTCTTCACTTCCCAGTTTTGGGGGTAGCTGGATTCTCCCCCCGTCCCCAGGGACTTGACTTGTTCCTAGCTCAGTGTGGTTTTCTCAGATGTCCTTTTTGGCAACAGTGCCAGGCAGTTAAGTTACTTTTACTGTAATAGGGAAGGACAACTTCCCTGGTTCTAGTTACTTGTAAAAAGCACTAAGTTCAGGTTTCCTTCAGCTTTGTGAGGTTTCTAGTTTCAAAATCACCTTCATCTCCTTTCTCATGGCAGAAGGAAGATAAAAGGGGTGACTTCTGTCTGAGAGCATTCAGCATCCTTAGCAGCTACGTAAGCTGGGGATAAGGTGAGCACTGAAATATCTATAATCAATTATTTAAAAAGCTGGGGATATATCTAAATCTGTTTCTAGAAGTTGGAGTCATCTGTCCATTATTCGCTTCCAGATAAAATGTGCACAGCTACATCAAGTTGAAGCAACAGTCTTATCCAGGTTTTCTTTATCTGGGATATCTGAATTGTCAATTGATCTGAATGAAGGGAAATTGGTTCTTTAACTCTGTGGTGAAATGCCAGCTAGTGTGCTGAATAAATCTGACTTGCTTTGGTTAGCTATTAATAGGGCAGAAATTAATACTGAGGCCATATCAGGGTGATAGAGACCTCTCTTGTCAAGGAGGAAGAGGCTGAACAAAGGATCATTTTCCTTTCATCCTCTGACTGGACTGTTATTCTAGCAGAGCCTCTCTTGAAATTCTGAATGTCTTTCAGCATGTGTGGTGTTCAGCTTTTCCTTTGCAAGTGATTTGAGTGATTCTTCTATAAAGGTATGCATGCTTGGAAAGAGGAAAACTCAGTAGTGTCTCAACTGCTCTGTGGATTGCGGGATATTTGGGTCTCTGATACTAGTGCAGGCTTTGGATATTGTCCAGCAGCACCTGAGAATTAGAGTAAGAAGCAGATTCTAAAGACTTGAAAGTGATTGAGTGGCTTTAAAATGCAAAAAGAAATTAAGTGGAGGTATTAATGTATTCATAGCTTTTGCATTCAGTTTTTTTAATGAAAGCTAGCTTGCTTATAACTAAAAAAAAAAAAAAAAAACAAACCAAAAACCAAAAAAACCCCAAAAGCAACTGTGCTAGGCACGAACAAAGGTATGTTTGGCCCAAAGTTTTATCCGTACTGGTGGCCAAAAGCAGATGTCTAAGGAAGAGTTATACACTTGCCCTCTTCATATATGATACTTCTCTGAATACTCTTCCTGCAGTTTGTAGCTCAGCAACTGTTTGAGCAAGAACCAGTTTCTACATGTTAGTAGAAGCCTATCCTGTGGTAAGGAGTTCCACTGAATAATTGGACTGACTGTGTTCACACAGTCTATGTGATAATGTGTCACATTTTAGGTATACTTTGCGTGGGGTAGAGTGGGATTTTACTCAGCCTACATATCTTCTGTGAATCATTATGTGGTTTACGGGGGAGTGTGTGTGTGCCTGTATTGGTCCATTGTGTTTGAAGCAGGTTGGCAGTGATGCTTTCACGCCTCTTTTTTTGTGTGTCATCCTCCATTTATAGCACTCGCATACCAAGGTTGGCTTTCCAAGACTTTTTTGCCTTTAATATGCCTAGATGGGGAGGACTCCTGTGACATTTTGTCTGAAAACCCAGCTTTTTCCCAGAGCCAGCAAGAATTTGTAGGAACCGGCTTGGTAATGGACTTGCTTCTTCCCTTCTGAAACAGGGTTTAGCCTTACAAAAGGATATATATGTATTTGCTGCTGACACCTTGATTCATATGTTTTTAGGCCTAGTCCTTGCTGGTAAATCACTAGTAATAGCACCTCTTTCAGAAATGACTAGGTGGAAGCTGAGTCCTAGCTAATTTCTTCATATAGCCACAGTTGTGAGCTTGTCCAGTTCCACACCCATTTAATGAGAAGTTTAACTTTTTTTTTTTATCATGAAGTTAGCCCCTCAAGTTCTTGGGTAATGCATTCTTTTACCTTTACAGTTATTGTCTTTCTAGGGTTTAACCCAAGGATATAGAGAGTACTAATAGTAATTGCTGAACTGTGGCTTAATGCCCACTTCTGTACTGAGGAAGAGGTAGAGATTTCCAGAGTGGCTTTTGGAAGGTATGGAGTTGTGATCACAGGGTGAAGTGCTCTTGGTGGTATCAGCCCAAACTCGGGCCTGGAGAAACCTGATATAAGGTGAATTCTTAGAGCATCAGTGATATTCCTTGTTTTCTGTCTGCTTGGGTCTACAGTAATGGCAAAAGGCTGTTTGGGGAAAGTAGTTTTCTGTAAGCATGCTTTTCATATCACTAGTAATAACTGTTGGAAGTTAAATCTTTTTATGAAGGCTCACATGTATAACTATTCTTTGAAAAATTTCTGGAGTACACAACTTTAGTCCTGAAGGCAAAGGGATCTCACTTGGGTTGGAAAATAGTCAGTGGTCAGAGTTTAAGAATAGAGCTCATCAAGTTGATTTGTCACTAGCAAGCTGTTAATCATAAAAATGCAAGCTGCTTCAACATGTGTAAGTGAGATAAGCAACTGAGGAGGCAGAACTAACATAACTAGCTACTGAGTGTTCCTTGAGGGAGAGCCAGGAAACAGCAAGAAGTAGTTGGTAACTTATTACACGCTTCTGCTCTGTGCAGAGTGAATTGACCACTCCACCTGTGATGCAAGGTACAACAGGTTAGCTTAAATTGTCCTGGAAAACCTTTCCTTGAGATCCCATTCTTAAACTACTCTGCCTCATTTTGTTGCAGTTGTCTGATATATCCTTGCCGTAGAAGAGATGTCTGACCTTACTCCAACAGTTGTTTGCAAAGCTGAGTCACTGATTAATTCTGCCTTGTGCAACTTAAAGCAGGGGTAATGAAATTTTCAGCTGGATTCATATGCATAGAATGAAGAGTGCAGATTGTGTAGTCAATTAGGAAACGTCCTGGCAGCCTTACAGGCTCAGAGCCTGCACAATGCAGACTTTTTAATGTAAAAAGATGAATCGATAAATTACTGGCCTTGACTTTGGAATTCTTTCTTTTATGTGTTTTGTAGCATTTGCAGTACATGAACTCTGTTACAGTGTCACAAGTGTATTACTTCCTAGGCAGTTTCAGCTTGCTTTCTTTGTGACTGGTAACTTGTTCTCTTGAATGGTCTTGCAATACTTTGTGCAATGTATCGTATCACTTTCCTGTTTAAAATCCTTTGAAGGAATTTACAAGAGGATATACATGCAAAATCTCAGACCTTCAGTAATACTGAACCACGTACCCTTTTTCCCAGCTTGAAGGCTCTTCAGTTTACTTAGTTAAATCACTCAGTTTAATTGTGTTCTGCCTAGTGAAGTGGAAGAAGTGCTGGTAGATTTTTGGAAGAGCTGTCTTGGGGAAAAATCTGGTCCCAGAATGTGCAGTACTAAAGGAAAGAGATGTACAATGACTTAGCTTGAACTTCTTCCACCCTTTGCTTACAGTTTAAAACAATTCTCAAAAGGTCGTGTGTCTTGTAGGATGTGTGCTTCTCCACTTCAAGGGCTTGTATTCTCATATGAGCTACGTTTAGTGCTCTAACAAGTGGGATTACATTTAATAAAAGCATCTTTCCTGCTTTGCCTATGACCACAGTAATACCTGCAGGTGTGCTTAACCTGTGATTATACACTTTTGTAAAATTTAACTCCTTTTGGAGTCCGTGTGCTCTTAAGAGCAAGCAGGTGAAAGGAGGAGGAAAAATGCCTAGTGGGAGTTAGAAGTCTTCCATGTGATAGGATAAACTCTGCACATAACAGCAGCTTTGCAGAGGCTGGAATTGGCATTTGGAGGCATTCATGCTGTGTTGTGATCAAGTGACATTAGTTGGGCAGTGGGTGAAATGGGACAGGAGTACTTAAACTGATCAAACTGACTGCTTGATGTACTGACTGGGGAAAGCATTCTTCTAATTCTAGTGGGAAATACATACGTTTATTTGGGTTTTTTCACCAAACTTTCCGAGTATCAGCCTTGAAATTGGGAAATGAGTTATGTGGCTTCTGGGAATATTAGTAGTTGTCTAAGCTGTTACCATGTGAAAGCTTGTGACTAACTGAATGCAAGTTTAACATGGAAGCCCTAACTGGAGCATGTAACAGAGGGTGTCAACTGATGCTTCTGTTGCTTTCCTTGCATCGCTTCCTTCATCAGTCATTCAACCTGCTCACCCTCTTGCCTCTAGTTACTTAGGTTCAATGCCACAAGAAGAGGTGGGACAGGACAAGCTTGCGGGCTGGGAGCAGGATGTGAAGGGGGAGTAGGACAGGTCTTCTGGGCAGCAGTAGTAAGCATTTGGTGGTGTCTCTGTGTATGGACTTGTCTGACGGCATTTAAAAGTTTTATTTAGCTTAATTTTTAAGCTGCCAGTTTACTACCTAAAGCCTTTTTTTCTCACTTTCAGCTGGAAGTGACAGGTGTAAACTGGAAAAAGGCAAGAATACAGCATTGGCAAAGACCTAGTTAAGTGGTGTTTTCTCTGCATTGTCTGCCTGTCTCTTGATTTATGTAAGGCTATCATAGCTACTTCCATCTCCTGGCTTTCACCAAGCCTTAGTCTTCAGTTGTTTCTATGAGATGACTGGAGAAATGAAGAGCCTGTCAGTCACTCTGAATTTTTGCCTTTTGGTTTGACTGATGAGTGTTTCACTCTTAAATTTAAGATGTACTCTTGCTACTGCCTTTTTATAATGGGATGACCGCTTCCTTTCTCTCCTGGACGATGTGTTTTCTGAGGTACTGCGACTTGCCTGAAACTTCTAAATTGTGTAAAGAAGCTAAAATGAGTGCAAAGCTTGTGCGTTTTACCTGTGTGAAATAGCCCAAGCTAATAAGGTACCCTGCCCATGAGTGTGCTTTGAAAGCTGGCAGGTGAATCTCATCAAAACAAGCTTGCATGATGGGCCTTTAAATGAGTCTGCCCTGGTTTTGGATGTTTTCTGTAGGAACCTTCTATTTGATTGTCTTTTGGGATCTTTGATTACAGGGCCTTTCTTGGCAGCTCTTCCTTAGACTTTGTAAATTAAAGTTACACTGGAAATATACAAGAGTAGGATTCTTAAAGTCACCTTAAATGACATCACATCAGTTTCTTCAGTTTAAATGGAATTATATGCGCTTCATCTGTCACAAATGGCTTGGCATGTGTTTGTTTTTTTTTTTTTTTTTTACAAAAACAACACTGCAGGGGTTTCAGTAATTACAGCTGCTTTGTCAGATTGTGTCATGTGATCATTTTAAAGACTTTCAGGCACTTTGTCAATTCAAGTTTTTACAGGCTTGCCTTTGGTGGCAGTGGAGGGGGACGAAGCTGTTCCTGTAATTGGTTACTTTTTCTGTCAAAGATGAGTGGTCTGGTGGGATAAAATCACAGTAACCTTTACTGTGCTTTTTGAGAACTGAACAGAATTCACCAAGAACTGTGAAGTGTTTGTTGCTGGCATTTCCAAAGATACCTTTATCAATGACCCCATGTCCAGCAGTACCTTGAAGAAGTATGTGTGTAGTCCTGAAAGTCACAGCACTGAACAATTTGAAAAGGAATCTGGGTTTTCAGGCACTGTCAGGTTGTTTTTCGTCGGGAGACGAGAAGTACGTGTAAAGCAAATGCTCGTGCAGTTTCAGCACTTTTTTTAGTAGTACAGTCTATAAAAACTAAAGACTAATAAAATCTGTTGATTTACTGTTTAGTTAAAAGCATGCTTTTCTGATTCTTGACTTGCTCAATTTTCCTTCACCAGTCAAATGAACAATATAAACCTTGAGGGCTTGCTTCTTGTTATTTGTGCCCTGGGCCTGTTAGCTTTGCTGTGGGACCAGATACCCTTTGTTTGCTGTTGTACCCATTTAAGCTGTCATTTTCTGTTTGAAGACTTACAGGTGATGTTCCTTGACTGTTTTATAACAGAAACAAACAAACAAAAAATCAGTTTTCATGCTAGAAGCTGCAGTGATTTACAGTAGCAGTGGCCTTGCTGACAGTTTAGTTAAGAAAAACATGTCTTCTGGTACCAGTTTTGTTGTGATAAATAAGTATCACTTTTAATAATACCAGTTTTGATTCGCATGCTTCCATTTCTGTAGTGTAATTTCAGTATATAATGTACCAGAAAGCTTTGACTCGTCTGCAGTGATGGACTAAAATTGGATTGCTGAGTGGGGTGGCAGTCTGGTTGTGGGCCCCTCCCTGCAGCTGATATGGCTCAGCAGCTTGAGGAGCAGCTGCTGAACTGCTGTTTAGCCCCATGTATTAAAGAAAACCCACTTTGGTATCTGCTCAGTATGCTAACTTGTAATTTGTAGTGGTTCAGCATCAGTGCTGCAAGCAGCTGAGAGCTCTGTACGGTGGGGATGGGAGAATCCCTACAGCTATCCAAAAGTAACCAGGCTATACTTGTTAACTGGAGCCCTTGAGCTACGTTACCATACAGGTAACACCAAGGTGTGAACTGCTACAGTCTACTAGATGTGAGCATCTGTGTGTGCATCATTGATGACTTCCTCAGACTGTTCTTCCACCTGCTTGCTTGTATCTCATATAAAAATATTTCTTTAGGCAGAAATAAAGATATTGTTAAACTGTCATCAAAACTCTCAAACCATGATAAGCCTCAGTAAAGGGGCTTTTTGTTTTGATCCTGCCTGCCTTAACCGTACTATTAGTCAGCTTCTAGAAAACTTCTGTCCTTCAAGAAAGGGTGTTTAAGGACTTTGTGCTTCACTGAGGAGACTGTAAATTCCTGCAGAATGGCTAGCCTGCAGCTTGACTGAAAGCTGGATGTCAAGTTATAACATTAGCCTTAACTGGATAAGCTAGTGTGGATGCAAAGCTGCTAGATCTGGCTTAGAGATCTCTCCGTATGGACTGTGGGGGAACAGCATGTTAATTCTGCACCAAAAGTCTGCATAGCTGTAACTAGTGCACTACTCTGGGAAACAAAGGGACTTAACTCATTGAAATGGAGGTCCTATCCAGGGACTGCAACTCTGGGGTAAAACGTTCTGATTTGAGAAGTCTTCATGCATGAGTTGTTGCCTGCCACAGAGGGTGCTCACTTTGGAGAGTCATTTCTGTCACTGAGCAGCATTTTGCTGCAGCTGAGTTACGTGGTCACCTGCGGGAGAACTGACAGCTGCTTTGTTGCTTCCCTTGAGCTTTATATTTGCCTTCTAGAAGGGAAATAATGTCTTGTGTTTTTGATCCATGATCTGTGCAGTTAATACAATCTATAAGCTGCCAGTTAGCACCACTGCGGAATTTCACTTGCTGCAGCATTTAATTCAGCTGTTTCATAAACATAGTTCATATACATGGGATTCTTCATACTTAAGCTGGTTGGTATCCATGATTGCCAGAAGACACAGTAACTCTTAAAGTGACAGTCTTTTAAAATATCCAGTGATATTGCTTTTAGCCCTGAGGTTTATAAGAAATGCAATCCAACCTTTGAGATGCAACCTACTACAAAAATGAACACTTGTATTCTAGTTCAAACTGTCCCTCTTGAGCCTGATACCTGATTTTTGTTCCTGTCCTCTAAGGCAGTGGTCTGCAAAGTGGAGTGTGCCAGATATTTCACTGGGGTGCAGGAAGAAAATATATTTTGCATCATTAATAAATATAATAGAAATTTTAAAACAGTGTTTATTTCATCTTTATCTTGGCCTTTTTAAACTTCTATTTTTGTGTACGTTTATAATCTACATAATGGAATCATAGAATCGTTAAGGTTGGAAAAGACCCTCAAGATCACCGAGTCCAACCATTAGCCTAGCACTGCCAAGTCCACCACTAAACCATGTCTTCAAGCACCACGTCTACCCGTCCTTTAAATACCTCCAGGGATGGAGACTCAACCACTTCCCTGGGCAGCCTGTTCCAGTGCCTGACTGCCCTTTCAGTGAAGAAGTTTTTCCTAATATCCAACCTAAACTTCTCCTGGCACAACTTGAGGCCGTTTCCTCTTGTCCTATCACTTCTTACTTGGGAGAAGAGACCAACCCCCACCTTGCTACAACCTCCTTTCAGGTAGTTGTAGAGAGCAATAAGGTCTCCCCCTCAGTCTTCTCTTCTCCAGGCTAAACAACCCCAGTTCCCTCAGCTGCTCCTCATAAGACTTGGGCTCTAGGCCCTTCACCAACTTCCTTGCCTTTCTTTGGACGCATTCCAGCACCTGAGTGTCCCTGTTGTAGTGAGGGGCCCAAAACTGAACACAGTACTTGAGGTGCGGCCTCACCAGTGCCGAATAGTATGGTAGTGCATGTGTATGATTTATAAATATACATATATTGGGGTGCATGCTCAAAAATCTTTTTACTGGTAGGGGTGCACAATCAAAGTTTGGAGACGGCTGCTCTAAGGCATTTGAAGCAATAAGAAGCACATTTGGGCACTAGAACCTTTCCAGGTTCATTGTGGACAACAAGATAACGGTGTCAGGGCCTGGCATGCTGATGTAGGATTTTGAAGTGTATTAGTTTAATGAGGCTGGCTATATGGTGATGTTTTCCCTGGCCATAACAGAGGCTGTTTTCCTAGGCTGAGACCTTCCTGAGGCATTATTTCCCAGCTGAGGTCTCAGTTCTACTTATCTGTAACTTAGTCTCTCTGTCAGTTTGTCAGCTGGACCCTTTGTAAGAGAGTGAGAATGTAGTTTGGGTTGAGATAAGGTTGTTCTGCTTGAGCACTGACAGTGTCCTTCAGTGTTTATTAATATGAGGTCTTCTCCAAGATGAAGACCTATATCAGGAGATAGTATGTAAGGTGCTTGCATTAGGTACATACAGAGTATACTAAATTTTTAAAACTAATAAAAAGCATTTCTTGAAAAAGAATGGTAAGCCTATTTTAGAACTTCTTCATGAGATAGAGTAGCAGACAGCCAGGCTGATTATAATACACCACTATTCACCTCTGTCATGAATGTAAGTGAATCTTCCAGCTGTTGTTTGAGCAGGTGAATATAGTCTCACTTTATAGTGAAATGAACCAAAAAGTGGAACAGGGACATGAATGATATCATTTGTGCATGGACTGAGAGTGAACAGTTTAAAATATTAAATCATGTTGTTTTACCAGACAAATGAACAGAAATATGTTCTCTTACAGGTTTTGGAAGGAAGGATGTTGTAGAGCACTTGCTACAGACAGGAGCCAATGTTCATGCTCGTGATGATGGAGGGCTGATACCGCTTCACAACGCCTGTTCCTTTGGTCATGCTGAAGTGGTTAGTCTGTTACTGTGTCAAGGGGCAGACCCAAATGCTAGAGACAATTGGAACTACACTCCTTTGCATGAAGCTGCTATCAAGGGGAAGATAGATGTGTGTATTGGTAAGTGTCTGTCACTTCTCATATTGAAACTTTACCAGATATGTGTTTTGTGCAGTTGTAATTGTTAATGTGCTGCATTCGAGATGAAAGATACTGGTTGTTCTTAACAGCTAACTTCTTTTAAACTAGCAGGTAGGTATAGTGGTAGTCACGTAAGACTAACTTTTTCATGGTATATAATGCAAGCTTTGCTGAACTTGCATCTGGAAAACTAACCTGGGGAGGTTGGGTAAAGTCTCCTTGTCTGTTAAATTGCAACATTCAAAATCTAAATATGGAAGTTTGTCTTGGTCGCTCTCAAGAAAACTAATTTCATTAGGTAAAGAGTTTGCTTTTTGGGCTGCTCTATCTGTCATCTTAGTGGTTAGGAAGATGGTTAATCTTTAATTCTATATGGGAACGGGGAAACATCTTATTAGTCCTTTGGAGCTTTCAAATACAAGTTACAGGACACCGTTGTTCACAGTGGTTGTATATCTTCAGTGTGTGTGCTGTAGCCTGGAGCCAAAGCAATTTCAAATAAAATTGAACACTTCAATCATTTTAAATGTATCTAGAACATATAAAGAGCTTTTCAGTCAGGATGTCTTTAACTTTTATGGGTTTTCTCAGTGTACTTAGTATTACTTTTTTTTTTTTTTTTTTTCTAAATGGGAACTTCTATTTTTATTTTTTACACTCAGATCAGTTCCTTGAACTCATTTATCAATTCTGGTTCTTCTCACATCTACTAACTTGAATAACATAGTCTGCTCAACATTGTGATTTTTATCAAATGTGGAAAGAAAAGCTTGATTTTTTTAGGAACTGCAGTTAAGATTATGAACATGAGATTTGTTTTATATGTTATCAAGATAACAAGACACAATTTTCAGAATTTCAGTTAATGTCTATTTGCTTAAAGACTTACTACATAAAATTCCTGCAGAGAAAGCTACAAAACTCACAGGGCAAGTTCTTGCATTAGCTTTATTGCAATACTTATGTCATTACTTAAAAAAACACCAAAGATTGAGGGGAAGAAAATCGGAGGAAACAGCAAAATATAAATTTTAATCTATTTCTTCTCTTTAGAAGGAATATGATGGACTTCATTTAATCTCTGTTGCAAGGTAAAACATATGGAGGATATTCTACAGAAGTTACTGAGTATAGTTGATTACGCAGCAGTACTGTGGGAAGAGATCCATTCATATAGTAGGTCTCAGTAACAGTCTGTTGTCACAGTGGTGAATGGGAAAGTAAGCTTAATTCCAGTCAGTAACTGGGGTTTTGTATGTGACTTAAAGGAATTAATTACTTTGGTCTGTTCAGTGGTGGAGTCTTCCTGGCTTTGGGAACTGCTGACTGAAAATACAAATTAAATGGGAGAAGGCTGACAGTAAGAGAGAGGCTCCTTTATACCTGTAAAGGAGGACTGGGTTTGTTTGCTTTGGAAAATATTTGTCTTGCTCAGTCTTATAAAACCTTTTTATAAAGCGGGGGAGTGCAGCCGCACATCTTTGTAGTCATAGGTGACAGGACTAAAGATGGTTGCAAGAGGATTTTAGGATTTGGGGAGGCAGCATGGGTAGTGTAGCTTTGGGTGGTTTGTCTAAAGACTCTGTGGCACTCTTTGGAGGAGATTGGGCAGGTCAGATCAAGGCAGCAGATTATGTGGTACATCAATTTTGACGTACAATACTGACAGTAATTTGAGATTATTTAGATCTAATTTCCATAATCAAAGAAGTGATGATACCTTTAAGGGTATACTCTAATTCAGCAAGAAGTTGTGAGCTTAGTGAAAGGAAGTACAAAATCAAATTTATGGCTTTTATTACACAGAACTTCATTCTGTGTTCCATGCACAGGTGAGGTCTGTGACTCTAAATGTTAGGTGCTAGACTAATTCAGCACGTGATATTGGTCAAATCCCAAAGCTCTTCTGCTGTCCGCTGCAATTGTCAGCTTCCTTGGAAGCACTGAGCAGGGCTGCAGGACTAGATGCAGTTCTCCTTACAAAGCTACTTGCAGGCAGATTGGAGTCTGGGACTGTTTTATTTTAAACAAGCAAGCATGGTGCTGTTGTGCTCAGTTTAGTTACAGATATCCATGTATGTTGT
The DNA here is from genome assembly GCF_047370975.1 of Nipponia nippon. Taxonomy (NCBI): domain Eukaryota; kingdom Metazoa; phylum Chordata; class Aves; order Pelecaniformes; family Threskiornithidae; genus Nipponia; species Nipponia nippon. Next base: position 50,032,286 of record NW_028262380.1, read on the forward strand.
ACTTCAGTCAGATATTTGGTCTGTCAATGCAAGAGTTATTACTGAAGGCCGTGTCACCAGTCACTAGATTGAATATGTACTGTAGTATGATGCTTCTTTGGGATTTAGTTGATTCCATAAAACTGCTAGGACATGAGTATAGACAAAGAGCGAGCTTGTTTGCAGTTTATATCTAGTGGGCAAGCATGTTTTGCTGTCTTTGGCAAGTTCCTGTTTCTTTTCAATGGTTATATATATAATTTTTATATTAAGGTCTTCGGCTTTTATCTCAAAGTCTTTTGAAGGAACACATTATACACAGGGATAATGGAACAATGATTGCTTAGGGCACGAATTCTGACTAGGAGTACTTGAATAGCTTTCTGGAACATATTGTACAGTACTGTTATTTACACCTTAAGTGTGTTACAGTAGAAATGATGGAAGAAATTGGTGTGTTAAAAAATCCCATTCTTAGAGTGTTCCTCTTTTTAAACAAGCAAGGCATGCTTTTTAAAAAGCATTAATTGAAGAACAGTGGAAATCTTGGCATAACCAAGAATTTACTGCTGAACTTAGGTATCTGTCTGAAAAGCAATAGACTGTGTAGGAATTAGTCATCTAGCCTCATTTTTGCCTACCTATTCTTGGCATCTTCTTCCAAATGATGTAATGGGAGAGAATTTTCCAATTTATCTTCTCTCCTTCCTTTCTTCTGTGCCATACCAGTCTGCATCATATCTAGCATAGAACGCTGTTCTTTTTGGCCACTTCACAGGTCAAAAAGAGACAAAACGATAATTGAGCGGAGTGCGGAGATGCAGCACATTTGTGAATAATGATTTTTCGGAGGAAAACTCAAAGCATCGAAGCAAAGTGGGAGGACCGGCAAAAGCTAGGTAGTGATTGCCCTACAACTATAGAGTGCTCTTGTGTCTAGCACTAGCCTTGGAACAGAGTGGGCATATTTATGTTACAAGTACTATGAGTGCTCAGCCATACAGCTGAGCACTGTTTGCGCCTACTACTAATAGGTACAAACCCCGCCACTGGGAAGCTTGTGTGGAAGTAACAAGTGTACGTGAACTGATGCAAACTCATCAGACTATGCACAAACTTCTACTCCAGGAAACTGTAAGGACAGCAAATGACTGATATGATTTCTTGTACTTCTGTTTTAGTGGTTGCATAATACAATCATAGGACAGTGTAGGAACTTAAAGGGAGAGAATGCAAACGTGCTGAGTTTGGGAGGAATATGGACTGTGGCTCTTCTAGGTGGCTGTTGCTTTTGTGTGCTGGGTCTGGAAGTATAGGAGGTCTTGGAGAATGGTAAGCAGTGCTCAGTTGGTTTGCTGACCATCTCTTATAATACATTTAGTCACTGCAAATTTGTTTAGCTGCTAAGTAATTGAATCCATTTGAAAGCAATGTTTGCTATATGTAATCAATTTTTGGACCAAATGTATTGAAGCATTAAAACCAATTGTTAGATAGCGTCCTCCAGTATTTTATGGCTTCTAGGATTGCTTTATCTGTCAGGAAGATGCATTTTTAATGTCTGTGGACTGCTTCTAGAGCTAATGAAAAGTGGTTTTGTTCCTCAGTGTTGCATTTGCTCATGGAATAACGAATGAATGGTGAACTCTGCAAAGTGTGTTTGGAGGAATGCTGCGATGTGAGGGTAGTGACTGTTCTGCAGGTTGGGCTGGGGAGAAAGGATGATCTGTTTCTTCATCTGAAAGTCTATACTGCGGTCAGACCAAAGATCCACGTAGCTCACTTTTCTCTAACAATGACATGTAGCAGATGCTCAGAGACTGTGAATGGCTTGAGCGTATCCTTCTTTCTCATGGCAATCAGCAATTTAGGAACTTGATGAAGCAGAGGCTGCATCTGGACTGTGTTACATAGCCATTGGTAGACAAAATTCTTGAATGACAGATCTAATCACTTCTTAAATGCTGCTATACTTTTGGTTTTGAAGGTGTTCTGTGGCAAGAGAATTTTACAATTTAATAGTCTTGCAGGAAGAGAACAACCCTTTCTTTTCTTTAAAACGTTATTCTTGATGACTTTTATTGCAAGCCATTCAGGACTTCTGTGAGAAATAGTGAACACTAATTTCGATTTGCACTTTGCATATCCTTTGTGATTTTATAGGCCTGTATCTCTTCCCTCAAATGTCTCTCTTCCAAGCTGAAAAACTTAACGTCTTCTGTCATGTTATCCTGTTGAATATTCTGTTGTTGTTTGTTTTGGTTTTTTTTTAAGGGTGAGGGGTTGGTATGAGGGGTACAGACATCAAAACTGGGTGTAGTAGATTATAGAATAACTTAATGTTCTTTCTGTTTTGGTTTTCTGGTTGCTGAGCACTGAACAGGAGTACCTCTAAGGTATTTCCTGAGTGGTAACAGCTCCTTTAAAACTGTGTGTTTGTGCAACACACAGGGGTTTTTTGTTAAAAAAAAAAAATCTAGGCTAAAAATAACCTTACAGAAGCTGTCCTTATGCAGTCTGTCTGGGCTTGCTTTGCCCTCCACTGTGTGTGTTTCTGCAGAGGCCGTAGTTGTTCCTGCAGAAATTTTTTTTTTGGTGGGTCTCCAGTTAAGTGTTGTGAGAACTGTAGGACTGGTAGCCTAAAAGTGATCTCAGGTGTCATACGCCTGCCTAGTTTTTAAGGGCATCCTTCACAAATATGCAAACCATGAGCATCTTCTATGGTGATGCCATGATTTATGGATTTGAACATACAAGGTACTTCAGTAATATTAGGGAAATAAAAAATTCTAGGTACTGAAAGCTCCCTTCAACACTGTACAAAACTGTAAAAGTTTTTAAAAATTACTTTTAGTCCATGCAATGGTAAGGATCCATCAGGAATTACTTAGTATGACATTAGACCTAAGTTTTTACTGGCTTCCTCTGGGCTAGTTATAAAATTTCCTGCAAAGATCCTGTGGCATGATGAATTTACTGTCCCAGCGCTATGAAGCGATCTCTAATGGTAGTGTCAAGGTGCATTTGTCTCTCTTTTTGACCAGAGAACTTCTGTGGAAGTTGATTCCCCCCGCCCCCCTTACCCTTTTTGCACTTGAAAGATACAGCAAGCAAACAAACTAAAACTTTAGCTAGCAGCTTTTCCAACATACAGGTCCTGCCCTTAGCGTAGTGATCACTGTTATTTAAATGTCTCCTTGTTAACATGTCAAAACATTGCTCACCCTGCTGTGCTTCCTCAGGACTGGGGCAGGAGAAAAATTCATTAGCTATTACATATCTTTAGGCTGAAATACGTGGAGGGAATATGACGTGACCCCTTCCTGCAGGGCAGATAAACCTTCTGTCAGGATTAAAAATAAAAAAAAAAAAATCTACGAAAGGTAGTTTATGGGTTGAACTAGTGCACAGTAAACCCTAAAGGAATTGTACAAATGGTAATTTGCCCAATCATTGAACTGCTCGTCTGTTTGGTCACCTTGCAAAGAAGGCATATACAAAAAATAGTGTAATTATTACAATTTACAATATTTTTGTCCCTTGAGATTTAATATGCTCAAAGCATTTTGCCTTCTAAGCAGAGGAACTATATTGCTCTAAAAGTTATGGCTGTGTCCGATTTTACTATCTGAAAAATGAAAAAAAAAAAAAAAGTCACAGGAAGTGCTATCAAAGAGCAAAATGGTGCAGTAGGCAGTTCTTTTGGGGGATTGGGAGTGGGGTGGGGGTGAGGTGAGGGGGAGCAGCTTTAGCATCTTAACTGAAAAATGATTACAGTGATTGTAGATTTAGCTGCTGGATTGACAGAAGCCTGTAAGAAGACTAGTAGCTTCTTAATAAGTATTAGAGGGGGATATTGGTAATTGAGGTACATTGGGAGCTGGTTATGCACGTTGTTTGTTGGAGAGATGTACTGAATTCCCGAAAACACTCTTGGAGAACTGGTGTTCTAGAAGGAAGCTTAGATTCAAAGAGGCATCCCAGGAATCTGATACTCAGAGGCTTGAAAAATCATTGGAAAATGCCGTCAAGTGAGTACTTCAAAATACTTTGTGTAAACTGTTTAACTATTGCTGATGTTTATATCAGAAGAGTCTTGAATATTGCTAATATTCCTGCTTTGACTTCTGGACTACAAAGTTGGAGCGCTACTGCTACTGACTACTCAGTGTGCAATGGGAAGACAGTGACTTGTATTTGAACTTTTTTAAGCTGCAGCACAGTCTAAAGAACTTTAGACTGTTCTCGTGTATCAAAAATGAGTTTTCTTCCATTAGGATGCAATGAATTAATCTCTACAGTGGGGGAGCTATCCTGTCTGTTGGTTGCATTAACATTGACATACAGAGCAAAGGTACCTTGTGATTTGATATGCTTCCAAGCAGTCCTGTTTAACAGCATCTATCTATTATCTGTCTAGATATGCAAAATAAAAATCCTGGCTATTCTTAATAATCTTTATTACTTCCTGTTCAAAGCCAAATTTGTTGTTGTGGAAGCAGACTCATCAGATTATTCAGGTTATGAATTCTTTTAGTCTGTTTCTGCTCTGTGAGTGATAGCATGTGTGTGGAACCCTGCTTCTTTGAGTAGCAAATGGCTTTAAATCCTGTGCATACACAGTGGCTCAAAGACCTAATATGCTTAAGTCTACTCATACTGTTTCTTCATGGGGTCTTTCTCAAATGGAGCTTGCATGATAACATCCATAGGATAAAAATTCCATGTTTTAGGATGAGTGGAAGAATGCTTTTGCTTTCTCACTGGACTTCTTGTTCATGGTTTAAAATAGTTTCATGTCCTCTAATCACTTGTTTAAGCTGCGTCAGCTTCTAAACATTAATATTCGTCACAGAAATGAGAGCTGCCTGGGCTGAATCTTAGTACGTTTCCCACTGTATAAGCCTGTAGTCCAGACTTCCCTTATTGAAAGGGACCTGAGAATAAGGCCGCCTTCTCTGTCAGCTGGCGGGAGTGGAGGAACCCATGACTGAAATCATACATTGGTAATTTGGAGGCATTGTAATGCTGTTGTCATAGTAACAATGGACTGGAGTGTGAGACAACAGGGCTTTTGTCAAAAGTGACTACAGAAAATGGTTTGGGACACTACCGTGGCATACACAACCGCAGTGCTCCCTGGTGGACTTCGGCAGGAGGACAGGAGGGACGCTGGTCGGTTCCTGTATGTGAAGGATGCCTCTTCAGTACGGGACATGGATGTGCAGGCAGGTCCGCTGATGTAGTGCAGTCTACAGGAGTTACTGTTGTGGGAAAAGCTGCCAAAATGAGATGGGTTTGTTTGCTGTAAAGGCTCCAGGAAATCTTTTCTGCTGGCATTTTGCATCTATGCACATGTAGCTGTGATAGATGCTTTATGAAGAAAATCTCTGAGCAGTGTCAGTCACCCATGTGTGTCTGACAAAGGTCTCGGAGTGCCAGGAGCCTTCAAACGAGTGGATCGTTGACGTGAGGTGGAAGTGCCCTACCACAACACTTTTATGAGAGGACCAAGCATTGAGCTGGATTAATCCTGAGGTTAGACCCTCTTCAGAAACAAAATCAACAGTAAACTTGATAGCAGAGAGGGTGATGCTTTGTACAAATTGGGTGAAAATGAGCCTTAACTTCAGGTGAGGAAGACTTGTCTGCAGGGTTATGCCAATAAAATGACTTTTTGTTTTCATATCTGGAACTAGTTGTGCTGAAGGCCTGTAAAACCTGTCACGTTACTGTGTTGGTTACAGTCCTTAAGGCTATCGTTTATATTATGGTATTTGTATTGCTAAAAGTTCAACTTCATGAAAATAGGTTGAGAAGGATTCCCTTGTCTGGGGTTTCATACACTGTGTACACTTTGGGAGCTGTCTGTCTTTCTGTTATGTTTGAACTGTGTTGACAGTTAATATGTTACAACCTATCTGTGGGTTCTAGACTTCTTCCCAGTTCTATTTCTTCTTTCCTAAAATTCAGGTATCAAGAAAACTAGTCTTTTTGCCTTGTTTGGCTGCTTGGCACAGGAGAATCTGTGGAGGACAAGAGAAGTAATTTATTTTATGATGTTTCTTTACAAGTGTTGATTAAATCAGAATCTGGTTACTTGCAGCAAAGGAGGTGGTATGATAATATGCAAAACGCTATTGGAAAATTTGCTGTAGGGCGTTTATGGGAAGTAAGGTCCTCAAAAGTGCTGATGTTAACTATTAGCGAATTGAGAGGGAGGGGAAGAGGAAGTTGCATATTATCCAGAACAGACTAATGGAACGGATACTGCTCTTGCAGACACTGAAACTGCTTTCAGGTGTCCAATACCAGTTTACAGTGGCTTTCTAAATATATTGCAGAAATACTTAATCTTATGGGACTATGCTTACGATTACTGTAGCAATATCTGCTTTTAGCTTCTGAGAGGAACCATGTGGTCTTAATGCAGTTTATATGTGGTTTAAAAACAATGTCTGGATATATGTGTAGCTGTTAAGGCATAAATGAGTGGGGCCAATTCTACCAGAGTTCTCAGATGTTTTCTTACTCTAATGGAAAACATTGATTAAAGTATTACTGCAGGATATAAAGGTCTTGCTTGTAAAAATGTCCAGGCAATTAAATATTTGTTATATAGTGAACAAGTGTCTCTCTTTAATGATTGGTCTTTCTGCAATGTAAAGCAAGTGTACAAAATGGACTATGGGTGACTGAAGCTTACCGAAAATACTGAGTACTTGCCTCTTGTTCTATGTGGTCCTCGCTTCAGTCTTTCATACAGCTAGGACTCATGATGAAGACAGATTCCTATATTGCAGTAATTCATTGTTTTTCCATGCTTATACAAATGCACCGTGCTTCTTAGACAAAGCTATTCCTTTCTAGGAAAGGCTGAAGTGTTTGATGTGAATCCTGCTGTTCACGCTGCTGTGTGTAGTCTTCACGTTCTGCTGCTGTCTTGTCCAAGCAAGCAGTACTGAGTAATGCCTTGGTTAGGCATTGCGCTCTTGACATAGCTGTGGTATTGGATACTGAGCTTACATGACCAGGGAGCCCAGAGGTTGAACTGGCTGCAACAATTTGGTTTTATTTTCTTGTTTGGGGTGATAAAAGGATGGCACAGGACACAGGTGTGACCCAGGAGAGGAACCTACTGAGACTGATCTGATATGCATCCTTCCCTAGCGTGAGACCCACAACAGAGATATCTTACCTGACAGACTGGGACTTTAGCAGTGTAGAATATTTGCTTGTCAAGGACCTAATGCTAAATAGGATAAGACTTGCAATGCTCTGTATCAACAGGGCATGGCAGTGAGCAGTTCTGGAACTGGAGAAAAATGGATATAGCTCTGTCGTTCAAGAATAGAAAGCAATGTGACTGTCCCACATAATAATGTGATCTAAGATAGTGGCTGGGGAAAGTTTCCAAGACTGATACATGTAGTACTGCTAGCTAGTCAGTTGGTAGTTTTCTCTATCTGCTTGAACTTAATGTATTCTTAGCTTCCTGATGTTTTCTTCAGAAACAGGGTTTTTGAGAATACCCATGTCTTCTGGCCAACCTGTAGGTTTAGCCACAATTTCACGGACTGATCAGCTTGGCGTCCCCAAGATTTCCTGTACTTCTTGTATTTCTCAAATATTTGGTAACTATGCTGTGGACTAATGATGCGTTTACAAAATCGGCAAAAGGTTCGAGTTTTATGCAAAATATGCAAAAGTTCCTTGGCATGTTGGGGCTTCTTTAATCTTAAGAGTTTCAGCTCTTAATCACATAAAAATGTTACTGTGTGTGTTCCATAAGGTGTGCGACTAAGATACCATCCCAAAGTCATATACTGTTGAAAGCTGGTAGGCACTGAGGTTCACTGCTGGAAAGGGCTGTGCTCCTGGATTGTTTGGTCGTTTGTTGTTGTTGGTTTTTTGTTTGTTTTTTTTTCCTTTTTTCTCTTTGCCTTCTTGTGCTCACCTCAGGGAGTGGTGGGTTGAGAGGTGCTGCTAGGGTTTGGATCTTTACAATACATATTTCTCGTGCTAAAAAGAGAAACTGGTTTTGATTGTGCACGCGCCCTTTCTGTTTCAGAAAAATGGTAGATCCAGGACAGGTTCTAAGAAACTTTTAAGACTCTTCAGGTTATGTTGTTTCCTGAACCTTAGATTTTAGTGTGCTGGCAAATAATGCATTCCGATAGCCACGTAGCTAATTCCACATGCAATCTATCACCTGACTTCCACCAGGAATTTTTTTCCCCAAACTTCACCTGGAAGAAATGGTTAGCAGATGCAGGAGGAGACTGGAATTGGTCTTTGGTTTCTCTTAACTCTCCTCCATTCTTTTTCTTCTTAGGATGCTACTTGTTGACCTGATTTGCCTCAGCGGCTGCTTTTGCTTTTCAAGGACACTGAAAGCAGGCCTCTTAATCTGTCAAGTGGGATGTCAGGATTACAGCTGACATTTATTTGAATAAAACTTGAAATAGAAAGGTAAATTCGTTCAGAGAAAAGTGAAATTGGGACCAAGCAATGAAGACTTGTCCTTAAAGCAGCTTTCAGTGTGGGATATAGATGAAAACATAAATTGCTGAGACAGTAGGGCAGCAGTTAAGATTTCCAGGTGTTCAATAAATAGTATACTAAAACAAATGCTTAGAAACTAAGTAGCTGCAGAATTGTTGCTTGCAAGGAAAAGGGGCCTGACTTAGCTGCGGCATAGTGAGGCCTCAACCCATACCATTTACAAATGGGCTAAATGTTGTTGTTAGGTTTTTTTTTAAAGCTCTTTTGGTTAAAGGGTCTTCTATTCCATTTTGTACACTAACATATGTGTTCCAGATGACTACTTGAATGCACTTAGATGTGATTCTTAAGCCCCTGTGTGAAATGGGCACAAACTGAAACATGGGAGGTTCCCTCTGAACATCAGGAAACACTGTTTTACTGTGAGAGTGACCAATCACCAGCACAGGTTGCCCAGAGATGTTGTGGAGTCTCCATCCTTGGAGATGTTGAAAAGCCATCTGGACACAGTCCTGGGCAACTGGCTGTAGGTGGCCCTAGGGCGGTTGCTCCAGATGATCTACAGAGGTCCATTCGACCTCAACCAATCTGTGATTCAGTGTGATTCTGTGAAAAAGGAGTGCATGTGCATGGCTGCAACTAAATGGGGTTAAATAAAGGCTTAGTGTACTGTCTTTTATTGCTTGTTAGCTCAAAGAAAGATTTTTTTTTTTTTTAATTTAAGTGAAGAGTTCTTACATTTTGCAGGTTCATTGTGGAAGCCCCAAAGCTTCCTTTACACTACACAGCTTTTGGTGCAGATTGTGTGCTTGCAGGGAGTGTTCTGGAATGACGGAGCCATTTCTTGCATGATGCTAATAAACCCCAACAAACAAAAAACTGCAGTGACACTAAGGTTTTGAGGTTGCTCTCTAGAAGACTGCGTTCTGCATAACCTGCATATGCTTTTGTTTTCTCACTGTTAGCTGAAATGGAAAATTTTAACTTGAAAAGTATTTAATCCAAAAAAGGAAACGGGAGTATTTACTTCATCAAGTCCAGGCAAGATCAAGGCTTTGAATAGCTGTTTATGTAGGCCGAGCAATCTACCACCTCTGGCTCTTTCTCTGAGGGCAGAAGGATATTATCAGCCTGCTGTGCTGCCTACAGCTTCTGGAACTTTCTGTTTGTTCTCTCTCCCTGCGTGCATTTAATCACTGGTAAGCAGAACTGGCATACTAGGGAGCGATTTTGTAGTGCTTCCTACATACAGAAAACTAATCATGGTTAAGATGCAGCTACTAATGGGGGAAACAGTTGCGGGGAGTCACTGAGGGAGGAGGGAGCCTTTTGTAAAGGTATCTTCTTGTCCTGGAAGAGCTCTGACTTTTGCAATGATGCTTGTAGTTTTGGTTGTCTGGTTCAGATCCTTTTTCCCTACCTTACTTTGATTAGATAAATCAGATCTCTGGAACATCTAGTGCAAACTTAATTCTAGAATACATTGAAGTATTTTGTAGTGCGTTGGGAAGTGAGGTTTATGGTATGTATGTATATATAGACCAGGAGTCAGGCTACCTTGCTAAGAGGTTGAAACTTCAGTGAGCAAAATTTAAAAGTACTTCAGGGGCAAACAATGAAAAGGCTGAGACAAGAGTCTTTCTAAAAAATTAGAGCTTGCATGAAAATAGGATAAAATCCTTTTAAAGTGATGTTTCATAATATTCTTTTTGTCTAGATTCTTCTCCCCTCAAAACAAGCAAAGAAAAAGTTGGTACTGGGAGACCTTGTTCATGCTGCTTATTTGATGATTTCTTACTGCTGCCTTGAAGCCTGTTTCTGTGAATTGTTCACCTAAGCTGAAGGAAAGTCTGACCTCTAAGCATCACTGGCATTTCATGTTTTACTGTGCCTCTGCTCAATTCGGTAGTTGCATCCTGTTGCTGTAGGAACTGGTACAGTTCCTGCAGTGTATGGATGCATGAGAACCTGCCTTTCAAAGAGCAGATCTGTGTCAAGAAAGTGAGATGTTTGATATGGCTGTCCTCTGTCTCTGATGGACTAAATGGTCATTTTGGCTGTAAAGCAAGAAGTATCTCTGCTAGGAGCCATATTCCAAGCTGTCCGCATGTATAGTCTCCTAGTGTATATTGATGCCCCCAGCAGTTGCTATTATTGGTTATCTAATGACAAGGTAATAGAAACATGCAAGCATGTGCTATGATTTTATCTAGATTACATCACATTTGGCCAAAGTACAATTTCTTTACTAGAGGTAGCTTTCTTTTACTTCAAAATAATCATTTAAGGCCATGTGTCCATATAAATTTTAAAACTCTGTCTCTAGGAGATGGCCTGCAGGATTACAATCACAGGAAGGTTTGGATTGGAAGGGACCTTTAAAAATCATGTAGTCTAACTCCCCTGCCATGGTCATGGATAGCTTTCACTGGATGAGGTTGGTCAAAGCCCTCTGCAACCTGAACTTGAATGCTTCCAATGATGGGGCATCCACAACTTCTCTGGGCAACCTATTCCAGCCTCACAGAAGTTCAGGTAGGTGACATCTGTAGCTTTTCCTTTGACTGATGCAATCACTCCATTGTAGAAGGCTACCAAATTAATCAGGCATGGTCCTTTTAGCCCTTTTTAAAAATGGATGTGATGTTTCCCTTTTCCAGTCACTGGGGATTTGCCTGACTGCCATGACTCTTCAAATACGATTGAGAATGGCTTGGCAACTACATCAGCCAATTCCCTCAGGACCTTGGGATACATCTCACTGGGTCCTATGGACTTATTTATGTTCAGGTTCCTCAGGTGGTCTTGAACTTGATCTTCACTTACAATGGGAGGGACTTCACAGTCCCTGCCTTGAGGTTCAGGGGCTTGAGAGATGTAAGAAGAGAGATTACCATTGAAAACTGAGGCAAAAAAATTGTTGAGTACCTCGATCTTCTCCATATCGGTTGTCACTAGTTCTCATGTCTTATTTATCAAGGGGGGGTATGTTTTCTTTAATCTTCCTTTTCTAGCCAATGTTCCTGTAGAAGCCCTTATTATTTGTGCCAAATTCAGCTCCAACTGTTCCTTAGCTTTCCTGATCTTGTCCCTGGGCAGCATCCCTATATTCTTCCCAGAACATGCATCCCTGGTTCCACTGCCTGTGCATTTCCTTTTTACACTCTAGTTTGACCAGGAGATCCTTAGTTAGCCATGTGTGTCTCCTGCCTTCCTTGCCTGATTCTTACACATGGGAATCGAGAGCTCTTGTGCTGTAAGAAAAGTGTCCTTAAAGAGCTGCCAGCTCTGTTCAGCTCCTTTGTCCCTGAGGCCAGTTTCCCAGGGGGTCCCATACATCAATCCCTTAAACAACTGAAAGTTTGCTCTCCTGAAATTCGGAGTCCTGACTCTATTCTTCACCTAGCCCATATCCCTCAAGATTGTGCATTCCACCAGGGCATGACCACTGCAGCTCAGGCTGCCACCAATCTTGACATCCCTAATTAGTTCATCTGCGTTGGTAGGCAACAGGTCTAGTAACGCTTCTCCTCTGGCTGCGCTATCACCCAGATTAAAAAATTATCCTCGATGCACTTCAAGAGTCTCCTGGACTGCTTAGAGCTTGCTGTACTGCTTTTCCAGCAGGTGTCAGGGTGGTTGAAGTCCCCTAGCAGGATCAGAGCCTGTGAGTGTGATGCCTCCTGTAGCTGAAGTAAGAATTCTTCATCAACAAGCTCTCCTTGGTCGGGATGCCTGTAATAAACACCAACCATGAGGTTTCCTTTGTTGGCTTGGCCCCTAATTTTCACCTGTAAGCTCTCAACTTGCTCATTGCTGTTTTTTCCAAGGTAGCTCTGTGGAGTCAATTTTTTTTTTTTTTACATAGAGGGCAACTGCTTGCTCCTCCTTCCTTGCCTGCCCTTCTGAACAGTTTCTAGCCATCGATTGAAGCACTCCAGTTGTGTGATCCTTCCTACCATGTTTCAGTGATAGTGATTAGATCGTAACTTTCTAGCTTCACAGTGGCTTCCAGCTCCTCCTGTTTACTACCCATGCTGTGTGCATTCATATAGAGGCACTTCAGCTGGGTCATCAACTGTGTCACATTTTTAGAGGAACATGCCCTAATTCCTTTGAGGCATTTCACAGGTGTTTCCCTCTTGGTTCCTAATGTATCAGCAGTCCCTGGCTTTTCTCTGCTGCTCAAAACTCTGTCACTTTCCCCCACTACTTGTCTGCTGCTTTCTCCTGCTGTCAAAACTCTCATTTCTGTCTATGCTGTTGGAGAGACTGTTCTAGTTTCCTTCACAATTTTTTGTTTCAGCATAGCGGGGCTAGTGTTGCTTTTGTAAGCTTCTGTTCATCCACTTCATACTACTGCCGTCGGCATATTTGTCTCTTGCTCTGTCTGGCCCCGACAAAGAACAAAACCAACATGCTGGTTCATTGGGAATAAAACTGTTGTCGGGGTAACGGGAAACTGGGGTGCCCTGAACAAGGGAAGTAGGGAAGGCAAAACGATGGGAAGTGCTTGGAGCCGACATTGACTCACCAGGACTTTGGTTGGTGATGTTAGACATACTCTTAACTAGAACAACAAAATGATCCTTTTCAACTCCTGTCACTGGCACGTGTCCCTGTATTGTCCTTACTTGTGCCAACCAGAGCGTGTCGTGTCATTGCATGATGAACTGGACTGTGCAAGTGATCACTCTTCTAATCTGCCTTGTTGCCTGACCAAACATTTTCCACCACCCAAAACTGGGTGGGCAGCATAGGGGTGGGGATGGCGATTCTGTCAGCCTGGTCTAGGTGAAGCTGCAGCCTGCGATAGTGCTGTTTTGCAGGGGGGCAGCTTTACAATTCTTTGCAGTCCTTCAACATTTTTTTTTTTTTTTTTTTTTTTTTTTTTTTGTAATTGGGAGGGTGGATAAAGGCTGCATGCTCTCGTGCTCTCTGCCTTGAAGTGTTGTCTGTTCTCATGCTACTACAGATGTTCCTGATTCCCCTGGGGCTTGGCGTTTGGGCCCTCCCTTCTCTCCTTCAAGCACTGTTCTGCATGGCCCCTTTGTCCCAGGGATGTTGAGACTAGCTGGACATAATTTCTCAGCTTAGCGAGATCCTTAGCCTTTGCCTCAGAAGAAGCATCTCTCGGCCTGGAAGGGTTCACTCTAGTCTGCCATCTGGGCAATAAAACCCTACAAAGCAGCTGCAGTAATGCAAGTCTTTGAAGCCTTCAGCAGTTAAGTGTTTGCAGACACCTTTGTTGCTGGAGATCCGGTCTTCTGCAACTCTTCCTTAGTTGTCCTACCTGCACCCATAGGGAGTTCTACTGTGTTTCTCCCTGAATTCCCTTAGGGATTTAATTGCTCACCCTGCCTTTATTCTTCCTTTTTGCTTCCTCTGCATGCGCTTTCATGTTTGTCTGTCTCTTTTCTACCAAATGCATTCCTGTCCTTCTGTCCCTGAACTACCGCCTGGTTATCATCTCTTCTTACCAATAAACCACTTGCAATGCTCCCAAATATGTCTGTTTATCACCTATACCCTGCCCTGACTCCGAACTAAATCCTTCAGTGTGCTTAGCCTCTCTGCTCCATAATCATCTCTTCATTCAGCTTTGATGGCCTTCACTATGGAGGGGCAGTCAAGAGCACAGGACCTGCTCCTCTCCTTTTTTTCAACTCCTCTTAGCTGAGCTGGCAGTGGTGTTTGAGGCCATGGATGTCATCAGGTCAAGTAGTGATACTCAAACCTTTAAAGCTGTGTACAGCCTCTGTGTACTGCCTCTCATGTTTTCACCTTTTAATTCTGATGGCTGATGAATATAGCCTTTTTCTTAATCATGCAGCCAAGACTGGGATTGCTCAGAGAGGTGGAAGTTAATCAGTGATACAGTTGTGGTTAATGTTATTAGCTATATCTCATATATTCAACTTTATGAAGCTAAGAGTAGGGTGCTACAACTTTTGTTATGTGGGGTCATTTAGCAGAAAAGCTTATGTATCTGGTAACTTGCCAGAATGGGATTATTAGGTCTGAGTCACAGAAGTGTAATTTCTAGGCAAGAAATTGTTGTTCTTGTAACATGAGAAAATCTTCAAAGCCTCAGTGGTTTGATTTACATGTAGAAATAGTTAGGGGAGAAGATGCATTTAGCATTGGCTGAAAAAAATTAATAGTTTGGATTCCAGTGTGTTGTCGAGATGTTTTCAGAATGTGGAGGTAAATGAGCACATTATGTTTCTTGTCAAATATAACTTGGAAACATGTCCTGCATGGGACTAGTACTGAGGCGTGCGTGTTCCTGGGACCTAAGGTCAGTGAGAGACTGATGGCTTTAAAGGTATCCTTTAGAGAGATGGAAGATAGTTCATATGTTGTGAGTCACAAGGAGGGCTTTCTCTTAGGCTGTTTTCTCTGTACCTTGATACTTTGGAAAGGACCTTTGGAGATCATCTGCAGAAAGTGAAGTTGAAAAGGGGGAAGAAAGAATATGTACTAAAGCTAGGGTAGCTGGGGGGGGACCGTGAGCACAAGGCAGTGGGACACAACAGTAAAAGAACTGGTGGGGAGAGAGGAGGCAGTGGTAGAGCTGTGAGGAACTGAAGACTCTGGAAATGTAATTAAAAGCAGTAGGCAGCTTTACAGATATTTCTGGAAGGTCTGCCTGTTGTTTTTGCATTTTTTCACTCGCCAGTCAAAGGCGTAGATGTATCCTTTTTTTGTACTTACATGCATCCAATTCGAAACTAAATGTGAACTTTTCCATCAGCGTTCCTGTAGGTATACTCAGGAAGCTTGTGGATGTTGGGCCTAGACAAACTATAACAGAAATATTCTGATCTTTGATCATGCCTAATATTGGAACAAGCAAATTGATTTTTATTCCCATTCTATTCCCATTGTATTTCTGTCTTTCAATCAAAAAGCATTTTCCTTTGGTGCACTTTTAACTGAGGCAGTATGAAGGAGGAAGGGCTAAGTACTTGGGTGATGGTTTTTGTGTAGGCAAACTCCCCCCCCCCCCCCTTTTTTTTTTATTCTAATCAAACTTAACTTCTCCCTTGTTGCTGTATAGCTACCAGGGAAGTTTTTGCCATACCTTGGTGAAAATGTGAAGGTTGAAACTGCCAAAAGTAAAAATGTTTGTTCTTGGTGGGCTTATAATTTGGCAGTCAAATGAGGTTAGTGTTGGTTAGCTTCACAGTTCAAAATACCTATGCCAGGAGGCTGTGGGCCAAGTGTTTAATTTGAGGATTCATCCTGCTATAGCAAGTTGGCAGTAATCTGAAATGGTTAGTGGTTGTAGTTCATGCTCTGAGCCATACTGTAACTTTTTTTTTATTTGGTGGGAAGAATGTGGCCTTTATCTCTGGTACTGATCCAGTATAACAGCGGTGTAATTAAATAAAGCATTTCAGATGGCATATGAAGATCAGAAACTTATGTATTGTAGCAGTTGCAGTGAGAGTGAAAATAAAATTCCGTACCAGTCCATGTTGTTCTTTAGTTAAGCTTACAGCACTTTGTCCATATACAATACGAAGAGCTTCTTTACGCTGTACAGTATGGTTGGTAGGAAAGGCAAGGATAGTCAGGTAATGGTATTGCTAGATTATTAAGGTCTCTGCCTGCAGTACAAAAAAATAACACACCCCCATGTCCCCACTGTCCAGAGGAAATAAACCCGCAATTAACAAGGTTCCAGGAGTGAATCTGTGTGCACGCCATCCTTACGCTTGCCTGTTAACAGCAGTGTCTTGATAGAAACTATTGCCACATTTCCTTTTCAGGCTACTGCGAAACCATCCTCTAAAACCAGTATGCAGCATTTGAAATCCAAAATAGCTACAGTTAGTTAGAATGGCTTGTTCTGTTGTGTTTCATTTTAAAGGGAATGTTTTTCTCAAACAGGAGATCTATCTTGACGTTTTTACACATCCCTGGTGCATTGAAAAGGAAATTTAGAGAGACATGCTGTGTCTAGATCTCAAATACCCTGTGGTTAGAAGAGACTTTGTGTTGGGCTAAAGTGTTCAAGGTTTTGAACAAGCGGGAGAACATTCAATTAGAAGCTACCTGTGGTTTGCTCGCTATAAAAGTACAGCTGCGTTACACCGATAGGATAAACATCAAATGCTGGATTTCTTTTGTTAATTCATGTTGATGACAACATTGCTCACTTGGATGTCTTTTTGTGATATTATGTACTAAAGAAATTATGGAGAGGATAGAATCAAATAGTCAATAGAGGAAATGTAAGAATAAGATTGCCCTTGATCTGAATTTGCTTCCTTTATTCATCTGCATTCTAATACAGTCTTTATTTATATGATTGGTTTCTTCTCCCAAGATGCTACTGCATTCATTTCACAGGGTAGATCTGTCTGTAGGACTGAATAAGGGAGCTGTCTGCAGGACCATACCCTTGGCTGTTGGAGAGGTTATGATGAGTGGGATGAGTGATTGCAGAGACAAGAAGGATAAGTCTCATGGTTACAGCAACTGAGTTCTGGCAGGTTCTTTTTCTGAACCTGGTTTGGTTACTTCAAGTGCATGTTCCACAGGCAGTCACTAGTTCAGGGTTTTTGCAGGCAACCAGCTTAGGCGTCATTAGTCAATTTTTAATATATTTCCCTAGGTTTTTAAAAAAAAAAACCTAAAAACCTGACACAAATTGTATGTTGTAAGCCATGCCAAAACCCTTCATGGTTCACTAGCATGACTGAACAGGTTAGATGCACTGCATAATCCTTTGTCATTTTAGCCAGGAGAGGAGCTGAAAGCAGTACTGTGTTGTCATCTTCTGTGTGTGCCCGCAGAAGTAGCAGGGGAGCGCTCTTGCTTGGTTTGCACAGGACTGAAGAATTAAGAGACTTGAAAATCTGTGCTTCTGTTTTAGCATCAGGCTTAGGCAGTTGCAGATCCCTTTGAGAGGTAACAGGTGTAGAGATGTCATTTTTCAAAGTCACCGTTCTTGCACCCTAACCTGCCTCAGCTTTGCTTTGCACCCTAGTCCAAACCTCCAAGCCCAGTCATTCCTTCCTCCTGGTCTTTCTTCCTGGACTTTTTATCTGAGCTATTATCTCTTCTCCTATCACATCTTCTTGTTCAGTGTTCTCCCCTAGCTTTGTCCCAGGCTTTTTGCCATGTGAATCCTTCACTCTCTTCTCATCCAGTCTGTGCTGTTTCATCGCTTTGTACTGCCTGCTTTCTCTTGATAGACATTTAGTTGCTGGTTACCTCTTTTAGGGTCCCACTCTTACCCTGATGCCTTTTGGGACGAACGGCTTCCCTCTCATCTGGAATATAGATTCACTAGCAGGGTTCAAGAGAATAGAGACAGGACATACTGAATGTGCCTCTCCATACTTACTTTCTGTACTGCTTACTGTGTTTAAAAAAAAATAAATCTGCAAAAAGTCCTGTTCACCACCTCCTGCTAGAGTGTGCTCAACTGGCTTGTGAGGCTGGCTCAGTCAAACCTGTCCCTGAGTAAGATCTCTAAGGGGGTGGTAGCATGTATGGCACAGATGGCATCTTCAGGAACGTAGGTGCCAGATCTTAACAAGCTTCTGTGAGCACGTGCTAGCTGAATTTTTTTTTTTCCCATTTTGGTGTCTTAGTCTTGACACAGGGAAAAAACCCACCACCAAACAAAAAAACCTCCTAGGAAAAGCCCAATCTGCCTTCTTGAATCTTGTTTCAAAAACATGGGACAATTGCACCTTCTTGGCAAAGCATAAAATAAGTCAATTCACTTCATTAAAGCACCAAACTTCTGCAAAAATTCACCTTAGGGCAAGCATGTAGCATAGCATCCTGTAAGCCGAAATATATGAAAGTTGGGAATGTTAAAAGCATTTAAAGTCAGAATTGTATAAGAAAAGACGTTTGAATAAAAACAATACTACCAGTTAAAATTTTAATTCAGAGAAAAGTTTATTTCTGAAAAGCCTTTTGCTGATTAAAGTGATAGATGTAGTATACTGGTAATTACTTTTGTTCTGGATTGGGTTATGTTTTTTCCTGGAGAATCCTGGCTATGAAGTGTTTTTGCACCCTTAGTTACAAAAAGTGTTTGCAGGTGTTTTGTTGTCTTGATTCCTTCAGTCCAGCTGTATCTCAGCAGACGTGGTTATGTGAGCAACCATAAATGTCTGCTGGTTTTTATTATTTGTCTCCTTTACATTGAGTCTCTGCACCTCTCTACATTGTCCTGTTATTCACACTTGTGCAAAGTGTGGAACAGTTGCTCTGAATTTGTAATATATTGTGCTTATTTTGCACAACATTTGGGGAAGTGGAGAACTGGGGCCCTTTTTGTCAGACCTCTGATGTTGCTGTGGGCTTTGTTTTCCAGTTCTGTAGAAAATGCCTTGATCTTGAGAGGGGGTGGTCTGAACTGCATTCTTGTTATGTTGTTTCTGATCAAAAGAGTTTACAGGTGAAATAGTGTTTTCCTTTCTTTTTTTTTTTTAAATGAGCCTTTCTAGATGGTAATTTACTGTATCAATGCCTTCCTAGCCATATGGTTGCATATTGCATTCTGAGTATTTTTATGTTCTTGAATTTTTATGTGTTAATAGGCTTAGTAGGAAAAAGAAATACCAATGAGAATAATAGCTTCTGAACATCCAGACTGCAGGGTACCAGGTTACACATCTTACCCTATTTGTTACACTTCTTGAAGGCAAGCTGGTATGCTGCGGTTAAGACTTTGTGTGCAAGTGACGAGCCACTGAAAGGCTGGAGTGTTACTGATTTACAGAGGCGGGGTGACTTGGGATATTCGGCAGGAAAAGGAACAGGAGTGGTAACAAGCAGCGGTAGTGGTAGTAAAGGCAGGAGCAGGTTCCACAGTTAGAAGATTTCCCAGTGTGAGTCAGTGAATGCACAGCTTCCCAGCTAGCTGTCAGGAGGGACCCGAAACTGAGTATTGCAAGAGATTCAGGGTTCATGTTTATCATGCGAAGTCATGTGATCTTACTAGATCTTAACTTGCCAACTTAGCCTTACTCCGAGAAGATCCTTTGCTGCAGTGCTTAACAAAACAAAACAAAAAAGCGAGATAGAGGGGGGGAGGAAAAAAACCCAGAAGGAAAAATAAAGAAAATTGTGCAATGTGTGCTTATGCCTACATCATGCCAAGGAGACACTTAACAGTAAATAATCTGTGTATCCCTGAGGTAAGATACTGTTTCTGCTTTCCCTGCACAGTGCTGCTGCAGCACGGAGCTGATCCAAACATTCGGAACACCGATGGGAAATCTGCACTGGATCTGGCAGACCCTTCAGCAAAAGCTGTGCTCACAGGTAAGATGCATACATCTCTCAGCAGCGTTACCTGTAGTTCATTTTGTGTGTATAAGTTCAGCATTGTAAGAGCCTTCTGCCTTTTTGGATTTTCTGTTGTGTAAGAGCATTTTAAAACTGTCTTTTACCAGATTTCATATTGATGTAACTGTCGTTAATCTGCTGTGCTGCTATAGGATTGCTTACTCTATGCTAATGCTGTAATTTTCTGTTACAATATCATTAATTATTCACTGTGTTTCTGTGAGTTTTTTTCTTTTTAATTGCTACCCAATATACAGATTGAATAGGAGCCCCCAACCCCTGCAAAAAAAAAGAAGGAAAAATCAGGTCAATTGTTTTAAGACCTTCACTATTGAGCAAGCAAGGACATTTGTATAACTGTAAAAGTACCTGTGATCTGAAAGACAACCTGCTACTGATTGCAGAGATCAATAGTTACATTATGTTTTGCTGCAGATTCACATGCTACCCTTTCCTTCCTCTTCCTCATCAGTCATTGTAGGTAGAACACTTTCTCACCCACCAATTTTTTTCCTTTTTAGGGGCTATTAGCTGCCAAACAATGTATTTCATGAAAATATTCTACAGATGCAACTTTGTTTTTACACAGCTTTGTTTTTTTTATAAATTAACTGTTGTAGCATACCAGGAAGCATTAAAAGTATAATATAGTAACCTGTCAAATCTGTATCATGAAATACATGGTCCTCTGTGCTGATTTTTGACGTCTAGGAAATAATGTTTAGAACAAAATAATCTTGGATTTTAAAATATATACAATTAGATTTATAGAAAGGGATTCAGTAGCTGAGCTTCATTTGAAGAAATAGCTATTTTTCTTCTTTCGCCTGTATTCCCCTATTCTTTTTCTCTTTTTATTGACAGCTTAATTTATAGGTTATGTGCTATGCAACACCCGTATTCTTTCTTCAGATTATGTTCAGAGCACACCAGCTCCCTTCACTTTGTCAAGAACATTTCCACATCTTTTTTCCAGTGCGCTGACTGCTATACATAATTATCTACAGCTCTGCAGTGATTTGAGAGTGCCTTTGGAACAACGCACTTTAAATACATATGATTTAGTTTAATTACTCAGTGTCAAATTTAAACACATTCCTACAGTGTTAACACTAATGTTAGCTGTGCTAAGCAGGTTAATCTGACTTCTGGTTGTTAATGGGTACAGTTGTACAGATGCTGAGGATGGAAAGGCCACCAGGGAGTCAAGGTACCTCAAAGGTGTTAATGGGTATTTGACATTTAGTTGTGGGGAACTTGGTATACATACAGTTTGGGTGTTCCAGGCTCCGAGCTGCTCTTCAGGCTATGTTCAAAGGTCAGCTTCAGAGGATAGTAGAAGACTTAAGAAAGTATGCGATGGTGACTTCACGTCTGCTCCACTGAGTTCTCTGGGTGCTAGATCACCACCTTGTGCTTTAGGCAATGGAGAGGGCAACGTGTCATAGCAAAGAAGTGGAGATGGATTAGAAGCAGCCCTCTGAGAATGTCCTGTTGAGTGCAGGAAGCGCCCCGTGTCCCTGGCCTCACTCCTAAATGCCTCGCACACGAGCATCCAGTGACTGCAAGCTTCTACAACCAATGGATATCACCAGGTTGGACATATAAACACACACACGCAGAGCCACTTCTGCTGCTATGTAGGTGTTTTATTGTTCATAAAAAGAGGCAATTTTTGTATGTGTTTATTCTTCCTAGCAAGAAAATCAGCTTTTGGTTTTACCAGCTTTGTCCTCAAGGTGGCTCTTGGCTACGCTGGGCCCTCTATGCTGTGCACCTTAGCTCCAAGCTGTGTAAACAGGGTTTGATTCAGGCTTTAGCTGCTCTATGATTCACAGTAACTGAAAAAAAAAAATGACACTGGATGCCATTTAAATGGAAGCTTTCTATTAAGAGCTTAATTTTTCTGGATGCTGCCCTGCTTTTTAGTATCTCTGTTAGGCTTCTAGTTTGTCATGCTTTTTCCATATGTTGTTACCTTCAGGTCTTGCTTCTTCCCTCTGGAAGAAGGGGGCTTAAGGGATTTCTTAGGATCTATCTGGCTTGGGATAATCTTTAGCTACAGCAATGCTTTGCAATTAGGTGCATCAGGACTTAAAGGTATTACTGGATTAAGGATGAGTAGGGTGTATTAACGTAATTTTCAGTATTTAATGTTGAATGGTGGGATTTTAGAAACACTTATATTTAGAGCTTTTAAAAGAAGTGCAGTGATTCTGAAAGCTCAATCTGTAATTGTTACTGTATTTGCATCTTTAAACAGCATGCATGTCAAGGCTGTTCTCATGATGGTTTTTTGGGGTTCCTTTTTCTATCAGTGTCCATGACCATAGTAGACTTTCCACATTGCTGCTGTATTGATTGTTGGAGAACAAGCTTCCTCTTACTACTTTTTTGACCCGGTATTTGCATAAGTTCAGGCACTGATCTTAATTGCTTTGCGAATGAATTGTGATTATAGTCTCTCTTTGACCTCCAACTTAGCAAAAGTGAACAGAAAACTTGTTGGTAATTGATTAAATCTTTGCAATTTGAAAAAGAATTCTGTGTGTTTTAAAAGGGACATTCCTGCTGTGTAAAAAGTATTTCTGGTGTTCTGGCAGCAAATGCTGAATCCACAATGACTTGTTCTTGTCTGTCTCCCAGTCTAGAATAATGTATAGTGTCTTTTTCTCCTGAACTACAGAAAGGAAATATAATGCAGTAGTTTCTGGGATGACTTCCAGCCATTTTCGTGCAATGTTCTCTTAAAATGTGTGTTTTACAAAGGATACATAATGCAAATGAAAGGCTAATATTTTGATGGAAATGGACTTTGAAAATTTCTTTGCAGATTAAAGTGAATTTTATAGAAATTAAACACCCATTTCCAGCTTCTTAAAAAAAAAAAAGTAAAAAAAGGTTATATAATTGGGGAATCTAATCTGCTTTTTATTACTTAAACAGGAAAGCAGTCTTTTTTCCCCTTCTGCAGGATAAGCAGCATTTGCGTGAGCCAAGCACTTCATGATTGAGAGGGTGAATATCTTTTTTTTTTTTTTTTTTTCTTCCTTAGCATCCCTTACTGTTCCTGAATCTGGTTGTCAGAAAAGGATTGTAGTTGTCTTGTTCTCTAGGCTGAAGTGGTGGTACAGACTCCAACAACATATCGTATCTAAAAAACCAGAGCTGTTACACACATGAGATTAATATCCTAGTTAATTTTAGTTTAGTTTAGTTTAATTGTCTTTGGGGTGTGTGATTTCTGAGATGAGGACTCATCTTTGTTACTGTACATAACACTGTGGGACTCACATCCAGAACAGGGCCTTTGGGAGCTTTTGCACTACAAGTCATATTAGTCTTCATTATTCTATTACCCTGCTTATTGCCTCTTTAAACATTAATATCCCTTTATATCTTTCCTGTACAGTATATGAAGAGCCAATAATATTGTTCATGATTTATGTGAATGATTTATTTTGGTTTTTCACACAGTCATGCTTTTTTTTGCCACTTCCCCATATTATCTGCTATTTGGAAATGCTTTCTCTATGTGAATGGTTGTTCTTTGCGTGGTTTCTAAAGCTGTTAGCAGGAGCTGAAGGCACTTTGGTTGGATAATTTGTTCTTGACTGCTCCATGCCACTGTTTTGCAAGGTTGGTTTTGGTTTGTTTCAAGGATTACTCCCTTGAAACAGGTCAAAATGAAAAAAGTTTGGAAACTTCTGCATCTCAAGATTAAAGGAAGATTTCTTGGGTACGAAATAATGTCTTTGTTAATAGAATCAATTTTCAAAGTTAAACAAGACTCTGATCTTCCTACTTACTATGGAAATAATGTCTTCTATAAACGAAGTGCTGAGGTCCTATTGAGCATTTCTCACTTCTGCTTTTTTGGATGTGAAGGACAGCTTGATGAGTGAAAGTACAGCTGGGCTAAGGTTACCAAAAGTGTTAATGAGGATTCATGTTTTCATCTATTTGTCATGTCAACTTTTTGATTTAAGTGGGGGAGCACAGTCCATGTATTGAAATGTATTTGCACAAATTTTTTTAAAGTGAACTGCCATCTATGCATAATTTGCTTGCAAGGAAGGGAAAAATCTGGTATTTCACTACAAAAAGTTTACTGAACTTTAGAGAATGGAAGATGGATCCTAGGTACAACTCACCCATTTTAAAATTAGCAGGAAGAGAAGAAACAATTTTAGCTTGTGTTTAGTTTTATTTTTACTGTGGCACCTTTACATCTTGACCATCTGAAATCCTAAACTCTTTCCTTCTAGGTTGGTGGTGTTTCCTTTCAGGTACTCTTAGGATTTTGAAAGCATTCTGGATAGACACTATCACTTCCTTATGGGAGGCGCCAACCTCCTCCCCCCTCCCTTTTTATTGATCTAATTCTTATATAGTGTCCTCTGAAATCGGATCATTGGGACAAGGTGTAGCTTCTGTATTTAAGAAACAGTATAATAAACGTTAGTGCAACAGGAGAAGCGTTTTAACAGTAAAGAGGGCAGGTGCTGCTAGAATGGTTTGGGCCATCTATTTATCTGGGTCATCGTCCTTTCTGATGGTGACACTGGGGTCCGCTGCCTTGGAGAAAAGTGCAAGAAACCCAGCAGTTGAGGAATATCTTTGCGCTGCAGAAACTTTCACCTTATTTTATATAGGCTGTTGGCATACGTCTTGAAGCAAGAGGTCTGAAGGGCCTTTTCCAGCACTTGTTTGTGCTTTGAATGGATGTTTTTGTGATTGTTATTTGTTTAGCCTTCAGGCAGGTCTACTCTCCTCATTTTTACCAAGGCCGCCTTGGGAGGAAGCAAGCCATCTGCTCTGGTACACTGGTATGGGTGTCATGTGATGCTTCTATGTTTGGAGTCTGTGGTGATACTTTACATTTGCCCTCTGGAGAATTATAAAGAATATCAGCTTTCCTTCAGGAATGCTGGAGCATTGCTCATCCAGTCTTTGTGGGCAAAATGTACTTGTGGCACAGACCTAACAGATCTACCACTTGGGTGGCCCTCATCTAGGAGCTCTAACTATATGGATATGTAAATCTTGTCTCCTGTTTTTAGAGGGTATTATAATTGTGACTATCTTGTTATATTTGTAAATACATAATTTTAAAAAAATCTCATTCAGTGTGTGGTCTAGTTCCCACTTTCCTCTTTGAAGGAAACGCATTGGTTACTTGGGAGGCCAGGAGGGAAATGCCTTCCCTTCTCAGTTCTGACATAGTCACATTTCAGTTTCATTTCACATTTCCTTGTTTTCACATTGAAGAGGAAAGAGGAAGAAACAGTCCTGGTTTGTTCTAGATGCCATGCCATACTTTGTGTGCACTTCCGTTACGTTTCCTCCTCAAGAAGAGCAGTCCTTCTCTAGACTGTCTACATACAAAGTTTCACTTTAGTGAAAATGAAGTTTCACTTCAGTGTCACTACCAGTATCGCTGATTCTCTTTCCACTTTCCAGCACTGCATTATTCTTTCAAGGTAGCATATCTCGATTTGAGCACTGTGCTCTGGTATAACATCCAGTTGACTTCTGTAGCGATGATTTAATAGCTTTCGTGGCATTTTTTTTCATTCCAGGTTTTATTCAAGTTAAGTTTGTTTTTTATTACCTCTGTGATTGCAAAAGAGCTAAATGTTTTATGGGAGCTTCTAAAGGAATTCTGAAGTTTGTGACTTAGATTCCAGTATAATTCAGGTGATTTATATTATGCGTGTAGTGTTTATTGTTTTAATTTGTCAGTACTGCTTTGGTCTACCCATTTTATTGCCTGTTCCCTCAGTTTGTCTTAGGTCTTTCTAACTTCTTCAGTTTTCTCTGGTAACTGAATAATTTAAATGTTTCCTTCAATGTGGTAGATCATTTAACACAAGTTCCAGTGTGTTTTATCATAAAGGAAACAAGTTACTCCTGCTTTTAAGTGTCTGATCCTTGAAAGTGCTTTGATTCTGATTCCATGACTACGTAATTTCTCTCTTACTGAAGGACTTGTGCAAGGATTTATGTGAGCCGGTATCTATGTTCTGCTGCCTAAATCTTCCATTTCCATGCCTTAATGTGCTTGGATTTCTTCCTAGTGTAACTTTAGCTCTGGATGCTCTTGTTTCATAGAGCTTAGTTTTAGGATAATGAGAGCTTCTCCTCTCTTTCCCCCTGCTCCCTATTTTAGAGACGAGTGCTCGCATCCTCATCTTTTGTTTAAACTTATTTGTGTGTCTTGAAATGGCTTCTTTGGAATGTGGCTGGCTGGCTAGATCTGACAACTTTTCCTTGCTGTTTGTATTGTCTATTTAGGCAAGGAGTTAAAAGTCTGTAGTCTGTTGTGTAGGTGGTCAAATAAGAAGGGGCACTGTGGGATTCAGGATTGCTGCTTTTATCAAAAGCATGGTTTTGATTTACAGCATCCCTTTTGCCAGGTTTTTCACTCTTTTCAGCTTTCCTTTTTACCATGATACCCATTTAGGAATATTTAGTAAGAGCTCTTTGAATGGAGTCAAACCCTTAACTTGTCAAAGGAACAAATTATCCTTTCAAAGCTTTCACAAAGCACCTAAGTGCAGTCTTTCAGTTCTCTGATTCTTAGCTCTGCTATTGTATAGAGTTTTGGATGCTTTGAAAGCTTTCAGAAACCTGATGTACACAAATTTATTTAGCCTATGCTACAGACTGAAATTTAACAATATCAAACTCAAAAAAAGCTTTTCTTCATAAGATTTGTTGTTATTCAAATGGACAGAATAACAAGTAAGATCTCTAAACCTTCTAAGTAAAGACCCCAAAATGTATTTTTCATGCCCTAGGAAAGATAATTGCAGAAATGTGAAAGAAGCATTTCTATTTCCACAGTGCATCAGAGCACTCGACTTCTTTTTATTTCTTTGCCTTGAGCACTGACCAATCTTATACTTTACTGGAATTTTTTCTTCTTCTGTAAGTGTTGATTAGATAACTTTGTTGTTAAGTTTAGGATTTGCTTGTTGGGTTTTTTTTGCATAGTCTGTGTTGTACATTTCTGGTTATTAATAGCAACTTCTGCCAGTCCTGAGACCAAATACTACTTTGATCTCTACTACATTTTTACATTGTCCATGGATAACTTTTCTGGGATGTTGTACCAAAAACGCCTTTTCACACTGCATGTGGCAGTAAGCCAGGGTGCGCTGGTAAGAAATGAGTGGATGGAGAATGTTATATGATGTAACTTCTCATTTGTTTGGTTCTGTTTGTAAGTAGGATAGCCATGCTGCAGTTGTAACTATTTTAATGTTTTTGTCTATTATCTTTGATTCTAGTCTGTAAGCAAGCATGGAACTTTCTTGGAAAAAAAAAAATTTAGCTAGCTGGATAATTCCTGCAAACAAAAGCTCCCGTTGTTTTTTCTCTTGTACTGTAACTTCAAGAACACTCTTTTATACTTGGACTGTTTTTTTCTGAAAGCAAAGCCACGTTTAAATTTTGAAAGCAGTGCGCCACTCACAACTGTGAAATCTGTGGAGTCTGTGAATGTGTGGGCAAAACATTTAAGACTATTTTTTCCACGCTGAACAGATGAATCTGAAAGAATGTTAATGTTGCGTAAGGAAAATATACTTACTAGGAAGTGGGAGAGGCAGGCAATCTTAATTTTACCTTTTAATGCACATATTAGGACACAGACTCTGCTTCCGAGACTGCTTACTGTTCCCCACTGCCTCATTCAGCAGGATGGATGGCTGTGTGCTGGGGAGGAATCGGGACTCCACTGTGAAGTACAGTGTTGTCTGTATGGCTTCTGCTTCATTTGCTGCAAAAGTTGAAAGCAAGAGTGACTGGTGCAAGACGGGAAGAAAAAGGTTGCCTATGTGGTTAAGGCAGCTTCCTTTGGAAACAGACTTTTCTTGATTCTGACCAATATTTCCACATGGTCTGGAGCGTCATTCTAACATGCTGAAGAACAGTGGTTTTTTGCTGTTCTGGTTCGTTTCTGTTCAACTGGGTAAAGATTCATTGCATCCTGCTATAAAGCACCTAGGTTTGAGGTGGTTTATGTGTTCCTTTGCTGCCTCCCAGACAAGGAAACACTGTCATAAAAGGTAGTGCATGGAAGAAGTAGTAAGCTGTTTCCCCCATTCTTTCTAAACTTGGTCATACCGGCGCATGCAGATGGTTCTCACAGTAGTCTTATCTACTCATGTCCAGTGCTATCCAACATTCTGATCCCAGTTCCAGGACCTGGGCTGTCCTTCTTAAGCTTCTTATCTTGGTCCCCACTTCTTGCCAACACAGTCACATGCGTGCATATGTGCACCCCTTACTTGAGATCTCCAACCTTTTACTCTGCTTCTTACTAGGCCTGTAGTTTTGGGGTTTTTTTTCACCCTGGCTCCTAATCCTGGTTGTCTTCTAAATTCTTCATCCAGAAGCCATGATCTCTTCAGCTCCTCTGTCTGGCTAGCTTCCTGACTCTACATCCCATTCTCCTCTTCCTCCCCTCACCTACATAGTCCCAGACACTGTCTGGTATGGCTTGCATTCTTCTTTTCTTGAGCTAGCAAAATAACTCCTTTGAGAGTGCTAAATAAATGCCCAGATTTCAAAAGAATTTTAGTACCGTGTAGAGATTGTGTTACGTTTCAGATTGTTAATTGTTGTAGCTTTCCAACCTCCCTCTTTTATGCCAGTCACTTTTTATTTTTTCCATACTTCATTTCCACAGGAGCTGTTCCTGAGTTTGAAGGAGAATGCAAACTTTGGAATTATTTTATTTTAAAGGCTTTGTTTCTTCTAAAATAACTAACCTAGCCAAGTAGACATGGCTTGAGAGGTCATACTGGAATAATCTCTGTAAGAAGCATGGTTCTGATGCCCTACTTGCAAGCCCTTACTCAGCTGAGGTCTTCTAGTAAGAAGCTTTATCAAACTTGAAAGTATGCGTTTAAGGAAGATTTGCTATGTGTGTATACATAATTTAATAATATCGCTAAAAGTAAATCCATAAATTGTTCTTATTTTGGTAGGCATATGTCAGCCTAGAGGAAGGTTTCTTACAGTTATTTCAAAGTGAAAAAGAGCTGAAAGTAAGTTCTCACAAAAGCCCTTGGTTCAGTCACATTCCAACTGAGCGCTGTGGCTGTGTTGGGCGCTCTTTCTGTACCGAGCTGCTGCACCAGTTTTGCTCTGGTGAGAGCAGGCTTGTTCTTGCCAGCTGAGAAGTGCTCCTGCCTTGCCAAGTGCCGGGCACGGGGTGCGTCCTGAGTTGTCTATGGCACGGGGCACCTGGCTGGGTCAGAAGCTTCTCCCCCCGCCTTAAATTTTACTACGTGTGCTACATGTGATTTAAGTTCAAGAATAAGACCTCGGAGTAGTTAATACTCCTGAAATTTAAAGGGACTTGGGTTCCTGAGTTACATTTTGCTAATGTAAATGATCAAGTGTTTTTAGGGCAATGTTTAGAAAGAAGAAATAAAATTGCTTTTTGCTTCGGTTGTTTCCTCATGAGGCATTAAATGTCTAAAAGAATTTCTGTACAAATGTATTTAAAAATGTCTTCACCTATTGTTTGTGTAACTTTTATTTCTTTCAAAACCGTTGTGATAGTTCTCAAGTCCCTGTGGCTTCATTAACCTAGGATTTAAGGTTGTGATTGCTCTCATTTAGTAGGAAATCCGTTTTTAATAGTGTGTTTGAAAATTCTTCCGTAGATCAGACAATTTATACTTAAGGTTGTGACAGTCCTCTGTGGGTTTATTTGCAGCTCTTTGAAACTTCCATGCCCCAGCTTTTGCCTTGCCCTTCTGCTGATGCTGCCATTCTCGTAGCAGAGTTTGAAGCACCGTGTGCGTGTTTGTCTCAAATATCCCATTTCACCCTAGGATGCTCAATCATAAACTGAACAGGGATGTGCGCTGGACTCAGAAGCAGTAGACGCCAGCAGCAAACAGTTCCTATGTGCTTTCCCATTTATGCAGAAAATAAAGCAGGTGTCCTGCAGTTAAGATTTAGTTTGTTGTGCCATCCTTATTGATATACTGAATATTAGCCATCGTTTTGCAGAGGGTGAGTCAGGTATCCTGCGAGAGGGCAAGTGCGGTATGATCATAGTGGAATGCACATACATGCAAGTTGTTTAGTGTGCGTGGGAAGTCAACCAGATATTGGAGGGGAATGTGTTTTCATATAAATAGACCCTTGTAGCATCACCTTTTTCAGACTTTGCCCAGCATTCTCCTTTACTCCTGTCCCTCATTTGCCTGGATGTCTTCTCTCTTTTCCCCTGACCTGTCTAATCCAAGCTGCAGTCTTCAGCTACCTACAGTTTAGATGGATGAGCTTGGATTTTTCAGATTGGCCATGCTAGGCATTTCTTCTAACTTCGGATGATGTTCTGTCACATTTCAAGTCTCTACTCTGTAATATCTAGATGTTAAAATTTCTTCTCAAAGAAGTTAGAGTTTCTGTATTTCGTTCAAATACACAAAGTGTTATGCATGAGTTCTGTGGACAGCACAAACAGTCTTTGTCTTGTAGATGTGGTGCAGTTCTTTTAGTATAATTTTTAAAATTAGATTGAGATAGGCAAGAAAAATTTCAGCCTGAAGGATTCAAAGTTGGCAGAATTACAATGGAAACTAGTCATCATAATTGTTAAGTAACCTTTGTTTCCTAGCAGCTATCAGAATTGCTACCAACTCTGTCTACAATTAGTATATTGAAAAGAGTCATATTTCTCGGATGAAGCTTGTTTTGCTTTCGTGTGCTTCCGAGGTTAGACCACCTACCTTGAAGTCTTTTGAAATGAATTTCAGGGCATAGGGGATTTCTATAATTGTAGAAATATGTAATGGAAATGGAATTGACCTGACTTACTTGATGAGGTGATCTGATTCAGCCATCTCAGATGCAGTTTACATTTCATGTGGCCACTGGTTAGTTCTTTGTTGTGCTGTACAAAACTTTCCAAAGGCGAACAAGCAGATATAAGCTTGTACTTAGTATCACGTAACTTATACCATCACTTTGGCCTGCGTTGACAGGCCAAGCGCCACAGGTCTGATGTGCCTCATCTTCGTGCCGTGACACAAGCCCAGTGTCCAAACACTGAGGCCATCCACCTGACTTGTTCTGTTGAAGGGGCCGTAAATTAAGGAGAGAAGGGAAGGGGAGGAAAGTAACCTAAAGCAAATACCTGTAACCCCTCGTTTATTGGACAGGTTGCAAAGAATAGTTTGAGCCTGTAAGAAACTCGGTTTTCTTTCCAGAAATATTCCAGATGTCCCTCTACAGTTGACTATAGCATTGTTTGGGGTCTGAATGTGGAGACTTGATGCATATATCTCTACTTAAAGAGTACACTGCACGTAAGATTAAAATAGAACTGCATTGCTTCTGTTGTGTTTTAGACATGCTTTTTCGTTCTGGAGTAAGTTTATGTTGTTTTAGACTGGCGGTGTGGTGTGTGGAGAGTGTTTTAATTCTCATGTGTACACACATGCCAGTGTATGTTTATATTATCAACAAAAATGAGGCAGTTCTCATGTGTTAGGTAATGACAGTATCATTTTTATGTAAAGTTACTGTCAGAAGTGTTGTTTTCTGTTGGTGCATGAAGAGGCTTCTAAAATGGATGCTTCTCAGTGAATGGATATTTTACTGTTATAAGTTTCTGAATAAACTAATAAGTTTCTACTAAACTAAGTAGCCATTTCAGTAGTGACTAATTCATTCAAGCCATCACAAATAATGTAAGTATTGACTGCTAAGATTCAGAAGTCCTGGGGTTTAGAGTCTCATGAGTTTGTGTTTGTTTCTCCGTGACTTTTTTAGGAAATTATTCAATTGTTTAATTATTTAATTGTTAAAATTATTTAATTGTCAAACAAAAATAATCCTCAACTTACCTTCAGTTAGAACATAGCTCAGATATGCTAAAACCAGACAAACCAAACTGTATTTATATTCTCCCAGGAGGCTGGAGTAAGAAAGGAGAAAAACTACTTCCATACTGTTTGTCTTATTTCTTAATTTATCACTCGAAGGCAAACAGATCCTGTGGTGAATAGTGCTGATGCACAAACTTGAATTTCATAGAATATTAGATTATTGGATTTTTCAGAATGGCCATGCTAGGCATTTCTTCTAACTTTGGATGATGTTCTGTCACATTTCAAGTCTCCACTCTGTAATATCTAGATGTTAAAATTTCTTCTCAAAGAAGTTAGAAGAGGTTCTATATTTCATGTAGAAATATTTCATATTTCTAATATTTTTAGATTGTTTAGGTAGCACTAAAAAAAAAAAATCTTAAATTTGTTCAAGTAGCTGGGCATTTCAGTTTTTAAATTCAATTGTGTGGTGCCAGTATGTGGATCTGTGACTGAAGAACATGGGAAGTTTAGTTTAAGATGAAGAAAATCAGGCTGAACTGTTTTTGAAAAATTTGAGTACTTTTGTTTGTTGAAAATTTCAGGCTCAACAGAAGATTTATTAGCTTCATTTCATGCTTTCTAACTATTCCTTGTGATCATTAAGTAACAATCAAGGCTGTTTCTGTGTGATGAGAGATCACTTGTTATACTTCAGTTTTCCCTGGGAAGAATAAGTATTAGCATTTAAATTGAAATTGCTAATTTCTTCTTGCATGTGTTCTTAGGGCTCAATCCTGCCAGATGCTGAGCACTCTAGTTGTGATCCAGGAAAGATCTGGAGTTAAGTTGGGGTTTATTCAGACATTTGAATGTTGCTTGCTGAAGTGGGGCCGCAGTGTTCACCATCTCCGGAGTGACGATGGAGGCCTTTCCAATGGAGGTCTCGCTGGGTGCTGTTCTGCTATCGGTGACTTTAGGGCAGTGGCTGTAGTCTGCATCTTGTGAGTAGACAAAACCTTGTTCCAGATTTTATAAAATAAAGCAAGTTACTTGTTTCAAGTATTTTTTTCTGCATGCAGTTATTTTAGGAGAAGCATAATATGTGGGTATAAAGGAATAATGCAGGTCAAAGCAGTATTTCCCGTCAGAGTAACAAGCAGGCAGACCCATTATTTTGCGTTTTCTACTTTTATTGTCTTCATGGACAAAGGAACACAGGTGAGGTTTTTTTCTCTTTAAAAATTTAAGTTAAAATTTCTGAGCTGTAGAGAGTGTGCCTTTAATGTGATAGTTGAGTTTTCATAACTTTGAGTGCTATCCCTGATGGCTATTTATGAAACTGTTGTGTTCAGGTATGAAAAGGCAGGACTTGTCCTTCCAGCCTCCTGTGTCTGTGTGAGTCAGCCCTCTGTGTGTGTCTGTCCAGCACGCTTCCTGGCTACAAGATGTCTCTCTTGGTGCTCTCCGTAGAAACGGGGCCTCACAGTTCAAACGCCTTTAGTCCTGGGATGAACATGGGATCTCTTTCCTCTTTAGCTTTCTCCCGCAGCCTCCTGCAGTCACTGCAGTGCAGTCTTCCACTTTGGGGGTGTGGTTCTCCATGGTGGCATTGGCAGGAACCTCCGATGATTCAAGGGCATACAAGCAACCTTGGAAATCTTCCTGTGTTGATTTCTCTTTACTGCACGCAGCACAAGGGAGACACACAACAATATCCTTTTCTAACTGCCTGCATCTATCTTTGGTCCCCTTTTGTAGAAATGAACATTGTTACTTTTTCATCTTAGAGTTTGACGGTTCTTTTTTTTCTTCTGATCTCATCACTGGTGTTGGTTCTTCTAGGTGGTGAATTCTTTCTTCCCATACTTACTGTTCATCCAAAGCCCAGCTGATGAGACTAATTGCTGCGTTTTTGGGTTTTGTTTGTTTGTTTTGTACTGCTTTTCTGAGGGTAGGGGAGGAAAAGGATTTTAGTGTGTATCAGGGCTATTGTCAGTCTCTTGTGGATGTACTATGTGGAGACCTTTTCAGGGCCATAGGAGTTTTCTCTGAAATTAGCTTGAATTTGTCATTTGTACGTGGCTCTTTATCAGACTGTCATGAAGGTTCAAACTTTAATTTATAATACGGCAGAAGTTAACTTTATATTAAGACTTATGCTAGATCTCTATGTAATCATTTTGGAGGCGATTTTAAAAAGCATGACGTCAATGGGGGGTAAGAAGTCATCTATACCTTTGAAAATGTGTCAGCTGTGGTCTGTCTTTATCATTACTTCTTTCATACGTGAAAGAGAGACTCTGGCAACAAAGATTCAGCCTTCCATGTCTCACAAGCCTGTTTGTTTCGAGTGTGCTTTAGAGATTTTTTTGAAATTACGTTTTTCTTTGTGATTTTTACCTAATTTAGTAGCATTTAATCATATGTTTTATAAGTTTCCCCTGTAGTGCAATGGGACTGTTCTTATGCTTAAAGAACTATATGATTAAGTACTTCACTTGGTGGTGTTGAATGGTTTCTAATTTTAACATAATGGTGCAAGACTGACAATAGATTAACTAAGACACCAAAATTTTGAATTGTTTACCACATTGTTAATGGAAAACTTTCATGCATCTGTCAAGCTGTAACATAAATTAAGCAAAACTATTTTGGTGCTTTGGAAATGCATTGATAAATCATACTCAGTTATGTTGTAACACTTAGAGAAACAGAATTAAAAAACAGTAGACCATAAAGTATGAATGTATGTGTTCTATGCTATTGATTATCTTTCATAAATAGTTAGTAAGTATCAAAACCTTTGTTTTCCATGATGCTTTTTCTACTCCTGTTCCACAAAGGTAGCTACATTTTTTTGTTCAGAGTAGAATAATAGTTTTCGGTGGCAATTTAGAGACCGTGTAGCTGAGACTTGTTGTAGCTATGTTATGATATGTAGACATTGATGTCACTTTACTTTCCCTTGGAACTGCTTACGGGCCCAAAACTTGGACAAAAGATTTATCCTCTGTTGTGATTCACATAGTCTAATAATTTCCTTTTTATAACAAAAGTAGGCTATGTCCTGATATTTTACTAGTCTGAAATTTTTTAAGATGAGGCTTCCCTCTTTTTGGATAATAAGCTTATTTCTCTGCTGCTCTGTTCCAGACTCCACAGATCCTGCTACTTTGGGTGACAAAAGTTATTAGGCCCTCTGTGACTCATGTATTTTTCATTGTTGTATGTATTAGTCCTTTTAAACAACTTGGAAGATGAGTTGATGCAGCAGAAATTCTGTGATTAGGTCAGTTAAGTTTGATACTTGAGGGTTGATCACAAAAAGCAAGTTGCAGAGTTGGGGCCTAAATTAGCAGTGCGAAACACAAGCTATCTCAGTGGACATGAACTGTTCTATAAAATAAAAACAAACCAATCAACCCCCTCACGTTTATCAAGAAGATAAAAGGAGCACAAAATACTTTCTCTTTTTGAGGGCATGGAAGAGAGCCTGTGAGTCAATTCTTTCCTCTTCCGATTTCCCTTGCTTCTATGCATGTATAGATGCATTTCTGGTTGAAGAGGACTGTGTCGATGAGCAGGCTGTTTATAACTGTCTCCTTTTAGCGCTTCATTGGGAAA
Source organism: Nipponia nippon (assembly GCF_047370975.1). Lineage (NCBI taxonomy): Eukaryota > Metazoa > Chordata > Aves > Pelecaniformes > Threskiornithidae > Nipponia > Nipponia nippon. The sequence goes on from NW_028262380.1 coordinate 50,067,565, forward strand.
TTGTTTTCATCTCCCCAAGCTTATTCCTTCGGAAATGGCAATTTATATAGCTGTGGCTGAGAGAGCTAGGACAGCTTGGGTGTGTGGGAGGAATGCCCTAGGCTCTACAGAACGTAGGGCAACTAAGTCTGTGTTAAGTCTGGGCAAAGTCTTTAGAAGTGGAAATAAAATGGCATTGGTGTTTAATTGACCCATAGATGTAATGGTCCACCTCCACGAATCACCTGAAAATTCCATTATTAAAACCTCAGGTCAATTATCATTCATAGAATTATTTTAAGCAAGTTTCTACAAAGCTACAGACCTTGAAAGACATGAGCGGTTGGCTCCATGCAAGCAGCAAACTGACAGCAAAGTTCCGTCACCAGGTCTCTCCCCCTGCACCTTCCTCAGTTTCCTGCAGGGCCTTTATTGTTTTCACAGAGCGAACGTTGTTAGAAATGGCAGGAGGGCCCTGAGGCTATTCCCTGCAGTCCTCCTCCTTATTCTCTTTTCACATTTCTACTTGATGCACCTTGTTTCTGGACATGGTGCCTCCAAAAATTAGGTGCTTCTCTTGCCTTCCACAGACCATTTTACTTGCCAACACATGGAAAAGGCAGGCAGACCTGACAAGATCTAAGATAACTATACAGAGCCTGCCTAAGATATGAAGTATGTGTTGTGATGAGCATATTACTTAAAGCAAAGCAGCAGTGGGTTTAATTAGAATCACTAGACAGTGCTGTTATCTTGAAATTTCAGAAAAATACCATTTTAGACAAAACAGTAACCATTCTTTGTAGAAGGAAACACTGTCCTCCATGCTCCTGAAAATAGAGAAAGGAGCCATTGAGCATAGGAAGCTGGTTGTCTTTTGACCAATCCAAAAAAGTCTGTACTGCCTTGAATAATGATATTAACCAGTACAGGAATTAATATGTTCTCTGCTGTTTGTCAAAATGGTGAACCAAGAGTCTTTTTGGGAATAAACAGATGCAAATATGTAGACCTGAGGAAAACCTGCACAGCACTAACGGACGTGTAGATTTTTTTGCTTTGTATTGCCAGTTGTTTGAAGAATGAGTCTCATGTTAGTTTAGTCATGGAGTCGTAGTAGATAGTGAACTCTTGAGATGTTTATTAATCCTAAAGTTAAAAGGAAGCTAAAAGAACTGGGCACGCTCCTTTTTAAGAAGAATTCTTAAATTGGTCCAGTATAGTCAGCTTACTTCGTGTGTAAGCCATGGGATGATGTTCTTTGTTTCAGGGTTTCCTGGACATCTGAAAAATTGACCAAGACCTGTTAGTCACCTCCTTCATAACTTGTTTTACTGCTTCAGTGTGGGTTCCCTCCCCATAGGTTACGGTCCTTCATGAACTTCTCCAGTGAGGGTCTTTTCCCACGGGCTGCAGTTCTTCACAAACTGCTCCAGCATGGGTCCTTCCCACAGGGTACAGTCCTTCAGGACCAGACTGCTCCAGCATGGGTCCCCCATGGGCCACAGCTGCCAGAAGACCTGCTTCTGTGTGGGCTTTACATGGGCTGCAGCTTCCTTCAGGGCACATCCACCTGCTGCGGTGTGGGGTTCTCCATGGTCTGCAGTGTGGATGTCTGCTCTGGCATGGTCCTCCGTGGGCTGCAGGGGAATCTCTGCTCTGGCACCTGGAGCACCTCCTCCCCCTCCTCCTTCTCTGACCTTGGTGTCTGCAGGGCTGTTCCTCTCACATTTGTCACTCCTCTCTCACAGCTGCTGCACAGCATTTTTTACCCTTTCTTAAATACGTTACCACAGAGGAGCCACCAGTGTTACAGAGGGACTCAGCTTTGGCCAGCGGCAGGTCTGTTTGAGCTGGCTGTGAGTGGCTTTGTCCAGCACAGGACAACCCCTGGTCCTTTCTCGGAGAGGCCACCTCAGCAGCACCTCCTGCTACTAAAACCTTGACACCTGCACCCAGTACAGCTTGAAAAGCTAGACAGATGAAGTCTCCTTTTGGCCATGTTGAGACTGAAGTTTGTTAAAAGCAGTGTTAACTTCAGCTCACAAAATGAGCCCCTGCTGTAATGACTGATGTCTGTTGTGTACCATGTATTATATATACAGTGCTGTCACGCTAATTTGAAATACAGCCATCTGGAGTTTAACCTCAGTTATTTAACTTTGCCCATACCAGAAAGCCCTTTGGGTCTATGGTATGAATATACCAGTCATTCTGCTTCTATCCAGCACATAATTTTGTCTGCAATATATTTGTCATCTTTTTTTTTTTTAAAAAACAAAAATCACGTCTATATGAAGAAAAGTTTCATCTCTTTCTCACTGTAAAACAACCTAAATTTGCAAGTGGCTATCTTCATATTAATTCTTATCGTAATTGGGGACAGTGTAAAAATGGACATACTTCCTCTGGCTCAAAACTATGCAACTTACCTTTTCACATTTTACATGTAGTGTTTTGGAAACATCCTTAAAACAGGGATATTGGATTTTCTGTTTTACATTGTTACCTGTCCTGGAAAATATTTTGCCCCTGCAGAAGTTAGGCATGCAAGATTATCTAAGTATTTGTGATTTGAGCCCTCAAAGAATTACTCCTGAATGTGAGTAATGATACTATTTTCTCAAGTCATATCTGCCCTTGGAAGAAATATATACTACTCTCAAAAATTTAAATATCTCGCTTCTGCAGTAATTCATAAGATTTTCCTGAGAGTTTTAGCTATAATTAAAGAGGAAGTCTGTGCCATTACATCTTTCAGCTCCTCAAAGAGGACATAAATGCAGAATGTAATAGTAATTTGTTAGTGTGCGCTAAGAGCAGCTATCATTTTTGGTATAGTTGACTGCTGTGAATTTCAGTCATTTCTATTGCATTTTGCTTTATAGTGCCAGCTACAAGTCAGGTGAGCATTTTTAAAATGTACCTTGATTTCACTTGGCATTGCAGCAGTGGTGGTGGTTAATATTTATCTAAACAAGAACCTCTACAACATTAAAACAAAAATTTTATGCTAATGAAGTATAACACTTTCTACTTTAAAGAAAGCATCTACTGCATATAGAGCAAAGATAAATAAAACTGAGGATATTAAGAATTGTATTTAATGGGTAAAGGAAAATGTCATGCTGTGCAACTACTTACCGGAAATTTTATTTCCTGGCATTCTTCCTGCTCCAATAAGTCTCTAACATTTTCCAAAGGCTTCAGAGCTAGTACTTTAGCTAATAATTTTTGGATTTTGGCATCACAGCCAGAATAATCTTTTAGAAGTTCACAGGTAGGCTTCTAAAATGTCCCTCTACTCCCTCTTTCTCTATGGGAGATCCCTAGTAAGCAAGTAGTTTCCTGTCTATTACTGTGGCTTTTCCATGTCCATTCTGGTCTTTAGGATTAGTAGGAAAGGGATCTTGCAATGGCTGTATAGAGCCATTCATAATGTGTATGTGCTGTGATGCCTGTGTTTTTTTCTGGTGCAAGAAGAGAACCCAATTGTGGCAGGCAGGGACCGGTGTATTTGCAGTGGAGGTGGGACCAGTTAATATATAGTTACTAGTGTGCCAGAACCCATCCTGACCTGAGAAGCAAGTTGTCCTCTGAAGTACCTCAGGTACCGTCAAGACTGCTGAAAGAGAATTCTTTTCCAAGTCCAGCTCCCAGGGCTCAGGGTGGTGCTACTGCTTGTGTTTTCCTTTTGCCAGTGTTATCTTGTGCTTCTCTGCAGAGTGGCATACTTTTAACAGGAGGTCGCTCCTCCTTTCCATGTGTTAATAGTATTCTATGCATCATATATTCAGTCTGGTAAACTTGCTTCAAAGATAATCAAAAGTGTTAAGTCTAGGAAGATTTGTACAGGGTAGGTACCTTGGTGCAGATACTTTAGCCTTGCTGCAGGCCAGGTGCACAAACCAGTCAATCTGAATACTTGCTACAAGACAATTGGAACCAGTTTCTTAATCAGACTTAGGCCAGCTAACTCTTGCCCAAGGTGATCCTTCTGAGAACATCACGGGCATTTAAAAGACATTATTTGGCATGAGGCTGTTGTATCAGATTCATGCCAGCATGCTGTGTGATCTACAAAGATATATTTTTGAAAGGCTTCTGAAAAATGTCTTCTCTGTTGGAGCCTGTCTCTCTTGTTGCTGCAGTGTTCTTATTGTGTTTTCTGGTTGTTGGTCCCATAAATGCTTGTCCTGGTTTCCCGTAGTTGATAGCTAAAGCAAGGAAGTGTCATCAGGCCATGCTGTTTAAATGAGAATTTGCTATGGGTCTGTTCAGACAAGTTTGCTTAAATGGAAGCACTGAAATGATATAGTTCAACAATTCTGCTTGATCTCATTTCTTCCTTCTTAGTTGTCACTTTTGAGTTTAACAGAGAAATTAAACTGCCTGAGAACCAAAAAATGTCTGAGATTCATTTATTAACATTTGGTTTAAGCCTATCATCAAAGTTAATGGATTTATTTCTTTTTTGTACGTTACAGTTTGGAGACCTGAGATGTAAAAAGTGGTTTGGTGTCACAGAATCACAGGAACTCGCAGGCTGGAAGGGACCTCTGGAGATAGCCTAGTCCAATCCACCTGCTCAAAGCAGGGTTAGCTGGAGCAGACTGCCTAGGACCATGGAGCTTTTCAAAACCTGACTGGATGAAGATGGAGACTCCACAACTTGTCTGGGCAGCCTGATCTAGTGTTTGATCACCCTTACAGTTAAAAACAAACAAACAAACAAACAAAAACCCCAGTAGACAAGATTTAATGACTACAAAGTAAGAAGAACAAGTAGTTTTCTCAGTGTCTGAAACCAGGTATTTCTGTTGAATTGTTTTGATATATTTATGGTTGGAGCAGGAACTTCACATTTGGCAGGTGTTCATGCTGGGCTCAGAGGTGTGCCTTTAGTTGCCCCTATGGAAGTCCACCTCAGTTTGACTAAATTGTTAAGTTTCTGAAAATTTTCATTTGGAAAACCTGCAAAGAACTTATTATCGGATTACAGTTGCAAGTTGGATACTTAGTTGCTCTAGGAAGTATTTATCAGAGAATACTTTGGGTTGGAAGGTACCTTTAAAGGTCATCTAATCCAACCCCTGCTGCAATGAGCAGGGACATTTTCAACTAGATCAGGGTGGGTGGCAAGCATCAACTCTGTTTTTAAGTAACCAGGCTTTGTAAATGTGGTATTGACAAAAGCTATTGCAATGCCAAGGCTCCTGCATTTGTCCCAGGCATTTCATTTCCAAATGGTGATTTCAGCATTTGGAAGAATCAGTTTTTTCTCAATTGTTGCTCCAGGAAGCACGTTGAACTGTATCAGGATGGGCAGGGAAAGGCAGCTAGATACTGTCAGACTTCTCACTCTGAGGTGCTGAGTGGAGGTACACCATGGAAGAACTTTGGATAAAGGTTAAGTTTCTTAGTACTGGGAGACAGCTTTGAAACAGTCCCTTAGCATACTTTGCTGGCCCTCTTGGGCATGTCAGAAGAGCTGGCCTTGAGTAGACAATAGCATCCCTCCCCTCTATGTACTGGTGAAATTTAGTTTCTGCCTCCTCTCCTAATGAAGTAGCTATTTCTGTACTTTCCGTTTCTATTAGAGTGAGATTATATAAAATAGTGAATGTGCTCTGTGTTTTGTTGCTGTTTTGTCTGAAAGTTTCAAATGACAGCTCTTGCTTTGTGTAGAGATGGTAATTTTTCCTCATATTAACATGTGGGGAATCTATTTTCTGTACTTTTTTGCCTAATTCATGTTTCTTCTCTCTTAATCTTCTTTCCATTTCCTCCTCTGTTATATTTGCTTTTTTCAAGTTAGGTTTTTAGTATACTGAATTTGTATATTGTCTAATAAACTTATCAAGAGTCAGGTTCAGTTCCCTGCTTTGGAAGTACAAAACCTTAGAAACCTTTGCTGACTCTCGTGTCAACAAATCTAAATAGTTTTTTAAAGCTGTTTTGGTTTTGTTTGTTTGGGGTTTTTTTAGGCCAGGGTAACTCTAGTCTGGTCCAGTCCTGTGAACTCAGCACCCACTAGCAGTTGGAGTGCATTAAGTAAGGGTCTGGGGTGCATCCTTTTGTGGGTTTCCTGAAAGACATCCATGTGGTGCACTCCAGGACTGCTACAGTATATGCACAAAACTGCAGTAAGTCAGGATGGTGAAGATTACTTTGAAAGCCCTCTCCAGATCTAGAATAAAATGCTCATATAAGTACACTGGAGTTCAGAAGTATCAGAGGGCACCTTTGTCAGCCTCTCTTGTTACAGCCCCCTGGTAAACTCTTCCAGGTCATTGAGCTAACCCAGGCTTTTACAGTAGTTTTATGGATTGGCATTGCCTTTGGCAGAAATAAGGAGAGGCACTTCCACGCGTGGCCAAAGGTACTTTCTTCTTATAGGATTAGCTTTTTTCAGTCACATTCCTTTTCATTCTGTTAATGCCTGATTTATTGTCCCTAATTCTTTTGATCCTGCCATGCTATTTTTAATGCTATTCTATGTTATTGAAGCAATCAAAGGTTTTTTAACAAATTGAGGAGTGGCATCAGTATAAATTTGCTGGCATTTGCATATTGCATTGCCATGGTTTAACCCCAACCAGCCACTAAGCACCACACAGCCGCTCGCTCAGTCCCCCCACCCCCAGTGGGATGTGGGAGAGAATCAGAAGAGTAAAAGTGAGAAAACTCATGAGCTGAGATAAAGACAGTTTAATAGGTAAAGCAAAACAAGGAATTCATTCACTCCTTCCCATCGGCAGGCAGGTGTTCAGCCATCTCCAGGAAAGCAGAGCTCCATCATGTGTAACAGTTACTCGGCAAGACAAAACACCATCACTCCGAAAGTGTCCCGTCCCGTCCCCCCCCCTTCCTTCTTCTTCCCCCAGATTTATCTGCTGAGCATGATGTCATATGGTATGGAGTATCACTTTGGTCAGTTGGGGTCAGCTGTCCCAGCTGTGTCCCCTCCCAGCTTCTTGTGCACCCCAGCCTGCTCGCGGGTGGGGTGGGGTGAGAGGCAGAAAAGGCCTTGACTCTGGGTAAGCACTGCTCAGCAGTAACGAAAACATCCCTGTCTTATCAACACTGTTTTCAGAACAAATCCAAAACATAGCCCCATACTGGATACTATAAAGAAAATTAACTCTATCCCAGCCAAAACCAGTGCATTCTTCATGCCTTATTCTGTACCATTTATGTCATGCTCAGGTCCCACACGATCCAACACATCCTCATTAACCACCACCTTTCTTGTATTTTGATATATACACACAGATATCATTCCCTTAGTCTATGGGCCATCCCTCTAAACTGTCTGGCACAGCAGCACTCAGCAGTGGTGTGACTTCATTCAGGCCATGATAGTCTACTGTTAGTCTCCACTCTCCATTAGACTTTTGCACTGGCCATATGGGACAGCAAACACAGGTGTATGCTGCAGGTTGCAATACTGCTGTTGCTCTTATTCTTCCAGTCTTTGCAGGTGTTTGCTGAGTATGTGTGCAGGTGCTATGAATCTTGCTATTGTTTAGAGGGGTGACAATTTGGAAGAATGCCACCAGATCCTGAATATGTTCAGCTTGTGATGTTGTCGTTGCCGCATGAGTGTATGCTTGCACGTATCATAGCTGTCAGATCAGTATGGTTTAAAAGCCCTGCTTCTCGGGTACAATCTTACGAGAGAAAGACTGTCTTGAGCACAATCTTACTATTGGTGAAGGCAGATAGAAGAACTTTACCTGTAACAATGCACTTACCAGTGGCTATAGTGTTTTATGAGCACAGTCTAGGGTGCCTAAGTGTTTGGAATGGATTTGGATGCCGAGTTGCTATTTTTAATATTTTATTTTGTTTGTATATATGCTGATGGTATTCAGTGAGGTTTGCTACAACAAAGAAATATTTGTACACCTTAATTCACCTGGAGGATTCTTAATGTCTCTCTCAACATTAAAATAATTCCTGTCTGTAACTCTTCTTTCTCTTGTCCTGGACCAGCTCTGTCTTTGTCCTGTTTTGTTTCCTTTCCCTGCCTGTCATACTTCTCTCTAGAACGGCTTCTTTCTATGTTTCTGGGTACCTATGTACTTGGAGAAAGTTATGTCTGAAACAAGTCCTTTTTTTTTTTTTTTCCTTGTTTTCCTCCTCCTCCAGTGGTCTCTAGAGGGTTGAAGTACACCTCTCCCTGCTTGGCAAACAAGGAGAGGTTTGCAGTGAAAGTGCCTGACAGAAGCAAGTCTGTATCATGTGGAAGTTGAAAGAAGTGCTTGTCCTAGCTTGTCTGACTTCAAGAAGATTTTGCACTCTGTGCAATGCAGAAATAATCCAGATTTTTATAATTGAGGACTCATAGTTGCTTATTGTTCCTTTAGAGTGCTGAGTGCTTTAGATAGACCGATATCTCTATTATTATTATTGTTGTGCTGCCCCACCATTATACAATGCATGTGTAAACCATTTCAGGGAGGGAGGTTGGCTGTGATAGTGGCACCAGGTAGAGCAATTGATTGTGTGGCTGCAGAGGTGTCTTCTACTTGGAGTTTGTGCTGCTTGCTCAGCCTTGCTGAAAAGGCAACATGGCATGAATTGAACAACAGATTAATGAAGTAGTGCACAGGCTTGGTTTCTGCATTCTGAAAAAGGCGACAGAGTAACGCAAAAAGAGGTCTAGAGATATTATAGGCGGGTAGTACTGTCTTCCTTGAGAGCAATGATAATCTGACATTTATTGAAATAGGCATATGCTTGCAGTGGAACACGGCAGCACAGTGCTGGGCAGCAGGCCAGAATTCATTCCAGTGCAGGTTTGAGCTGAAGAGCAAGGGACTTTTTGTGGTAAAGAAAGGTGATAGCCCTTCTTTGTAGCTGCAGTTCAACAAAGCACGTTAGACATGAGGATATCAAGGTCAGTAGGGCTGCTCACATGCATGCTTAAAGCTGAGCATACTTCAGTGTGTTCTGACCATACTATTTTTTGGGACTCGGAATAGGCATTTTATAATCTGCAGTTTCTCAGTAGTGGAAAAATATAAATAAAATTTGAAAAGTTCAGATCAAAAGGAAAAGAGCTGAATTAAGCTTGAAAGACTGAAGATAAAAGGTGTGAGTAAATATAGATTTACAGAATTGATTTGTTTAAAGTCACCTTGTTACTACTTTGGCCTAAAGGATCATCAAAGCTGACCTTCAGGATTCTTTTACACTGCCAGAGAAGAGTAAACGAGTCTTTGTACGTTTGAGGATCAGGTCTATGAAAACCAGGGAAACAGAGGACAATTTTTAAAATTGAAGCAGAGGAGGTTGAACCCCATGGAACTTCTTGTATCGTCAAGTCTAAGGCCTGTGTTGTTAGAGATGATCATGACATATAATCTGCTTAATAAGTTGACTGTGCTCTAACATGCAAGTGTTAAAAGTGGTGAGGACAAAACATCTACTGAGAGCGCAGTTCAGAAATCGTTCCTATGCTAGCTATGAATCTAATAATTTCCAGCCTAAAGGTATTCATGGCCATTTTATAGTTATTAGTTCCAGGGCCAGCAATGACACTTAGAGGACTGGAAGATCCTGTACGCTGTCTCTCTCCACCGATTTAGAGGGAGGCTTAAAGGCAGCTGTGAAGTAAAGACAGATAATGGCCTTGAGTCAAAGTAGCGGAGCATACAAAATGCCTCACCTTGTGATATGAGCTTGAATGTTCAGCAAAATTTGTAGAAGTGTATTATGAATGGTGCTTGGTTTTTTGGTTTGTTTGTTTTTGTTTTTTTTAAAGTATGGGTAGATAATAGTTAATGACATAGTGCTATCGCAGCGAGTTGAGCAGTTAATGATGAAAGTCCCGTAAGGAAGAAGGTGGCCCTTCAGTATAAATATGCAAGAGATGCGAGGACTAATAGAGAATTGTGATATGTGAAAGGCTTCTTGGCAGGCTGCACTGTTGGAAGAAAAATGAATGTTATAGTAGTGACCCCTGGAGTAGAATCCCCTAACCTTGTCTGGCCTGGTTCAGTTCCTCCCATGGGGACAGACAACATGGATGTTGATCGTTCTGGATTACTTGTCTCTCCTTTGTCATATCACACTTTTGTGGGGTTTGGTTGGATTCATAATGAGGCTTTTTTACCTTGCTGTTGCAATTCAGTCTAATGGCAGCCTTGTGGGCTAATGTAGTGATCAACCCTGCCAGACCACTGCATGAATTGAAGGTATTCCCATGGAATTGAAGGTATTAGGAATAAATAATTCAAGCCACAGAGTAGGCTGCCCCGCTACTTTCACCCCAGTGGTTTGCCTTTCAAGGATAACCTGATTTGTCTTGTCTTCCCTTCAGGTTCTTTAATGTTCCTACAATACCTGTACTAATCCCCATCTGAACAAATAATTCCTAATGTATCTGCATGGATGAGGTATCCTATGTTTTCCTTTTAACCATCAGTAATTGCATCAAAGATTTGCTTGGGGTAATTTACCTTTCTGATGCTGTCACATACTGTCTGTCATCTTTCCTTGAGAATTGTTTGGACCTGTACTTGCTGTTGAGGTCAAGCATGTGGATCTGAAGTTTCTGAAATCGATCTCCCCTTAAAAGAAGGCACTAAAGTAGCAATGGCACCCATCTTGGTAAGTTTATGACCATTTCTTACCAGGACTTAAATACAAATGATGTGCTGGTTCCTTCAGTGTTCTTGGATGGTGCACAGGCAGGATCACATTCAGCTCTGTTTTTCCTTTTGTGATATTGTGCAGTTTCCATTTCTACGTTCTTACTGCTATTTTTCTTTTGTCTGTGTGTTCTATATTGCCATCCTGATTAAAAACTGAGGCAAAGCTGGTGTGGAGAAAACCAGTGCTGCCAAGTGGAGAAGGATGTTCTGTCTTTAGCTAGCGTTCAAGGCAAGAATGAGTAAAACATTAAAAACACATTATTTCTTCATGAAGGAGCTTGTCTTTTCTATCCATAAATTGCAGCTAGTTGTCTGTAGCAATGAAATGTCTGTAGTACTTCACAGATGAAGCATCTTTCAAGAGCAAAATTAAGATGGCGAGGTACCAGTCTAGAGATGGTGAATGAGCCAAGGGAAGCTGAAAAACTGACTGAGTGGTGGTTGATGGCTTTCTTGTTGGCAGAAGAGCAAAGTGTTATGTTCCAGAGAGAACAGCATCATTTTTCAGGTGTTGGGGAAAGACAAGCATGGAATTTCACTCTGCAAAGAGTACAAGCAATTATTTGAGGCTTTTTGGAGGATGCAGGGAAGGGGATTCATAATATAAATGTCTCAATACATAAGGACCATTTAAAATAATTTACAAACCAAAAAAAGTACGCAAGAGAGATCTCCAGGAGACTGTTATTTGCAGATACTGTTCTTTTTTTATCAGGTATCTATTCTTTGAATAGAAGCTATATACAGTCCAGTACCGCACTGTACTGCGTTGAGATAAGAGGACTGACACTGTAGCATTTTCAAGTATATATTTTGAAATGTAGTCATCAGAACCGTATTTGAAATAGTTGCCTATTCTGTAGGGTGCAGATTTTTGAATGGCATGTTTCCTTTCTACAGTCCTGTTATTTTTCCCTTGGTCACCGAAGAAGTGAGCACTTTACTCTTTTGAGTACGTTTCCTTGTGTTTTGAAATGAAACCTTCTCTATTTTCTGCTGTTTCAGTAGCATTTTCAGCACATAACTTCATTTGATTATTTATTGGCCATAGAGCATCATGGTCCACCTCCTTCTGTGCTCTGCAAATTGGTTTTTGCTTGCCTTTTAAGAAGACAGTGTTGTTCTTGTCTGCTTGAACTGTATTTTGTGTGAAGGCAAGAATATTTTGGCATAGATTCAGAATTCAGTTTATTATTTCAATTTGGGCAGGGAAGTAGCTCTATCCTTACACATGTAGCAGACTCGCAGAGTTGCAGCATTACTAGCAACTTTCATCTGACTGCCATCTTCAACAAAATCATCACCTCTTCCTATGCTGATGTGTCTGATGTAAGCCAAGCCAGATGACGTAAGTGGCTGACAAGGCTGCCAGCTGTTCTGGGGAATAAGCCTAGTATGTCTGTAGGTAGAGGAGCTTGTCAGTATGACTGTTGTGAAGACAGCAGAGAAGAAAGTATGATGCATATTGGTACTTTTTTAATACCTCTTGGATCCTCACATCTACCACTGTCAGCCCTAAAGCAGCTGCTTCGCATGAGAAATTACTGATTCTGTGCAGAATCCCCCAAGTTTCTATGTGCAGTCTACTTTTGCTTGTGGGAAGGTAACATGGGCGGGGGCAGAAGTAACAAAAACCAAACATGGGATGGTATCAAATCCAGGGAAACTGAGCTATTCATTTCTGAAAAGCTTTTGAATAGATCTGTGCAGAGAGCTGGACTCAGTAAAATATGCACTTTGCTTCGGGAGTTCTGTTCCTACCAGCAGTGGAGAAGGAAGGCAGAGTCTTGAGAACCTCCCCTGTGAGTAGCTGAGAACTGACGATACTTGAATCTCTTGGTTTTTTTGTTTGTTGTTTGAATTTATTAAAAAAAGCCTTTACTAATATTTTTGTAAAAGCCATTTCTTGATGGTCATATTACTCTTGCTACTTTATTATAGTAATAATAATAATTACTACTCTAATACAGTCTGCTTAGAGGGTTAAGCACCATCACTCCTGTAGCTAAATATTACTTTCTTTTGCAGTCAGTGGCATGCCCAAATCATAAGCAGGTCGGTCTGTGTTCTGCTCCTTCCTGAGCTGACTTCACTGGAGGGGCAGGGTATCTAGTACTCTGTCCCTAGAGTGAGGCAGGGTGTAGGCTGCAGTGGCATCTTGATTTACATCCACTGTAAAACAGCCCAGTCAAGAGCAGTCTCGCTTCAATGTGTGGTCAGTCTGAATTAATGTTCTTCGGGAAGGACTTCCTTCTGTGGCCAGGCTATTGCAGAAATGAATGCAGGCAGTCAACATTTCAGCTATCCTTTGCCTGCAGGGTAAATATAATCTGTTAAAGGCAATTCTGTGCTGAAATTGAACAGATAATCTGGTGCTGAGAGACTGCTGCCAGTTAGCAGAACCATCTAAAAACCTGGGTGTCCATTTTGCAGTTGTAGAGAAACTCAGTTGTTTGTTCTTATGCATTCTAAAAATATGGAGCAAAGCAGACCTGAGTGAAGAAATGTTTTTTTTCTCAGTGATATACTATTTCATATGTGGCTTTGCTGGTTAGTGTCTTATCAGCCATTGCCCTGGAAGTAAAAGATTTATTTTCTCTGACAGAACACAGAAAAATAACCTTTCCTTTGAAGGGAGGTGTGCAGATTCTATTTAATTTTTAGCAGTCATAGCAAAAAATCTTTTTTGAACAACTTTTCCAGTTTCCAGTAGATAAAAGGCAATTGTTTTTTTTATATATGTAAAAAAAAAATAAATTACATGCTTGATGATAAAACTAGAGGGATGGAAAGAGCATAGTAAGACACAAAAAATTCAGCAGAGTATTCATATATTAAATCCAATACTTGTCTAAGAATGGAGAGAGTAACATTTCTGTGTTTGCATTGCAACTCATGGTGGTCTTCCCGCCAAATCTAAGATAGGTATTTTAAGCGATTCCTTTTCAAATGACACAGTATCCTCAGGGAGCTAGATGAGAACTCTCATCAGTGTTCTAGAAATTGTTGGTCTAATTACCCAGTAAATCTTGCCTTTCATGGATCCTTTATTTCTCTTGAAGTCGTGTTGAGCTATACAGGGAAACCTTCCTGATCACTGGCAGGGAAAACTTAGCTCCATCTCAAGAATCCGCCCACTTTCGTCTGTCTGCACTGCTGCAAGATGGCAGATGAGTGTTCTCCTCCTGGAGAGCTAGCAGGTCAGAGGGAAAATAATTTGACTTACGTGCATTGTGGCTCTTACCACATGTGGCTGTACCTTCCCGTGTAGGATATTCTCTCTTTGCTAAGGTTAGGAGCAGCATCTTGGAGAAGGTGAGAAAAGGGGGAATGAAAAGAGGGGTGTGACTGTTTGCTGAGACCCTGCTTCTTAGCTGCTGGCCAGGAAGCTAAAAGTACCACACTTCAAAGTATGGTTCAGGTTGCCAGAGGACACCTCTGACTCTTAGAGGGAAATTTTCTTGTGAAGCACCATCTATATGTTTAGGAATGATGAGGGCTTCCATATCTAAGCATAGCCTTCTATTTGGGCCAAAATGGTAAATGTAAAAACTGTCTTGACAAAAAACAGAGGTAGACTGATGTCTTACACTGTTCGATGACTCTGAGATAGCCCACAGCCAGGGGTCAAGACTGCTGGTGTGACTCTTGAATGGAAAAAGGGAAACCAGAAACTGCTAGTACTCCTTCCCTTTGAATAGTTCCTTCCCTGTTCCTTTCCAGCCTTGTGTCCTTCATCTAAATCCAAACCCATTTTGATTGTAGTAAAGGATGTTACGCTAGGCATATATGCTGGAACTGTTTGAATGGCACAATATGATCCAGTGAGAGCTGTCCTTTCTCTGTGAGTTTGTTCTTCCTCCCTGCAGTTTTCATTGTCCACCTCTCCGAAGACAGACCCAGTTCTCTTATAACCTGTCTTTGCTCTGCTCTGCTGAGGTGTGCTCAGAGGGTGGCAAAAAGGAGAGTCAGCGTCGGGAAGCAAGATCTCTCAGTAACAAATCTCACCATCTCCTGCATCAGTAACTGGGCTCTAACAGAAATGGATAAGCAGGAATCCTAAGCTGGTGGTGGGGAAGGTACAGTATTATTTCTCCTTGATGGTATGGGCTCTCTGGAAGGAGTGGTAATAATGACTTAGCTCATGCTGAACTAATATACCTAGGACACAGTAGAGAAAACCTCTGTTAACTCTTGTGTGGTCCTCTTTCATTTTAGGTCAAATGGAGGTTTAAAATACCACTTTTTTGGAAGTTAAAAATGAAGTGTACCTCAGAATAACTTTGAAATAAAGCTATTGCAAAATAGGCTGGTTTAGGAGCTGCTGGTAATCCTATTACCTAATAAGAGGATCATTTAAATATATTTTCTTGGGGATATTTAAGACTATTAATGGTTGTGATGAATGAGGAATGTAGTAATACTTTTTGGCCAATTATATTTTGAATTATTTGAAGTAAGCAGAGTCTTTAAATCTAGTGAGAATTACTGGAAGTAACTGAGAATGGGAAGCAGTGTTTTTTCCTACTTCATGCAGAATGTAATTAAACTACCTTTCACTGCAGGTCTCCACAGAAACCCGCAGAGATGTCGTGCTGAGGGTACATCCAGTTTATGTATTTCCTTTCTGGCCTGAAACGAAGAGGGAACATCTGGTTTGGAAGGTGCTTTATTCATGGATATACCTGTGACAGTGAAGTCCTAGTACTTAGTTTTCCAGTGCAACAGAAATAAAGTGCACATGGTGTACCAACAGTGTCAAGCTGGACATAACTGGTGATTGGTATCCATAGAGTCCTCTTGTGTAGGATATCTCTTGAACAGGCAGCCCTGTATTGCATCAGATGAAACTTTCTGTCCATAAATGAAAAACTGAAGAATGAATGCTCTTCTTTGGAGGTGAAACATAATGACAGCAGTCTGGTGAACTAAAGCTCTTGTCTTTAGTTAATGAGTTAGTATCTCTTTCCTTCTACCAGCCTTCTTTTTTCCTGTGGTGCTATTCTGTTTCCAGTCTTTGTAGTGAACCATATTGTCATTTAGGGCAATGAGTTATTTTTTTGAAGAAATCATATGTGTAATCCTGTTACTTATGAGGAGCAGCTAAGGACTTTGGGCTTGTCTAGTTTGGAGAAAAGGAGGCTGAGGGGTGATCCCATCGCTCTCTACAGCCTCCTGAGGAAGGGAAGTGGTGAGGGAGGTGCTGATCTCTTCTCCCTGGTATCCAGTGATAGGACAAGTGGGAATGGCTCAAAGCTGCGCCAAGGGAGGTTTAGACTGGACATTAGGAAGCACTTCATAACCGAGAGGGTGATCAAACACTGGAACAGGCTTCCTCAAGAGGTGGTCGATGCCCCAAGCCTGTCAGTGCTTAAGAGGTACTTGGAGAATGCCCTTAACAACATGCTTTAACTTTTGGTCAGCCCCGAGCTGGTCAGGCAGTTGGACTGGGTGATTGTTGTAGGTCCCTTCTAACTGAACTATTCTGTTCTATCAGGCATTTAACTAGCAAAGCATTTAAAACAATGAGGACTGAAAACACTTGCAAAACTTCAGTTGTATGTAGTATTCCATTATTCTTCCATTGTTGGTAAATAATGTAACCCTTCACAGCTAGACCTCCTGCATATTGGCATTAGATATTATTATTGCTGTATTTCCATCTTGTGATATGTTATTCCAACAGGAGTAGCAAGAAGTGCCTGAATGTAAATAACCAATTCATTTTCCCCCAGCTGGTGTTTTAATAGATATTTTTTAGTGAGGACAACAATCTGCAGATTTAGATTCTGAACGTTTTCTGTAAATCCTAACTTACTTTCCTCTTCCAACACACCCCTAGTCACATGTAGGGCACAGAGCAGCTCTTTGCCTGAGTACCCAGAGACCACACCACTGCTCGGATCAGGCAAAGCTTGATCTGATCTATGGTCACTGATGCCCACTAGTGCAAATGTGCGTTTGGAAAAGGTATTAAAGATAATTTTAAAAAATGAGACAAAACAAAGGGAACTGTTGCTTTTAAGTATATATTCTCTATATCATAAGATCTGATGGGAAGGATAAGGGAGGGGAAGGATGTATCCAAGTTAAACACAGATCTTCTTTACTCTGGGGTACTAGCATGAGTCTTTCATATCAGTCCATGTCCTGTTTTCAGTTATGCTGCTGTCTCTTCTCTCCCCCAAATTATACCAAGCTTTTCCTTATTTTCCAACTGTCTTTTGACTCTTAACTGCAAATAAAAACCCACAGGGAGGGAAAGTTTGCTGGCAGCAGCGAGGCAAAATTATTTGAGTTGTATGGCTTTAATATAAGTGGAAAAGTGGTTAGGTTATTTTGTTACCTTCTTTTTGTTGTGGGAAAATGCATATTTTTCAAAATATTTAAACTGAGCTGTTGACAGATTACTTTCGTGTTCATTAAAACAAAATCTATTACCTCTGTTTTGACATTCTTCTGGTAAGGTTTTACTTGCTGTACTTTGCTTGAGTGTTGCATAAAAATAAGTTGACTTTTTTTCTCTTCCCCCTTTAACGATATCTCTGGTCTTGATAATAAAGATAATGTTGTGGCATTGTTTTCTTTAACTCCCAAAATACAGCTAGGTCGTTTCATTGCTGTGTTCCACAGGTTTGCCCTGTGTTTCCTCCAGTTTCAAAGGAGCTCCTTCCTTCTGCTCACTGCTCTGTGGCCCAGCAGGCATAGGAAATGTATCATGTTTTTTGTCTAGGAGGTAGAGAAGTGGTTTAACTGGATTTGAGTTCCTTCCAAGGTATGTGCTGCAGGGCAAGTGTGGCAACACACGTGCATTTTTATGAGATGGAGCCTCTGTTTTCTCAAGGTTGTAGAGTAAGTTTAGATACATGGGGCAGCTTCAGATGTACAGAGGAAGGATTGTACTGTTCGGTAAAAAACTCTTAAAGTCAGTACAAAAAAAATACTTTGGCACATATGTACATTTTATGTCTCTTCTTAAAACACTTCTTTAAATCTGTACAAATTGTTAGTACAAAATATGTCATGTTTGCTGTATCTAAGAGAGTATAGATTTTTTTGGTTAAAATAAATGCTTCAATTTTGAACCCAGCTATAGATTTTTAGGCAAAGTGTCCCCAGCTTGCTAGCATGCTTCATCTACAAGGGGAAGATCAGAGAGATTGCAAAATTTAGTTTGTTCATGTTTACTCTGGAGTTCTTTTCAGAAGATTAGGTGATGGAGCATAATTTTGGAGCTTGCTTTTATACAATATGGCTTTCCTGAGGGTTGTACATATATTTTTATAGTTTTCTTCCATGCTTTCTGTCAATTATAAACACGCATTTCTGTGGTTTCTCTTTAGAGAATATTCTGGGGGATGAAGTAATTTCATTGTTTGAGGAGATTGTTTAGAAGGACAGGGGAGGGAGCTGGCTTTTGAAAAGGATGCACTAACATGAAAGCAGGTTATTTCTCCTGCTCAGTTCTGGATATACTACTTGACTATCTATCCACCTCTGCTGTACTCAAGTCTTTGACGAAGAAACTTTCTTAGTCCTTTGTCTTCCTTTGGAAAGATTTCGTAGAAATCCCAGAGAGAAAATACATATGCAGACGTATTACAGAAATGAGGAAGAAGTAGTTGCTGGAAAAATGGAATAGCACAGTTTATTAGTTATTGATATGGAGCATAGCTGGAGTAGTGGGAATTACAGTAGAGGCTTGTTTTGCTGATAGCTGGAATTAATACAAGAAATGAAAGGAAGGGGGAGAGCCATGGGAATGTTGCCTTTGCATTAGGCATGAAAGGGTGGGTGATGGAGAAGGCTCAACAGCTCTGGAAGAAAACAACCAAATTTCCTTTTCCATGTGTATTTCACAAGAGATCTCACGAGTATTGAACTTCGGTAAAAAGATGATCCTTGACCCCTTCAGTTTTCCCTCTCATCAGTGTGTTTTGAATTGCAGAAGGTTTGGATTTTCTTCCCAGTCTCTTGAAATTCTGCAATTCTTTTTCCTCTTCCAATTTCGGTCTGAAGACATGACAGATGAGAGTGCTGGTGTGTCTTCAAGAAAAGTACAGCATTCTGAAATAGCACAGTTGTATTGAAAATAATGTTTTTCACACTACAAGTAAAAAAATGGACGTGTGCATGGTGTTTATATGAGTAGCATGCACTAATATGAAGAAATTGAAACTACTTGTACAGGTGCACTAAAGAGAATGAGTTTTAGAAGATTTGTCAGATTTATTATTTCAGAAGAAATTATATTGTAGAGTATGGTAGCATTGTTGAAGGTAAGGTGATTATATGGATTACCACATGATGGTAATGATGGGTTTAGGGTTTTTTTTTGTTGGATGATGATTATTATTACTATTACTATTATTATTATTATTATTGTCGTGCAGTGTGATGTGTTGTCCTTTCCCTGCATATTCAGGAAGATTCCTCTGACTGCAGTGATTGACTTAGCTTCATCTTTGTGTCTTATGATTTAAGAGTTAAGAAACTTGAAACCTTCTGACAAAGGGATTTTTTTTCATCTTCCTGCCACTGTATGGTGGAGGAAATCTGATAGCGTTCTTAACAAATAGGTCAGCACCACTGAAAAGAGCTCCTCTGAGAAACAGAAGTACGTTATGTGCCAAACGTAAACTTAATGGTGCTGTAATTGCACGTGCACCAAAAACCTGTCTTGATATACCACCTAATCCTTCTTAGTGTCTAAAACCCATAATATACACTCAGTTTATACTTAGATATTTAATAACAGCTGTATCTTATATATGCTTATGTAATATATGTGCTTTGAATTGATGGCTTGATAGACAAGAACCTCTTCCATCACTAAGACCCTAGCAGAGGTTTTGCCAGTCTGTGCTATACAAAGCTGTGAATTTCCTGACATGCTCTTCATGCCAGGCCTTAGAACAGATCCAGCTTTCTGTTTCTAGAGGACTAAATCAGGAGTGCTCTGGATTCGAGCCCTCTCTACCTAGCTGAAAGTTATTCCAGGTAGGATGCTGCTAGCTCAGTGGTTTGGTGGAGTTGTGGCCAAAACCAAATGATATTTGCTTATTTCTTTAATTCCTACCCCCCCGTAAAACATTTCCCTAAAAACACTTCACTGATAGCTGAGCCATTTTCAATTTTTAAATTTCTGTTACAAATGGCTAATTTCAATCCATGTGCACAGTTCCTGACTCATCTTCAACAGAAGAGGCAGAGTCAAGGTGTGAAACCGTTCCTCCTTGGTAATATTCCCCCTTGTCTGCAACTTGTTCTTGGAGACATTACTGCCTGAGTTTTTTCTGTCATTCTTGCATATAGCAGAGTTGCTTTGGTGCTCTTCATCTGTGAAGAGCTTAAAATTGGGGTCTTGCGTGTTCCTGGTTGAGCCTATTAGATAGCTTATAAAATCAGCCCATTTATTTGTAAGAAACAGCTGAGTGGAGAAGTGCAAGAAGCATAAAGGAATTACCCCAAACAACTGGGAAGTAAAGCAGTGTAATAATAAAATCTGAAATTATTATTTTTGTTCATCTTCCTTCTCATGTGTTTCTTGTACTACTTAGTTGTAGATGCCTTTTCCCAAAGGATAGTCTATCAACATACCTCTTTTTTTTTATTGTTGAAGTTTTTTTTTTTGCTGTGTAAGGCGGTTATTCCTACAACCTTGTGCTTTTTGGATGGTAAAAATACCTTGCTCTGATTTAACTCCATATTTTAGTCCCACCTGTTGTTTTACTTAGAAGTTAAATGGGGAAGAAGGAATTGATGAGTGTTTTAGTAGAGTGATTGGACCCTTCCAAAAGCAGCCACATTGAAAATAAAATTTGAGTTTGCTAGAAAAATGGTGTTTAAAAAAAACAAAAACAACCTCACCCCCGCCCCCCCCCCCCAAAAAACCCCTAGTAGTCTGTCACAAGCACTAAAAGCCTTGTGCTCTGATTATAAGTTGAATATTCAAATCCTTAAATATTACTCCAAAGATCACAGTGGGTTAAAAAGGATGGCATATGTGGATGTGTACTCATTGCTTGCTCGTAGATCTGTGAAGTCCTGGAGGGTCATAAAAAAAGGTATATTTTAATTTATTTCTATGGTGTTTATTTCATTGCTAAACTCTGTTTGGTTTCTGGTCCATAGATTTCTTTCTCTGTAGGAATTCCAAGCTCAAATGTAGAGCCTCCATTTCCCCTCCTTCTTCTCTGCACCATCTTGCCCAGGTTTTTCATTCTCAGGGACCCCTTCGGGTGGCCAGGGACTGGGTGAAGTAGTGAATCTGATAGAAAAACAAGTTCTCAGCCCCGCAGCTGCATGAGGACTCTGATCCTATTTTCCCAGCAGCCCCATGCATTCCTGTGCTAGCAGAGTACCTGGTTGGAAAGGCACCAGAAAGACTTAAATGAGGAAAAAGGAGAGATTCTGATACCCACTGTCTCTACTGCTGTGCCAGAGAGCCCATGTCCCCTGTGTTGCTGGATAATTGTCAATGCTTATTTGAAAAAAAATCTGCTCGGCTGTTCACAAATACCTTGTCAATCTTAGTGTGGGACATGTATTTTCAAAAGTGGTAGTTCAGGTTTTCAGGGTAGGCAGCCTATAACAAGCCAAATTCTGCATATGGTCAAAGTCAAATGTAGAGCTGCCATGTTTTCTAATGGAGTAAGAATTCACCCCTGACTTGCAGTGCTGCTAGGCCTGCAGCTGCCAAGAAAGAAAAGAGATCGCCACCTGGAAAGATAATGAGTCGAGCTCTGTGGGACCAAGCACTGGCACAGGTTGCCCAGGAAGGTTGTGGAGTTTCCATCCTTGGAGATATTCAAAGGCTGCCTGGGCACAGTCCTGGGCAGGCTGCTCTAGGTGGCCCTGCTTGAGTAGAAGGGTTGGATGAGAGGACCTCCACAGGTCCCTTTAACCTCAGTCATTCTGTGATTCTGTGATATTCATGAATCTTCTCTCCCCAGCCTGTGGCCATGGCTGCACATTCATCGGGCCCATGCCCTTTTGTCAAGTATCTCAGAAGGAGGGTACCATTGGCTAGTGTAATATTTTTCATTGTTTATCCATACTCTGGGGATCTAAATTTGTAACTATGATTCTGTATGATGTGCAACTTGTTCATCCTCTTTAGTTTTTCAGTTTGGTTGAAAATATTTTCATCCATTTTTTCCTCATTATTTTCTGCTGTTATGTTGGATAATAATGACTTGGTTTAATCTGTGTGACATTAATATTTAGGGAATTTTCCTCACTGTGGAAAACTGACACCTGATAGTACGATAATGGAAAAACTATTTTGTCCAGGTTGACATTTTGGCTCCAGCTGGTTTCTGTATTAGCTGATACGTAGAGAGAGAGAGCAGTTCACCTTGTTTCTTAGTGTAGATGCATTGAAAAAGCACTGTTGGCTTATGCCATGCATTCAGGTAGGTTTTTTTAGCTTGCAGTATTCAGATGAAATTTCAACACTTTGGGGGGCAGAGTGAAATAGGGTTATTTGTCTGTAAAGTACACTGTAGGATGGATTGACTGATTGTTAGTTTTTTCCAGAATTCGGGATTTTTTTCTTTTGTCTCGAACACATGCGTATATGATAGTCACGTTTCACAGACTCATCTAGTAAGTTTAAAATTTAAAGGTTGCTAGTGAATTAAAGCTAGGAGTGGATTGACTGATTATTCCTTGTAACTCTTTAATAACAGAATTGATTTATGCTGCACCTAGGTTTTCAGTGTGACCCGGTGTAACACCACATGATCATCTGGCACCAATAACCACAAAAATAGGAAGATGGCGCCCTGAAGGTGGGAAGCAGAAAGAACAGGTTGATGATAGAGGAGGGCTCATGGAGACTAGCTGCAACAGGCTGGTCGTGCCTTTCTGGCTGCAGCTTTTCTCGTTAAGCTGGAAAGCACAAATGAAAGGAATACATTAGGACCTCATAAAGATTTCGGACTGTCACCGTTGGTGCACGCCTGTCTTTCATTCTCCCAAATACGATGTTTCTGTGTATGTCTGTATATGTCTCCAGCTCAATACTCTTCTTTCAGTAACTTTCATCTGCTCCAGTTGGATTCAAAGTGGCTGCTGATCAGCATGTTGTCTTGGTGCAAGGCAAGGTCTTCTGTCTTCCACTGAGATCTCAATTGGGCTTCTAGCTCCTGATCCGCTTAGTTGCTGGGTGCAAGCGGCCACTGATGTCTGATAGTTAATAAGCATTTGCTGCTGATCAGCTACTGCAAAATACATGTAGGGCCAGGTACAGCAATGGATGCATAACGTGGAGCCACGATCACTGTAGTTCACAGCAGCTGATCAGAGGTCTTGGAGATAACTGGTTTTCTCCTGGGAGGGGACAGAGATAGAGCTAGTTAGCTGCCTGGTGGTAGCTGTGTCTTTAAACATTGATTATCTGTGGTTACCATTGGTGACCTCCTAGTTCCAGCATAAATGGAGTGGCAGTGATTTGATCTGGAGCGGGGAGCAAGTAGAGAACTTCACTGTTTAAAGGATGCTGAGTGAGCTGTAAGCAATGAACTTCATCAGATGCAGTGAACACCAGACACTGAGCAGTTTCTGCTTACCTACCAGCTTTTGTCTGACAAGATAGGAATAGGGACATTGCTTTGGTATAGCTCTCTGCTCCCGATTTCACACCCTTTCTGTCCTTGCCTTCAGAAATTCCCAGGCTGACTGTCTCTGCGCTACCCAGCATGCGGAGGTGAGCAAGTCCAGTGCTCTCCTCATGGGCTGCCAGGCCAAGAAGTGGCAGCCTTTCTGGGCTGTCGCTCTGGGCTCTCTTGTACAGAGAAAGGAGGCACGCCTGGCAAGTTCTCACCTACCTAGTGTGGCAGGATGCATCTGGTGGTATGGCCACGTGTTGTATGGGCTTGCCATGAAACGCAGAAAGGACAGGTTGAACTGAGATATGGTGGAAGGGCTGAATAGCAAATAGATGAAAATTGTTTGCAACCTTGTATTTCAGTTTTGGTCTTCTGTGGCAAGGTCTAACAACGTTAACTTTCACGCCTCTGGCAGACAAGCTTTGTGTCATCCAAAATATTCTTGCCAAAAATCCTCTGTATTGACACTGTGATTGGAAGGATGTTTTTCTCTCAAAGCTAGCAACTGCTAAGAGATTTGGAAGAGTAATTCAGGCTGTTACCTGCACTTTGTTCTGCAGATGCCCTTTTGCAAAACCATAAATCCTGACCGGCCCAAAGGAGCTCTTTAAGTGATATTATTAGCTTGGTTCAAGTCAAGGAGTTTAACATTCTTTGAACAGAAGTATTATGTGGGGTTGATGGTCTGTATTCCTGTACTTCAGCTCAGAACTTGAAATTCATCTCTGCCACAAGCACGCATGGTTTGTTTTCAAATGCTTTGCAAATGAATATTTTATTAGGTATCTGTGGCCAAATGCTGCAGGATGGCCTTTGATATGCTTCGTAGCCAAGCGGCTTTAGTTGTGTTGGCAGAGCCCTCTGGTGGGAACGCAGCCTGCGCCAGCAGAAGCTGGTCCTGCGGGCAGTGCCACCCACTTCTCCCGAATGCCATCCGCCAGCCCTCTCTCCGCTTAGTGGCATCCCACCAGCTGTTTGCTTGAGTGGTCAAGGGGTTCCCCTGCATCCCGTTCCTGGCCAGGAGAGCAGAGCCCTGCAGAGTGCGCTTGGCCTTTTTTAGCAAACCTGATGGTGTGCTCTAAGCGCCTGTATAATTTTAGGCGTTGCTTTGCAAAATGTGACGTCTCTTTGAGAGTAATAAAGTTAGCCAATTACAAGATAATGTTTTCCTAATCCGTATCGCAGAGTGGGAGAGCTGTGATGAATTTCAAGCATTGCTTGTATGAATTTCAATGGTATCTGTAAATACCTTTTTTAAAAAAGTACCACTTAGTAAAAGTAACTGGTTAACTTAGGCATACAGTGGGACATTTCTAAATCAAGAGCCACAGCCTTCCATTTCTGTTAGTCAGTAATGCTTTTGCTAATAAAGGTATTTGAGGAAAGGGCCTTTGTGTTTTAAAGTACGAACTTACTGAGCACGAAGGAAAAACGTTATTACACTTGTCTAACCTAATAGTATTCAAAAGCCTGGTTAGGACTGCTAGCTGCACTGTGCCAAACCAGAATGTGCAAACAGGTCTTTTAATCTGATTAGGTCCCTGAAGTGTTGATACAATACAGGCCAATAACTCTCCTGCAGGAAATCCAGCTGTTTTGAGATTGTTCCACAAGTAATGCAGTAGTAATAAAGTGTCTGTCTTTTTTCCTCATAACATGCTGGCCAGAGCTTTTAACTCACCATTGATTTGAAACACTCACAACTGTGCCCAGTATTTTATCTTCATTAAAATAAAAAAAAGAGGAACATGCACCATGGCTTGAAAAGGCAGTTGCCTGTGGTGGGCAGCAACCCCCTCGGAAGTGGGAGAGTGGCGGTGAGACAAAGGCAGTCATATTTTTTGTGTCATTTTACTTGCTTCATGATCAAGTTTTCATTCAGACGTATAAATTCTTCCAAAAGCTAAATTAACCTTCATGGCCTATACTTGGAACGCCAATTTCAGTTCTTCACCTTGTGTTGAACTCATCTGCGCCATTGCTGGGGTTCAGCAACGCAGAACCGCTCAGCTGAGAGACCTGTCGTGCGAGAGGCAGTTGCGTGGTGGAACTCCTTGCTGCAGGTTGTTGCGAATTCCCAAAGCTGAATATATTTCGGAAAGCAATTAAACACGCTTGTGGAAGGAAAATTCACCGGTACGATGAGATGCAGATAATGTCTTTGTGTGAGACTTCCTCAGCTGCAGCCAGGGGGATGGCGTGGGAGGCGCGTGGCTGTGGGTACTTGCCCTCTTCCTCCCTACCCCTGGGGGAAGGCAGGTTGCTGAACTAAACAGGGCTCCCTCAGGCCCTGGAGAGGGCTGGGTTTGTTGTGGTCCTTGTCCCCCTCTGCTGATAACTGGAGGAGCTGTGATGGGGGGAGTACCAAGCTGTTTCTGATGGAAGAGGACTCTCACCCTCCTCCCGCAGCCTAGAGAAGTTCTTCATTGAGGGATATTGTTTCCAGAGGAGCCTTCCAGTTTACCTGCAGTCCGAGCTGGCATTTCCCATGGCCTGACAGCTTTCCTCACCTGTAATGAGAGTTTCACTGGAGGCTGATTACAAATACGCATAGGAGGCAGCACAAAGGTTTTTTCTTTCTTGCAGGACAGGTTCATCTTCCTGTTTTTCTTATAATGCTGTGGTTAGAGGCTTTAAACCTCTGGCAGGTAGTGTATAGTATGTTTTTCAAGCCCTGCATCTTTTGGCTCTTAAGGATACTCTCTGCTCTGTGACTTTATGAAGCTGCTTAAAAGCTATTTTTCTAATTTCTGAATTAAAATTTCCTTAAATTTGTATTGCGCGATGTCATCGTGATTCAGCTTTGTAGAATACCGTCCGACTTCCACAGGTCATGTTATTCTATGCTCTTTTTAAGATATTCATTTTAATCCTGTGATGCAACAACCTTCCTGAGTTGTCTGTTGTAATTCGGAATTTCAAATGTAAACGTTGCTTTAACATTACTCGTGGTTACCTCTAATCTGAGTCTCGTAACAAAATCTCTTGGAGAGTTCATGCTCTTTTGTCTGTGCTTTTTATTTCAAATGCATATTTTCTTGGAAAGTGGCTGATGATATAATATTTGGAATTTTTAAAATAATCACTGCTCTTCTGAAGAACTTGAAGTCTAATATTACCGTTCAAATAGGCAGGTGAGAGCTTTGGAGATCGGTAATTTGTACCTTTTAAAAAGCCGCACTGCCTCGCTTTTGTCTCAGAATTTATTATGCTTCCCAAGTATAATGTGACATACTGAATAGGGCAGGGGGTGGGGACATTGTCTTCAGCTGACATGCTGTTATCAGCGGGACTGTGTTTCTGGACACAAGATTTCGCAGTCATTGGTCGTCCGAAGAAAGCCTTTCCATCTGAGGATTGGACAAGAAGATGCGTCAATTTGCTGCCCGTCTCCAAGGTACTGGTGATGCTGCCTCCACAAGCTGGCTAACGTCACAGCTCCATCACCCAGCGGGGTGTGGGCTTTTTTCTCCTCTTCTCTGTTTTAATTCTGTATTTGCTTCCTACTGCATTTCTTAATCTGTCTTCTGCCAAATGCTAACAGCATGATATTTTGCAACCATTTAGGTGAATACAAGAAGGACGAACTCCTGGAAGCTGCTAGGTGAGTGCTGCTTAGAATATAAAGCATTTTTTGGGGGTGGAAGCAGGAGAGGAAAAGGGATTTTTAAAACAGTAATATTTTGTCATTGCCTTTCCATGAAATGATGCAAACAAACCACTTCATTAGCATAAATCTCTTTGGACTTTGCAGTCTGGTACAAATGGAAAAGCCGGTTTATGTAATTGAAATCCCCCACTATGGTGGTTATAAGGTTAATATTGAGTTTTTGCTTTAAGCTCCTTAAATCCTCTTTATCGTTTTGTGACTGTTCTTTTTAGGGGCAAATTAAATATTGGAATTTTTCTTTTCTTTTGGTTTTTAGTGCTACCTTAGGATATATTTTGAAAATAGGCTTTTTCAGAACAGAGCATAAGGAAGCCTATATAAAAGGTGTAAAGTTCAGTCATATATTCCAAAGATGCTTTTATCCTTCCTTCTGACAGCACATGACTCTTTTATATAGACTGTTAACCCTTCTAAAAAATTTCAGGATATTGGTATGCAGTTGTTTCTACTGTTATGGGCCATATGCTATGAAAATGTATTTAATTTAGAACATTTAATTCAGCAAATGGCTTTCAGAGGATCTGTAAAATTAGATAAAGGAAATATACGATGAGGTTAAGGAGAGAAATTAATAGGTGTTTTTGCATGATCTGTGAATTTAATATTCTTTTCTGTATTTACCCTTGGCTTTGAAATGTTCAGAAGATCCTTTAGCCATCTGATATTCTCCCTGGCAGAGTACAAATTTCAATACACTATACTTTGATATCCAGCTCCTTCGCAAATGTTTTGCAGAGCTCTGTCTTTTTTTCCCCCTTTCCGTAATCCTCTCCTCTCCATTTACAGGAGTGGTAATGAAGAAAAACTGATGGCTTTATTGACTCCTTTAAATGTGAACTGCCATGCAAGTGATGGGCGTAAGGTAGGTTAATACCTGCTTTATATTTCTGTTATTCAAGAAAGGCCAATCTAGCCATACTGGGAAGCATAGATGTATAAACCAAAAGAGTGTACGGGGGGGAAAACCTGTGATGTCTTTTCACCATGAAATTAAATGCTGTTGTACTTGACGCTGGCAGTTGTGACAGATCAACAGTCAGCGGACGTGGATTTTGTGTGTGTCTTTTCTTTTAAATGTCAGACCCTGGCG
Organism: Nipponia nippon; assembly: GCF_047370975.1. Taxonomy (NCBI): domain Eukaryota; kingdom Metazoa; phylum Chordata; class Aves; order Pelecaniformes; family Threskiornithidae; genus Nipponia; species Nipponia nippon. The sequence continues at coordinate 50,095,582 of NW_028262380.1, forward strand.
TACATGTAAAGTGAAACCTTAAGACCTTTTATGAGAAAAACAAAATGTACTGTTGCAGATGAATAAAATTACTAAGGGAGGAAAGTTGTTATTTGTATTTGAACATTGTCTGGGTGAGGTGGTTGGTATTTGGCTTAGCTCCTAATGCCCTGCCACGTAGACTGGCACTGTATTGGTATGCTTAACACCTTCTGCATTTTCTTAAATTCAGCATTATTGTTTTGACTTTCTCTGGCAGGGATGTTTGAGTTAAATTAAGGATTAGGCTGAAACTGGAGGAGGGAAGAACATACGGAGTGAGAAGTAGATCCTGTGATTTTTGGTGTTTTAGACATCAAGATGATGTTCTGTGTAGACTGTTGGATTTACAAATGTTGGTTGTGTTTTGTTGGTTTTTTTTTTTTAACTGTGTACTAGAATGTTCTTAATCTGCATCTCTTAAAAACATCTCTCACGTGTAACGGTGCATCTCGCTCTCATAGAGAAAAGCATGGGAATGTTTTCCTTGATAGTTGTCTTTATTTTTGGTGGAGTGTTGTGGAGCATCGTGTAAACCTCTGCCCATTCTGGAGCTGTTGTGGAACAGCCCAGTTCCACTGAAATCAATGGAGATAGGCCAGTTTACTCTGCCTTTTCATTAAAAGACATGTTGCTGATTATAAAAATCTACCTCCATTGTGGAAACATTCCTATTTTTAATACACATTTTAAAATGTTTTCTCAATTGTAATGCCTACGATACCTACTATGTGAAAGAAAACCCAGCCAGTTTTTCGCTTGTTTGCATTTATCACTGATGGAAAGTTGATGAATCTTCCAGGTTTTTAAAACAACTAATTTTATGATCTGAGGACAGGCAAATGAACAAGGGCTTTATTTAGTTCAGGTCTGTTGGAACTGATGAAATACTCCCCATATTTTAAGATTACATGTATTGCCCATAGTTCTTCATTTCCCTTTTTTTAAGACTTTACCATTCAAATGAGATTGTATTTAGGTATTAATAGTGCATTGTGTTGTTATAATTAAGCATGGTGGTGTACAGTAGTGCAGTACTGAGTAATTGAGTCCTCATCACTATTGATTTAAGGTCAAAGGCAGAGTTGTGATTTCTGTCAATACGGAGAGGAATAAGGTCTTGCAGATATATTATCTAGAATATTTATTACTCTTAAAATCAAAAGCTTTTAAAATTCATATTAAGCTAGTGGAAAATATTTATGTATTATTGTAGCCTCTGAATTAGTTAGAAAATTTATGTCCGAAGCTCAGAAAGCATATTGCAGTTAAAGCTAATCAATGTGGACACTTTAATTTGTTTGTGTGTTTGGTTGTTGGCAAATGCACTTGTTACTAAAACTCCTTTTAAGATAGCTTGCCATTGATATTAATTAGCTTTTTTAATTATGTCTACCAAATATTTTTTCTCCTCCACCATATGTATACAGACTGTTTAGGTGAAGTAATTCTCTGTAGCAAGCGTGCTGTATAACTGTTAAGTATTTCATTTGTAAGGCCAAGCTCTCAGGTCCTGTGCTAGTGCAAGATCACTTGGGGTTTAATTGTTCTAAGCTGTGCTGCAAATTAAGTGAACTTTTCAGCCTATAGCACAGGATTCTTGTAAATGAAAGTCTCCGCTGCTGTAGCGGCCTCCAGTTGACCGATGCTGATTTACACTAGCTGAGAATTTGTCCATTTTGGAAGTTGGCTTTTGCGTTCCTTGATGCTTTTCATAGTTATTTTTTGCAGATCCCTTGAGTTTTCAAGCCTCAAACTTATCGCAGTGTAAGGCCACAGACTTAATGCAGCTGCCAGGGCCAGGAAGTGCAGGCTCTGTGGAGTGGCCTGAGATTCTCAGCATCACACTTATTCTGCAGTACAGACACATCCACAAACTCTTGTGTACGCGCTTCTCCAGTTTGTGCATTCCTCAGCTTTGCAGGTTTTTGAGATGCCCAGCACTATTCTGATAAGGGAAATGTTTAGCTTTGTAGGTGAGGAAATTGAGTCCTGGTACTTAATGGGTAATTATTCTTTTCTATATAGCAGGTGGTGGTAGTGTTTTTTTTCATACTTTGGGGTGTGACTTTCCAGAAGTTGTCATCTAACACCTATTGCACTAGAAATGAATAGCAGAATAGTCAGGATATTGTTAATCACGGTATTGCTTATTTCATTGCTATTTGCAATTTACCTGGTTTTTTTGTCCTCCTGGGGATCTCTTGCATCCCATGCATACTAACATCTGGAGTTCCTGGATTTCCCAAACACCACATCTGCTGTGAGGTGGTGCTTCACAGAAGGGATAAAAGGGGTGGAAAACTCTGACAGTAGCTCGCTGGTTTGAAACCAGCTCAGGTTGGAAATAACAAAGACTTACTGCATTCTATGTGCTGCTTGCAGCCTTTTTGAAAAGTGTTGATAGCCAGAGTCTGATTCCTACTGGACAGGAGTCCATGCTGCTAAAACAGTTACAGGTGGTGCTGATAACCATCATTCCATCTGTTTATTTAGCATCGAGGTCAAAGACTGAATAGGAGTGAAAACTGAACTTGCTTCTTCCCCTCCAAGTCATGGTTTAGATAGATTATGAGCATTGTAGAAATGTTCACATTGCTGAAGCTCTTCAGCTGCTGCCTGAAGAGGGAATTCATTCTCTGTTGCTACTCTTGCAATTATTTTCTGGAGTGAAAAATGAAGGAGTGTGTGCAAAAGAAAGAGCAAGTTTATACATTAGCTAAAGCATTCAAGAGCAAGTTTATACGTTAGCTAAAGCATTCCTGTATACCAAGGATCTGTGTAATTTATGGAGTTTTGTTTTGGTGACCAAGGAAAATCAACAATAATATCTCAAAGAAACGACTATTTCATTGAGCTAGGTAATGGTTGATTTTTGAGTAAATATTGGCTTATGTGCCTGCAGAATATATATGAGGGCACAAATAATAGTGTACAAGTACTGAGCTATACTGTGCAGAGCTATACGGTATGCAAATGAAAGCATTATGCAAGGGCAAAATTTCACAAGAACTGTTTTTTTGGGAAACTGTCCAATTTGATTGCTTTTTAAAACGCAATGCCTGAGCTGAAATATAATAGTCATTTTTCATGCCAGTTAGTCTTGCTTTGATTTTTTTTTAACAGCAGACTGAGAAATCACAGAATTGTTAGGATGTGGTGTGTGTAACATAAAATTTGTGTGTTACATCACTTTTGTTTAGATTGCTTCACAAAGTATTTGCTCTGTCAAAGCAGAACTTAGACAAAATGCATGGCACTTGCGTATTCCTGATGGGTCTAAAATTTCACTGTGTCCAGCCTCTGAGCTCTGGCAAACTGTTTGGTCTTTATGTAATCCATAGAAGTAACGACTTTTAGAAGACATGCTGTAGTATTGAAGTTAACAGATGGTACTGAACTCTCACACTGTTAAAAAGCCAAGCCACCTATTTACGTGTTTGTCTACATAAAGGTATGTAGGCTCCGGAGACTTGTTTTACAGCCCCTGTTATTTTCCCTCAAATACGTTTTTTCCTTTGGGGTGTCTTTTTCAAGACTCAGTTGTGGGTGAATTGTCAAAAAATGTTTTTGACTGTTTTAAAACAACAGGTTCCTATTTGCTACTGGAAGCTAACGCTGTATTATTTTGTCATGGGAGCTGGGTTTCCGACTTGTTACAGCAGTCATAGCTTACCTAATCCAATAGTTAGTGGCAAGATACAGGCTTAAAAAAGAATGTATCATGGTTGCAAGTTGAGTTGAAGCCATCTCTTAGCCCTCTCGTTTCCTTTGGAAAGCTGTTGTGAACACTTGAAAGGTGTTTCAGGAAGAAATTGATGTTGCCTCCATTTTTAAAATAAAGAAGTATCTGAGCTAATAAGGAAGCACTGATTTTTGGCAATTCAGATGAGAAGCCTCCTCTACAAGGCAGACTTCCCACATCACTTCTTGATGGTTTTCCAAAGTGAACTGCATCCTGCTGACATGGTAGCTATTGGCAATGGGAGGTTGGATTTTTTTTCTTAAGTTGGATTTTTGCTGGTATATAATATCCTGCTCCTGTACTACATTGTACTGTACTACATGCTCAGATCATGCCGGCACTAAAATACTCAGGTGTCGGTTGAATAAAACCTTCTCTTCGTGTAAGGGAACCCAACTCCTCTGGTCAGGAGTTACTCAAACAGTTTGTTTTGCTCCTTTTCTCAAGGTTCATCTCTTTCAAAGTAAAGCAAATACCTGAGACTTTGAGCTCTTTGGAGCACAGAACAATTATTTTTCTGTAAAATAAAAAGCATTCTTCATATTTTGAAAGTATAGTTTCCATTGATCTGTTGCAGCTGCATTTTGTATTTACATTTTGTATGAACCATATGAAAAACAGAGAATACCATGGTGTTACCCGTGAACAGCTTGGTCTCAGGTATTTGTTCAGCATGAGGCAGGAATTACTACCAGAAGGCAGCACAGGATGCAATTCCTCCGCAGCTACATTGGTTTCCTTCCTGCACCTTCACTCCCTGCCCTTGCTCCTTAGAAACTAGAAACATAGCAATTTCTGCAATAAGTGAACTAGGGAGCTTGCAAACAATGCACCTCTGTTCTTTCCCAGCGTGGGACCATCCAGCGCTGTGGTTGATGCAGTGATCCCATGGAAGAAAATAATAGACAATTATTTATTAGAAGGCCATTTCTAGCACATACATGGTCCTACTTAATTTTATTTCCCTGTAGTCTTCTGGCTCCTAGTGCCCCTTTCTTTGTTTATTCCCAGGTTTCAGTCCTTAACAGCTCCCAGTACCAGTCCTTAATACTTCTTTTTATGCCTCTCCCACACCTTTGTTGTTATGCCTTTCCAAACCAGATGTAGACAACCCTGGATCCAGAATACCAGTAGCAGGCCTTTCCATTAAACTTTGTGAATCATAGGAAACGTACTTGCCTCTTGGTTTTGAGGCTGTTTCTTCAGCCCGTTATTTCCTGACATACAGACATTCATTTTTCTTGTGCACGGCGTCATCCATGTTCATGGATGCAGGGTACAGATATAAGGAATCCAACTCTGAGAAGGTCTGCAATGCAGTGCGGAGTACCAGCATCCTTGCCCTGAAGCACCCCCTGCACGAGGTCTTGCACGTGAGTTCTGTAGAAAGGGCAGACTGCCCCTTGGCTCCTGCTATGTATGGGACATCTCCGGTATGAAGTAACGCTCTGTTGGATGGGGTTGCAGGTTCCTTCTCTTCCCTCCTCTGCTTCTTTCTATCTGCAACCAGCTTGATCAGTCTGCAAACAAAGGGCTGATAATTAGAAACTGAACTCTAACAAGATCAGGTGAATTGTCTCCTCTTACCAGGGAGTCTCCAATTTGCTGCTGGTAAGTGGATTTGCCAGCCCCTGTTCCAGAATTCTGGTTGTTCTCAGCCATTTTCATGAAAAATCCTGCAGTTCAAAAGAAAATTGGTATGCTTTCTAATTTCTGAGTCTGTATGGAATGATCAATCCACGTTTTCACAAGCTTTTTCTTTACAGTTACGAAACCAACAGACTTGAGCAGAGGTTGAGATTCTCCTGTAATCATTTTGGCTCTAGGAGCTGGGGGTTGAAGAAAAATGCCGTGCATTGCAAGACTTGTGAACAAATTGTGTGCTAGTGACACTATAAACCTTTATAACGGTGTGCGTTTTTCTTGTGCAACAGTAATAAAAATGAAAACTAATACCACATAAACCTATAGGTCTGTTTGTTCTATACATTTATGGTGTACAGATTATATTCAGATGAGTATGGAACATCTTTTGGAAGAAATCATTTCACGTATAATAAAGTGTTGTTTAAATGTTGTGAAAATATACACTTTTCTACAAACAAAAGCTGCATATTTGAGCAAAAGACTTGTGAGCAGATACTTGATGCAAGGCATTTTTGTCATACCCAAGGGTATGTCTGAATCTCTGTGTGTACTCTACACATATGTATATTTTTTGTCACATGTAATATATTATTTAGTGTCACAATGTACATCTTCCCCAAGATTTTATGAGCTTTTTCTGCCGGTATACATTGTTTGTGTTGTTTGTAAATGTATCAAAAGTCTCTAGTCTCAAGGCTTATCCACAACAAAAAGTAACTTGTGTGGAGGAGAGGAGCAAAGGAATCATACACTGAAACCAGATTAACAGTTCACTGTGTATATTCGTGGTTCAGAACAAGTGCTTTCTCCTTGTTTAGTCTAATAAAATAAAAATTTTTAAAAATACATAAAAATTGTTTAACTAGAAAATGTCATTTTATTTCAGAAAAAAAGACAGTTCCACATGGAGTAAATCCAAAACAATTACTCCAGAATAACTGGGTAGACAAGCCCTTGCTGAATCTGCTCACTTGCTGCTTACTAGTATAAAATGTCAGTCTGGTTTTGATGAAGTACTATAAAACTGCTTTTGTGGGTGGAAAATGTGCAGGTTTTGGGCTCTTCGTTTGTGATCCTGCAAAGATTAGCCAGAGGTTTCATGATGCATGATTACAGCTTTTTTGGAACTGCAGCTATCGAAATAAGCGATAACAATGTAGTCTGTTAGCTAATGTTTGCTAAAGTTGGCCCTGGCTGATGGCTTCACGCACTGTAGTCTTTGCTGACACCCATCTTGGATGTGTTTCATGACACGCATATGTATCAAAGGTATATCTAGGGCTGTGTGTGTGTGTATATATATATAAAATCTTAAAACTATATATACTCACATACATATTCATATACACTGTTGTATCTATCTAGCTGTGTGTGTATATGTGTGTATATCTCAAAGATACAGCTAGGTAGTCTGCTTGCCTAGGGGAGGATATGAGCCAGCACTCCCCTATTTCAGCAAGCTAATTTTCTGTGGCTTGAGGGAGGATGGAGAGCACATCTGTTTCTGTTTAAAACAAAAATGTTATTCTGAAAGCTTATTGGTTTAGAAATTTGGGATTTAAGATCCTCCCTTACTATGCTCGACGACCACTGCGTTCTGCAAGTGCTACAATTGTTTGTGCATCTTCCGCAGCCTCACCAGTGACCCAGCATTGGGTATGGGCACGTACACAGTCATGGGAGAACTTGTCATCAGATGCCAGCTGGTCCATGGCAACTGACCTATATATGCTCTTATCCCACCTCAGGTATGAAGTCATTCACAGAACCTGAGTAAACTGAGTGGAAAAGGGCAGCTGGGGGTTGGACTACGAGTTGATCTCCAGACCTCACTTCCAACCTCTGTTATTCTGTGATACCTTGGAATATATTTGTATGGTCCATATTCCCAACTTTGATTGGGATGAAGGGCTTCACAACCTTAGAGCTTATCCCTGCATATGTTATAATTAGGAGGACTGATGGAGGGAAGAAGATGGACTGTAGTCCTTCTAAGCAACTCTTCCCTAGTCAATATGTGCCTCAGTTATGAAAATAAGTACTGTAGATCAGACAGATATTTTTGTACTCTTTTCAGTTATAGCTATACTTCTCCATAATTAAGTTAAATATTTTAAATCAAAGTCTGCACTCAAAATTAAGGATCCTTCCTGGATTTAGGTAATGGAGCACTGTGAAAAAGGTGACATTTCCAACATTGCAAAAAGGTTACAAAGCAAATACCATGATGTTCATGATGTGCCTGGGGCAGAAGTGCCCAATGCAGTACACGCATAAAAAGAACTTTTTAAAAATGGCCACAACTGTACTTTGCCTTTAAAACACAATTTTGCTTGTTTAAGAAGATAGTTCCCAGGATTCATGCATGTCAGAAATAGTGACAAGTTATGCCCTTTGTTATATTGTGATCCCATCTTATTTCATCAGCCAAGCCTGGTCAAAGTGGATAACACACGAATCTCTCCCCTGACTTTGTACAGTATAGATGACTCGGCTTAATTTCTATCCCTGGTGTCACTTAAGACCCTCTATAACCCAAGATGATATCTTTTGAATAAAATGTAGAACTGATCTACCTGCTCTGTTCCCATTATGAGATCTTAAACATTTTCCCCAAAAAGTTTCAGTGAGTATCCCTTCACCTGTTTTCATTTTCTTCAGAAATTATTTGAAGTGTAGTTTATCATGTCCACAAATAGAAATTGTGCACTTGAAGGAGTGGAAAGAAATTGTTTACTCTGTAGTAATTATCTCTGTATTCTCTAAAAGTCAGGAAATCTAATTTGTTAGGTCTTAATCAAGGTGTTCTTCAGGAAACCTTCAAATGTGTTAAGGGTGTGGGTTTTTTTTTATACCTGAACTCTTTCCCTTTCATGATTAGCTTCATACAGGGGACAGCTTCTTGTATTATGCTATTATCTATCTACTGTCAAGAGAACACAAGTCAAACTGGCAGATTTGGGCAGAGCTGCCATTTAAAATTTTATGCACATTAACTGGATTTGGCTCCATCAGCTCACAGAGCATCCAGAAGTTGAGTACTGATGATGTTCCTTGTACTGTGATCTCGAGTGGAGTCCTTTCCTTCACAGAGCTTGCTGAGGTTATAGAATCATAGAATCATTAAGGTTGGAAAAGACCCTTAAGATCATCGAGTCCAACCATTAACCTATCACTGCCAAGTCCACCACTAAACCACGTCCTCGAGCACCGTATCTACCCTTCTTTTAAATACCTCCAGGGACGGAGACTCAACCACTTCCGTGGGCAGCCTGTTCCAATACGTTACGTTCGAGTTGAAATGTGGCAGCTCAATCCATGGACTGTATGGTTTTCATTTCTGTATATGATTGACTATAGTGAATGCTGTAGATGCCATTTCTATCCTTGATGTCACTTCCCTCTCAAAATCGCTGCATGAGAGCATGAGAGGTACTGAGCAGTAAACTGTTCTGCTTTCTTGTGCTTTTCACTTTTGAATGTGATATTAGAGTACTTTGTGGCCTCCCTCTGTTGTCAGACGTGTTGTTTAGTTGTACCCTCTGTTTCCCATATCTGCATGCTATCGTGCATCCATCTCAGGGCCTAACATTAGAAACCAATGGTGAGGATTAAGTTAAAAACCTGTTGAGTGCCCATGTAGACTCTGTCAGTTGGATTACCCTTATGCATGTGCTTGTTGACTGCTTCAGGAAACTCCAAGAGTTTTAAAGGTGAACTTCCCTTAACAGTATTTGACTCTTCCCAAGCAGATCATGTTTATCCAGGTGTCCACTAATTCTAGCTGTTATTATATTACATTTTTCCTGGTACAGACATCAAGATTACAGGCCTGTAGTTCCCCAAAACATGTTTAAATGATTGGTTTGCAACTTTCAGGTTTTCATGTAGCAAGATAATCTTAAGTGAAGGTCACATACCACTTAGTAATTCACCTGTTTCATTCTCCAGTGCTCCCTTGGGTGAATGCAGTCCCATCCTGGCAATTTGTTGATGTTCATTTTGGTTATGGGTATCATTACCTTTTTTTATGCTTAATTTAGTTTCAGACAGATCCTTTGCCAAGCTTCACCATGCTCCCAAAAGTGCACACGCTCACTTGCCTGGGTCCTGGTGTGAGAATTACCTGTTTCTTCTAAGATGTATACCATGCAAAGAGTTCCTTTAGTTCTTCCGCAATGACTTCTCACCTGCAAGAGCTCCATTTCTTGCCCCGGCATCACCTTGCCCCATGGGACTGGTGGATTTTGTGCTCCTGGTGGGATGGAAGAAGGATTTATGGTTGGTTTCAGTTCCTTTCACTAGTCACTGCTTAAACTGTTTTTGCCTGTCTAATTGTATTTTTACATTTAATCTGCTGGAGTTTATGATCCTTGTGATTTTCTTCAGCTTCTAAATTCAGCTTTTTGAATGATGCCTTCTTAATTCTAGTAATCTCTTTTAGTTTGCTGTTAGTCACGCTGGCTTCTTTCAATTTATCAAGCCCTTCCTAACAGAAGGTATGCATTAGCACGGTGTTTTCAGTATTGTCTTCATTAGTAGTCTTCATGCTGTCTGTAAGGACTTAATTCTCTTAGCTACCGCTTTTAGCTTATTGTTTAAAAACTGCCCAGTTTTTTCATAGCTCCCTTTTCTGAAGGTTAGCGTAGTCATGCTGGATTATTTTAGCAAGCATTTCCCCTGTAGATAAGTTGAATCTGAGTGTGTTACAGACAGTGCTAAAGAGCAACTTGTACTGCAAGGCTTTGCACCAGGTGTTGCTTGTTGCTTGGTACCAGCTCAGTAGTTGCATTTACTCCTGCGGCCTCCCTAGCCGACTTCTCTGCGAAACACTCCCTGAGAGCATCCAAGCATTTCACCTCTCTTACATGTTTCAGTGGGATACTTGCCCAGTCTATATGGCAGTAATTTAAGTCACCCAAAGCTCTTCTGTTTTCTGCCCTTGCTGTCTCTCTGATTTCTTTCAGCACATCCGTTGTCACTTGGTAATACAACCCCATCATTGGCTTCATAGGTTGTATGGATAATTTAGAGTGATCAGTTTAATTCTAAATGAAAAGAACTACAAATACTTATGTGCAAAGAGAGGTGTATTTACATAACCATTTCTAAAACTGTTGTGTAAGTTGACTGAGCAGGCAGCAGATGAACAATAAAAGGGGAGGAAAATGCCAAAATAGGGCATTATAATTGATGATGGATGTGTCATTGACGAACAGGAAAATTGAGGTTGTTTGATCAGTCTTTTCTAAGTAATACAATACACTTCTACTTATAAAAGAGACTTATTTCTTACAGATGAAATTCTTTAGAATATTCATGTTCTAATAACCATAACTTTTCAATTTTGAAACATACTAAAAGGAAGTACGAGATAAATTCTCTGTCTTTTTTCCTATATTTTGCAAGGCTCTTCTTCAAAGGAACAGTGAAGTCTATTTGACTGGATTATAAAGGCATTAAATTCTAAAATGTGCAAATTATCACTGTAATGCAAAAAGAGGATTTTGTATATTTAATTTTGTGAATTATTTTAGATCTCGTGTTTTAATCTCATTCCAAAATACAAGGCATAAATATTTATTTCACACTGAGCACTGGAGCTGAAATGCAGTCAGTTTGCAAGCATTGTTCTTAACAGAGTTCATTCTGACCCCACTTTCAATAAAATGATTGAAGTGCTGGTTTGAATGTCATGTTAACAGAGGGAACAGTCAAATTAATATATTCTGAGAAGTTTTTCTTCTTTCTTAATAATGTGAAAATCTGATGAACTGAGGCCTGGAAAGTTTCTAGTTGGAAGGGGAAGGAGGAGAAGGAAAGTAAATATATAAAGATGAAGTGGGAGAAGTGGTAAAAATAATAAGAAACATAAAAAGAAAAGGGAATAAAAGATTGTTAGTTGACTGTAGTAGGAAAAAGATTTTGATAGCAAGTGGAAAAAGAAGAGACTGAAACAGCAAAAACCAGCAGAGTTTTGGTTCTCTGGTGTTCCAGTGTGCATCCTCTTCAGAGTGTTTTAGTGTTGTATGCAGGCCTTCCCCAGACATCTGGCACGGCTGGTTGGAGAGGAGCCTCTTGTTAACACTTGTTTATGCTGCCAGAGCAGCACCAAAATATTTCATTAAAAAGAGGGAACAGCAGCCTGAGCAAATAATTAAAGAACAGGATTCTATAGCTTCTGACACTGGCTGACAGGACAGATAAAAATGTATGTATTTGGGCTGGAAGAGGGGAGGAAGTTGTCTCATCCTGCTCTCCTGGAGTGACAAGCATTTGCAGCTTGCAATTTGACAAGATTAACGGGTTGAGACTTGGGCTGCGGACGGTGCTGGCCGGCACTAAGATGCTTTCAAAAACTCTACAGAAACTTGGCTATCAGTGCTACTTTGCTCAGACTGGCAGCAGTTGCATCTGTTCTTTGCCACGCACTAAACTTGAACCACAGCTTCCAGCATGTGGTTTAACAAATAAAAGTTGCAGCTGTTGACATGAGACAATCCTGCATGCCTGTGTGCTCAGTCCACCAGCCCAGATGAGTTTGTTCTCTAGCTGGCAGGTGTACCAGCTGCTCCTTAGGCTACTAGAGGTTTGAATACTCTCTGATGACTTTTGTTAATAACATCACAGGGACAGTTTCTTCTTCTTGCCTTTGCCTCTGCAAGAGCCAGTCATGCCTCAGTGCCTCACCTCAGACTTGTGCATTTTTGACTTGCATTTCTGACAGATTCCAGGTGATGAAAAGAAGCAACAAAAATGGCCATCCTGGACACAATGACACTGTAAGTAATTCCTGTGTAGTGTTCTGCCATGTCTTTCAAGGCAGTATACAGCTTGTTTCAGTGTTAAATAACATTAGCAGCATTCCCTTAGGAGAACTGAGTGGGTCTTTACTGTCATTTCATCTTTATGTAGCTTAGCAAGCCACTACTCCCTCAGGTGCCAGCATCTATCACCAAAGAAACAGTGTATTACTGTTCTGCTTCTCTGATAATCCATCTCAAGGTCCATCTCACCATGTCCTTGAGTGCTGCCGGAGATCTGATCTGTGCTTCTGAATCTGGGAAAACTGCAAATGCTGCTTCATGGTAGAAGCTCCAGAATTTCTTTTTCATATTGCAGTTCCATCCCCAGCCAAACCTTTATCATTTGCATGTTGAAATGGAAGAGATTCTTTATAAGGAAGGGTTTTCTGAGAATACCATGGGTTTGTGAGGGATGTTGCTCAGTTTTCCTGACGCATCCTCTGTGGAACTGTTTTACCAAATGGGTGGTAGGCTGAGAGACGTGCAAATACAGAAAAGTTTCAGGAGCTGGGGGGAAGGGTGTTGCATTTTAATTCTTATTTAGGAAGAGGTCAAGGATCACTATTGCCCCATTTATGGGACCTGCTGTTTGGGAAATGCTAAGATCAGAGGTCAAGGTGGTGTTCCCATGTGAAGATTTAAGTGTCTCTCCTGGCCCTTCACCATTTCCCTCTTAGTTTCTGCTTCTAGGTCAGTCTCTGAAAGTAATGGCAGCAACTTAGTATGGAGTTGTTGGGCAACTAAGCTTCCTAATTAAGATTTGGAGCGCTGAGGTCCCTTTTATCCCTTTGCCATACCTGCTTTTTCTTGTGATCAGATTGATCTTTGCTTTTAAAGTTCATTCCAGACACGGTTGCTGCCTTCTGTCTCACAGTATCTTTTTTTTTTTTTTTTTTCCTTCTGGCCTTTCTTTTAGCCCTTTTTCTGCCAGATAGCAATGCTCTTTCAGGTTTGACTTTGTTTTCTTTTCTCTGAAGTAATGAATTTGAGTTATTTTCTTTTTTATATAGCTACTGTTAAGAGAATAGCTTTCAGAGCTGTCTACATGGATTAAGGATTTGCCTTCCTGTTGTCAAAGATGATAATCTCCATAATTTTGAAAGTTGAAGTGTCATTGTCTGGAGAAACCTGCTGGGCAGGGAGACCAGGTTTTTCTTCTGGGATTTAATAAGGCTTTTACATGGTCATCTTCAAACATTCATCTTAAGCCTGCCTCTGCAGATGAAACTTTCTTTTATTGTGTGGTCTTGCAGTGCTTGCGTGTTTTCTCTCCTGTCAGGAAACATATCTTTGCCTTTTACCTTCTTCTGCTTTTGGGCATATCTTGTTTGCCTCCACTTACCTGCCTTCTCTGTGGTGGCACTGTTTCTGTGCTAGCAGGAGGAGTTCCTGAGCGGAAAAGTGAAAGCACTCATTTCTTGTTCTTCCTTCTTTTAACCTTTAAGAGACAGAGATACTCTGGTTATTTCCGTGTCTGCCCCTGTGCAAGATGATGCTTGTCATCTTTTCTCTCCTTCCCTACCCAAGGCATCTATGTGATTGAAGAAGCTCTTCTCTCATAAATCTCCCGCCCCTTATTTGTCAACACTCAGCCCAACTTGCAGTACAACAGGGTCACCGCGTTAATGCGTAGAACTGACGCCAAACCTTGTCACACAGTCTTGAGGTTCAGAGGTACAGTCAGAAACTCATATTGTCTCTCAAAGGTCAGATCTACTAGAGAAACATTTAGTAGTCAGTAGTTTGGACATTACAGCCCTCTGAGAAGGAATGGATTTGAATACTCACTGGAGATTAGAAGAGTCTCGTCTGTCACCCAAGTAAACCTTTTCCAAATAAGGGTTTATTCTGTCAATGTATTTGCAGTATTTCTATTCTGCTCTTCCTGTGCTTTTTAACTCTCCAGCCATTTTGTTAATTCTTTCCATTTCACCTTTATTACAGATTCTTATCTTTTCCTCCAGCTTATGAACATCTGCCTCGTATGGAGGTGTCCAACACTAATTTGAAAATAACATTCCAGCTGTGGTTTCTACACAGTTGAATATAGAGAGGAATGTTCTTCAATCTGTGATCCACAAAGCAATGCTTTGTAGCTGGTACACATTTCTAAATACTTCTAGGAGGTATGCCATTCCTGATATCTGACCTGCTCTGGGCTTTGTACAATAACCCAGGTGGTACGATACAGAATAAATTTCTGAAAGGTATTCAGTTGCAAGGAAGAATTTCTTTTTAACGCAGACTTCTTTGTTCTCCTTCTGCCGAGTGACGGAATGAAAAGGAATGCAAACATTTTTCCTCTTACTCTTCATGTAATCCTCATTCTCGCCCGATGGTGCTCTGCCCTAGCACTGCTGTGTATGTGAAATCAATCTGGTTTTGTCTTCACTGATTTACAGCTCAAAACGGTGGATCTTTTTTTTTTTTTTTTCCCCTCAAAGAGATCATCTGATATAGCAGAGCTCTAAATTAAGATACTGTGTGACTTGCAGATTCTGAATTCGTGAGCTGTTCAGTTCATTTTCCCTGTTGTTAGCTGTTAGAAAGCACTATGTGAAATTTGTGACGTGACCTTTTTCTGAACTTTACCATACTAAGCCTGTCCTGTTCAACAATCCAATTAAGTACTACTAGCTGTGTTCTGAAGATGAAGCAGTTAAATTACCACTGGAAACACAGTGGAGTGAGAAATGTCTTCCTTACGCATTTTGTAATCCCTGTCCTTAGGAATTGGTTTTTTTGTTTGTTTGGGGTTTTTTTGTTGTTTGTTTGTTTCTTTTTTTAACATAAGAAAAGTAGTTTAAGCTCTTCATCTCTGTGCTTATTTATCTCTAGAGTTGAAACTTGTTTCAGCTAGCTCATCTACAGTCAGCAGTCTGACATAACTCGTTTTCCTGCAGCAGCATCCATAAGTTTGTCCCTAAAGCATAATCATTGACCATGAAATTAAATAACTCAGTACTGCTATAAAATGACCAAGGAAGTTGCACGATTTGGGTGGCTGAAGTTGACAAGCCATGTGGCTGATGAACAGAGGCACAGCCCCTTTCCTGCTCATCACGAGCATCATTCTCTAGCTGAGTTTAGGGACCTTTATTTCTATAGTACCTGGTGTGCAAAAGATCATTTGTAGCATGAATATAAAATAATTATTTTGAGTTATTTGACATATGTGTGTATAGAAGGAAATTTTTTTGTATTTGATGATACGTCTAGTCTTGGCACCATACAAACAAATGTCAATGAGATATTTTCCCAAGAAAGCTTACAACTGAGTCTAAAAATTAAGGTGTTTAAGATGGGCACACTGCTTAAGATTGGAATGCAAGTTGGTATCTGAGCAGCAAAGGAAAAGCATGATCATTTCCACAGTGGAAGAGTTCAGGAGTGTCTCTTCAAGATTGTGATGTTGTTGCAACTTGTTTTCTTACCCCATTAATCAGAATGATAAAGTGGTGACAGGAGATATTCCACTTGCATCCAGAATGTCTTCCTGATGTACGCTCGTGATTGATGCAGCTCATTTTAGAGAAGTCTGTAAGAGAGCCGCATCAAGCAGACACAGACTTTTGCGGTTGGAAAGAAAGGTTCTGTCATAAATTCTAACCCACTGAAGAGAGAGTTGTTTGCCTGCTCAGAGGTTTTTCCTTAGTATGCCAGATTCAAACAGTTATCTTGCCAGGAGTCAGGACATCTTTCAAAACGGTTTTATGCAAAACTGTGAAATAAAGGTCCCTTCTGTGATTAGAAACCTCTCTGCTCTTCCCTTAATTCAGCGGAGGTGAAACACTGTTTTGAAGGGAGCTTGTAAGACAGACTAAAAAAGGTTAAGATATTATTTTATTGCTACTGCTTTCTACAGGCAGTATGGTCTGATTAGAATAAAGGTTTTGTTTGACGAACGTTAGATGGCAGTTTGCTGCATAACTGCAATTTCCAAATCTACCAAACCTGAAGATAGTTATAGACAAGGTTAAAAAGTCACATATATTAAAGTGTACATGGAACATTTTAAAATCCTCCCCCCTCCTTTTCCTACTTTTTTTTTTTTTTTTACATCCTTTGTCAGCAGGGTGTTGTAGAAGAATTAACAAGAAACATAACGAGTGTCCTTAGGTATTTTCTACCAAGTCATACTTGTTTGTCTGTCTGTGTAAGAGCCACCCTTACTAGTGTGTATCCAGGTGGGGACCTTCTGAACATGAGAGTAGCTATAATATGTCAAGGCCAGAGCTGGCTCTCAAAATTGGGGTGTCACCTCTTTATTGTGAGAATGCCCTTCCCATAGAAAATGAAATTAAATTATGATAATTCTAAATCACTGTATAGTGTTGTAAATTAGATGTATGATGAGACATCATATATGTGATAAGAAGATTGTTGTTTGTTAGTTTTAATAGCCTTCAGGATGACAGCTTGAGAATGAGAGAAACACATTGATTAAGATTGTTATCAGGTAGCATTAAACAGAGATTTGGGTAGCAGAACGCAAGAACAGGCAATATTAGTTCTTAAAACAGTTCCTGCAGTTGTTATTGATCATGCAGATAACACATGATACAAGATCCTTACATAACATCCCTCAGTTTAAAGTTGCCCATAAAATGGGCAATCCACGGTTTGAATCTGAAAATGCAGCTTTTCTTCTGAGACTGTGGCAGCATTATCATCTAAGAGCTGCTGAAGACTCTTTAGCAAGATAGGCTTGGAGCCAGCACTCCCGTGTTGCCTGTGGATGATTTGTTGAAACCAATTTTCTGATTTCAGTAGAAGCAGCTCAGCAGCCTGCAGCTCTGGCGATTCCTCCGTGCCCCTTTCCTTTGATGCAGGTGAACAGGGGGCAGCAGGTCTGAGGCAGCTGACCTTGAACAGGGATCATCAAATCAGCTGTTGGTAACAAAGCAGTGTGAAAATACCTAAGGCTCAATGAAAATAGTGTCAAACTGCTGTATGTACATTTTTTAAATCTAAAAAATGCATTTCTCGTATTCCCAGGCAACATGTTTTCAAAAAGACTGCAGGCAAAAATACCTACTTTAGTATAAATTCTAGGTATACAGGTTGACAGTGATTGCCATCTTGTGTACAGTGATCTTCCCTGAAATGCACAGTACCTGCTTTGACTCAATTACAGCTGCCATAAAACTTTAAAATAACGTGAGCATCTCACATGAGGGTCTACTTAATAAAAGTGGAATTGTACTCTTTTTAATTACACTAGCAAGTAAGACAGTGTGATTGGCTTGGTAACTGTGAATGTGAGTCTTGGAAGGTAAGTGCCCTCTGGGGATTCTTGTTAGTAAGTTTCTTGCCAGGTATTGCAAGACATGGGAGGAGGGGTTAATGGATAGCTCAATTAAATCTCTTTTCTTAATAAGTGCTTAGTTTGATATACCTTGCAGGTGCCGTATACAATACTGCTGTTTGTGATACCTAGTTTCTGCTTTTCTAGTGCTATATAAACAGCATGTTAATTTTAAACATCGGTTTCTTTACTACCATCATTCGCCTGATTTTTTTTTTTTGGAGGGCTAATAATCCCATATAATGAGTAGTTCATGTAGCACGACATTATCTTTTAGGTACTTAGTTTCTGTAATTAGCATACAAGCTTGTAACGCCAGATTAGTATTTTTAACTATTAAATCTGTAGCATTAATGAATGTTCCTTCTCACAAGAAAGCAAAACAAGTCCTTAAAAAATCACTGCGGGAGGGCCTTCCTGCTTCCTCCTTCCTGAGGCATATATAAGCACAGCATTTATAAGAGCCTTTTAGCGAACCTAAAGAGCAACGAGCAATGCTGGCTTGTGGGTTGTGGTACCCCAGGCCTGGATGCAGGGGGAGCAGCCCTCCAGCATCGCTCCTGCACGCCCTTGGTGTTCAGCTCTCCCTGCCCCTCAGTCAGGGGGTCTCTCTGGCCCTCTCACTGCCTGTGTCTCCAGCACTGCGTTGTCCTCCAAGTTGTGTGGTTTGTGATCGCACGGTTGAAGCGTGAAGACTGGCGGAGATCTCAGCCCCGTCTCCAGGGATGGGCGCAGTTAGCTCCTCCTTGCAGAGGCAGCCGCAGCGTGGCACACAGCTTCGCTGAAGCTGCTGTGGATCAGAAGGCAAGCACGCCAAACATCAGGCACCTGGCTGCAGCTAAATAAGTAATCCCTGGTGTGTTGGGGAAGATGTGGTATTCTGTGTTCGTTCACGGGACTGTGGTGTCTGCATGGCCTTGCTCGAGGAGAAGGAAGTAGCTCACCTTTCTGAAAGGCAGGGATGTAAGTTGTCTGAAGATTTCGGGATGTCACTGTTTTGCTTCACTTACGTCATTTGTCTTGCAACTATAAGCTTGAAATGTTTTGGGTTTCTTCTCTAATGAAGTTACTTGGCAAATGCAGGTCTAATAGCCCTAGAAATACAAAATGCACAGTGCCAGCTTGAGTCATAATAGTTTTTCTTTTAATTGTAAGCAGTGAACAAGACTCCAGGGTTGATGTATCTTTGAGAACATCCCTATTAATAATGCTTAATATGAGTAAAGCATCATCTTGGAAGTCTGCCATTGTTGTTTTAGAAGTAGCATGCAGACAAAAATGGATGTAGTTTAATTGTAGTGAGGTTAAAGAATCCTACAGTGGCCCAAAGGTTTAGTGTTTGCTCCAATTTCTTCTGGTCTTTAGACCTTTCAATAGACTGACTTTTCCACAGTCCATTTCAAATTCCTTTCAGGTTTTCTGAGTTATTAATTCTGTTAATAAAACTGGGTTTAGTAACCAAACCAAGGCAATTGTCAGAATAAACAGTACTGAAGTATTCTGCTAATGTCAATAGCGTTGTAATCTTCATCCACATTTTCATTAGTGTTTATCATATGCAGAAGCCAGCTATTTTAAAATAGGGGCAGATGTGAAAAGAATATAGTACATTCTGGACCAGTCCAAATTGTTAATTCAGTAGTAGAAGCCTTTCTGGAACAGAGAATAGATCCTAACAATTTGAATAGCCAAACACTTAAAAGATTTGACCCGTTTTATTGGTGGTGGCGTTTTGTACTTTGGAGACACTTTAGGGATCTTCAGGTTAGGAATGTTAGAGGTCCTTATTTTGAATATAGATAATTCCAAAGATGAGTCTTATAGAAACTTGCATAACTGCGTCACCAAATAAACTGGGTTACCTAGGTGTTTTTTCAGCTTGTGCTGTCATTTCTGACAGTACAAGCTGTGTCTTCGCTGTGGTACACAGGACACTTGGTAGGTGTCAAAGTAGTTACCCTTTCTGGAGCAAAGTAGCGAAGTGTTGAGACTATAGTAAAATATAATGTGGACTACTCCAAGTTATGGTCATACAAATATGTATTAATTCCTGGAAATCCATACTATTTGGGATATATAGCACCTGCTGCTGTTTACCACAGATGAGACCATTTGTCTTGATTTTTGTTTTTTAAATGTTGATAATAGTGAAATGTGATGTCTCACCTGTAATACCGTATAATGATGTTTTAATGCTGACAGTAAATCTGTACTTGGCTTAATACTGTGAGATATGTAAGTCTTCCCATGTGTTCAAGCTGGTTTATGTATGGGAGTTTACTGTAATAAAATTTTGTTGTTTGGTTGCACGCCGCAAAATAAATAGCAACAAAGATCCCTTTAAAATCCTCTGCTTCTCAGCCTTCTCAGAAGGAGGAAACAGCATCACCCATTCGTGTAAGAAATCAGTTCCTTCCGACTGAGACAGCACACAAAATTGGTTTCATAATAAAAAGCTTTTAAAATAAATTTCAGGGGGCATTACTGTTGTCAACTTCAAAAGCTTTCAGTTAAAAATCTTACAAATTACCTATGGAGAAAGGTGTTATTAGTACTGTATTATTATGCAGCAAGGTGCATTACTGCTGAAGATGTGCATTTTGCAGGAGACTGCAAACTGCATACAGTTTGCTCTGTGTCTTACCACAGCACAGTACAGAGCACATACGGCTGCTTGTTTGGTGCAGAGCTGAAGACAAACATTTCTGTTATGGCATAAATGCATTATTTCTTGTTCTGCAGTCTGCCTCTTGTGCACTTATTGCAACAAGTGTGCATATAAACAGTTTTGTAATCTGTGAGTACGCAGCCTGAACTGCATAAATTTCCTCATGAATTTAAAAAAAAAATCTAGCTTTTTAAAAATAAATTATAGCATTTAAAAAAAAAAAGAAGAAAGAAAAAAAAACAAACCAAACAAAAAAACCCCAAACAAAACAAAGTTGGGCTATTATTTAAATTAACTTTAAATGATGAGCTTGTTATTGCCTCAGGAGATACTTGGATTCTTCCCCACCTTAAGGAACATTTATTTGGTTTGAGAACAGGAAGGGCATGTATGTGCTGTGTATTGGTTAATTTGGCTAATCACGGAAGGGAATTGTAACTTGTCTTGATCCAATGTGTAAGAGAAATGAAGAGTACTTAAATGGCAGGAACTGCAGGACTTCAAATTTAAGTGGCTCCCATTCTTCATCTTGTTTTGTTTTACTTTGCAGTCCACTCCTTTACACCTAGCAGCAGGCTACAACAGAGTTCGAATAGTCCAACTTCTGCTTCAGCACGGTGCAGATGTGCACGCAAAGGACAAAGGGTATGTAAAATCAATTGATCTGTTATCTGTTTGCAGCAGTGGTTTTGTATTAATCAAGATGAAGAATTATTTCTGTTTCACATTGCAGCATAATCTCAAATAGTCGGCTGAGAATGTGAGATTTGCTTCCAAAATCTGAGTGTGGTTCATCATAAATAAACTTTTATTAGAGCCCCAATAACAGATTAGCTGTGATTGCACTTGTTTTAAGTCTTCTATTACACCTTTAAATTTTTTTCCAAACCTTGCTCTTTACTTCCATGCACAGACTACCCTGTGAAATCATGGGCTAATAGCATTATTTTAGGAGAAGATACGTGGGCTTAGTGAAAAAACGTGCATTGAAAAATTTACCAATAGTCTCATTATCTTGTTGCATATATAAGGATGTAATTCCAGGTAATATCAATAACACTCATGTGCTCGCAACTAGAGATCCTCGGAGATCTATCTTGATGGATGTTGCCACCAAAAATCAAGATATAGTAGAAGCTAAACTATTCTATTTTTGCAGTAAGGATGGTAGTTACGTAAGATATCAACAAAAAGTACGCAGCAGTCAGAAATCAGGAATGATGCATGTTGTACATTGTTTTCAGCCATACGTTTCTGAACTCTAAGGTGCTGATTCTCATGGTGGTCTGATAGGAAGATTTAGTCCTAACATTATAGAAATTGGGCCCCTGGTTAAAGGCATGCATTTTGTATTCAGAGTCCATAGAGGTAAGATATTAATGAGTGTGTGTTCTGTCTCCATCAGCAAACTTGAGGCACTTTCTATATCTTCATTTTCTGCTGAGTCCAGCCTAGTACCAGAAGAGATTTTAAATTAAGATCTTTAACTTTTAAATTTTTTTTTCCTTTCCAAAACCACTCCCAAGCATACTTAAACTCTTGAAGATTGACTAATTGTAGCACTTTTGTCTGTACATTCACCTCAGTGGCTCTTTTGATCAGAATTGTTGTGAAATGCATGATGACACATTATGTAAGTCAAAAAACCCCCCCCAGTAAAGCTGCATGTAATACCTATTCAGGTAGATCCAGCATTGTTAAGCAAGTTTTAGGTATTTCACACCTTTCTGAAATTCCAGCATCACTTGGTAGAAAATTCTAGCATAGATGCTTTAATGAGGTTCGAATGATCTACTTGGAAAGTATGAAAAGTGTGAAAAGTAATTAAGTTGAACTTGAGCAGGGGGTGAGGGGGCTGGGAGGGGAAGGAAAGAAAGAAAAATTATACACTTTGTATTAAACTTAAAAAATTGGGTTGTATTAAACAACCCAAACATACTTAGAAATGTCTGACATCCCAATAAGCTCCCATTTTTTTTAGTGGCATCACACATTTACAATCAGTGTGGTGTTTTGGTTTTCCTTGCTGTTTCTTGTTTATACATAATTTATAAGTAAATAGGGTATAAATAAACATCATTTTTCATTTATGGAGCTAAATTAGGTTACATTAATTTTATTGACCTGTTAGATTCTCTTCAATGGGGTCACTTCAGAGAGAGTCCTGAGGAACTGTGCCGCATCTTCAAAATGGTTGTCACTTCTAGTTATTCCCAAAGAGGACCACAGCCAAGGAAGCTGCTCTTTTTCCACTGGTCCTTTCGTTGCCCTACTGCTGTTGTGCACAAAGTCCCAATGTGCTGGGAAAAAAAAGAGGAGGGTATGCTGCAGAAGTGGCCAGGTGGAGTGCTGCGGTGGCTGCCTTTGCTGATGAGACCTTGAAGGCCTCAGTCCTCTCAGATTGCCATCATTTTGGAAGAGGGCAGTTTTTTTGAGTGCTCTGTGGACTGGATACTCTCTCTCTCTGTCTCATACATACACTTATAAGTTGTAATTAAGAAAAGTAACAATGGAAAATAACAGTTTGAAAAATTTCCCCAAAACAAATTTCCCTCTCCTGTGACAAGTGCAGTACTGCTTCCGAGAGCATCTGCCTTAAAATTGTTTACCCTGTTGTCTAGTACTTGCTGTCCTAATGCTCTTTGAGTTGATTTTGCCATTCTGGGAATCATCCCCTATATTTTTCATAAATGGTGAAGGGTTAATTATTGTTTTCAGTTTATTATGCATCCTGATTTGTTAAGCCATAACTAGCCTGTCTTGCTTGGCTTGAATTAAATTTATTTTGTCCTCTGTAATAATTGTCCTCTTTGCATGTCCTTTTCAAAGCATGACTTTTTTATTACGTCTTGTGCTTATGACTAGATCTCTGTTATTTACTTTGCTAGTGTCATTTTAAGTATGGCCTCCAGTAATATAGCTGTACAGAAATTACGGGGACTCTCTTAGAAATATCTTGCACAGTTAAATAGGTTGTACTATAAAAAATGGAGTAAAATCAGGTCATTCCACAGTATGGAGCAGCAATTTCAGTCTGCTTTCTGTGCATACCTTCGTAATATACCCAGGAGTTATGTTAGCATTACCTGGGAAGTTTCGCCTTTCATATAGCATTCTAAATAAAGAGGAGTTCATATTTAGGCAGAAACAGAACACTGACTTCTCTTGAGCAAACTGACTGTGGAATGGGACTTTTCCTCCCCTTAATAGCTTCAAGAAAGATCCTTTCAAAGACAATTAATGCTAATCTTAGCGGTAGATTAAACACCTGTGGCCTGTTAGGACAAAAAAAAAATTAATGCCCATCTTAAGTAACATGTTGTTTGGGAAGGTTAGATTTTTCCCATAGGTTGTGAATCTTAATTTTTAAATATTTGAATATTTAAATATTTTAGATTTAATTTGATTTCTGGTCATCTCTCAGTAGAGAGAAAATTGTTCCTCCTTCTTTAAAAATGCTGCTTAAATAAATTTGTCATTTGCCTTCTTCCACACAGTGGTCTTGTGCCTCTTCATAATGCATGTTCATATGGACACTACGAGGTTACAGAGCTGCTGCTTAAGGTAAGCAGAAGGATGGAAAGTAATTACTGTAGATTTAGATGTATTACATGAGATACAAACTGTTTATACCAGAGTTGAAATGGAAGATTTTATTTTTTTTTCTGTAGTAACAGGTTTCAAACATCCTGTATGTCATTTCAGAAGCTTGCAACTTTAGGTATTTCTGTGGTACAGTATATGTGGGTTTTTCCCCACCTAATTTCTTTGCACAGATAGTAGAGTTTCATTTATTTGAATTTTTCTGGGGAAAAATCTGTTCTAGTGAAAAACTAGCTCATACAGAAATTCCAATTTTTTTGAGGATTCAACTATTTTTGTATATACAGGTATTTTTATATTTTTTTGTGTATGTGTTCGTAGATGAAAGAATGGAACCAGTTTTTATAATGAAATGAAAATCTGTAAGCTTTTAGTTGTTGAAGATGATTTCTTACTAATACGAGGCTTTCTTTGCTGTGCTAGCATGGCGCCTGTGTGAATGCTATGGACCTCTGGCAATTTACTCCCTTGCACGAGGCTGCTTCCAAGAACCGTGTAGAGGTCTGCTCCCTCCTGCTGAGTCACGGTGCGGATCCCACGTTAGTCAACTGCCACGGCAAGAGTGCGGTCGATATGGCTCCAACGCCTGAGCTAAGGGAGAGACTGACCTGTAAGTGTGTTCGGACTGGGAACAGTTGTCGGTGGGTGTAAAGGGGTACTCTCCTTTCAAGCCAGCTTCCTCATACTTCACAAGTAGATGCAAAGCAGCAGAGTAACTGCAGCTGTGCCTCTCACTTTGAAGTACACAGATCCCTCTAATATACTGTTCGTGATATTGCCTGGTTTTCTTAGGTTTAAAATATTTAAGGCGCTGCTGAGTAAGTGACCGTGTTTTTTTTTCATGCTTAAATTCCAGTTAAGTCACATAGGAGCCTCTATATCGAGGCTCTGTATCACACTTAAAGAGTAACTTCCAGAAGGTAGGTAGCTTCGGTGTGCAAACTTGGAGATGGAAATTCCAGCACCTTCTTTTGTAGTCTTTGCAATCCTTATGCTGCTTACAAAACAATGTTTCAGCTCTAATTTGAATTTGTCTGCCTTTGCCCTCTTTTGGGGATTTGTTTTCTCATTGTTATAAACTGTAAAAGATAATAAATGACACAAGTATGGAAACAAAGCATTATGAAGTTACGGAAAACTCATTCTTGAGAAGTAGATTCTGAACGTATTTATAATTAAGCTTTTGGTTTTGTCCGTCACCTTTCCGGTATAGCAGGACCCCCCTGACACACTAAGAACATGATCCTGCACTACTCCCGATCACAGCTAGTCAGGTTGTTGTCTGTCACTATTCTTTGCATGTGAAGGTGGTGAGATCATGTGCAGCAGAAAACTTTGCTCTAGGAGAAAAGAGGAGGGCATTAGTATCCTTTAGCTACTTCTCTACTCTCTATTCTGGGCTAACTTGAGAGATGCTTCTGGCTTTGAGGCAGGTTAATTTACCATTTGTTTAAATTAGCAAGCAAAAAAAAAATCTATTTAAACTTTGTTTTATTTCTGTATTTATAGTTCCTGGAGAGGAGTAGGGAAAGATTCATGTCCATTAATATCCACTGAAATATGTACACAAATATGAGCATTATGCCAAATTCCAAATTTGACACTATCTTGAGGGGACATCCTGTATTTGCATACCCAAAATAACATGTTTAGTATATTTTTTAGTTCTTTGGTTTTATACTTTAGGAATAATATTACTTTTATTTGTTATTTCAAGATTTATTTGTACTTGAGCTTTAAGTAATGCTTTGTTTACAAAGAAATTTGAATTCTATTTGAACTGAAAACTTAAAAGTTATTATATTTATTTTTATTTCTAAATCCACAAATGCACTGGATGTTAAAACAAAGATGAGAGAAGAAAGCTCTTCTTAACAAGCTTAGCATTTCAAGCTTGCTTATGAAAGAAAAATACAGATATTTTTACTGAGATTGTTGCGTTTGTTTTTTTTTCCTAGTTCCCAGGTTCAGATGTCATTCTTGCTAACCTACTTTTCATTTGTACATTTTAAGAGAAACGCTTTTAGTCCTTTTCAAATTCAAAATTTTTTAAAACTAAAATGAACTAGTTGCTGAACTGAACAAGATGTGACACTGAAAATAACAAAATTACTTCTCTCCGTACTTGCAAAGATACAGCTGCTATCAAAACCTGCTTCATCTTTGTAGCAGACTGGCTTCAAATGCTTAGCCAGTTAGCTTTCTTTAAGACCAATAGTTTAATATTTTATATTTAAATTGTATATATATTATTTTATATAAATTATATGTATTTATTCAGGCTTTACCTTGTATTATAATTGTAAATATTGTAAATACAATAAGATTTTTGAAAAGCAACTGTAGTGCTTTTTTTCTGAAAAGCATGTAATAGCATTGTGGTCACTTGAACACATGCATAGGTAATTCAGAGGTCACTTATGCGTTTCATATCAAGTGAGTGGGAGGATAAGAGGGAGAAAAGCTATAAGGATTTTACTCAAGGAATCACTTCCCCTCTCCTTTGGAATGCCCCTTTGGTTTCAGTAAATCATGTTTCATGTTCTGTGTCCCAGGTCAGCTACTATCTGAAGACGTACAGAAAGACTCTTATTTCGTCTTAATTGAGTATAGTTACCTTTCTCCAATAACATTTATAAATGTGACATGTTGCTAAATATTAAATGCATCTTTTTCCTCTAACAGATGAATTCAAAGGACACTCTTTACTGCAAGCAGCCAGAGAGGCAGATCTAGCCAAAGTGAAAAAGACACTTGCTTTGGAGATCATTAATTTTAAGCAGCCACAGTCGCATGAGACTGCACTGGTGAGATTGTATAGTCAATCCATTCGTTTTATGATAAATGTGGTGGTAGTGCTAGTTGAGGCGTTTTATTTCTACACTGTGAAAATAAATTCATCATCTGAGATTGAGGATTTGCCATCAAACACTTTATATATAAAAATTAAATCACCATTATAGAAAAAACACTGTATAAATTTTTATCACTTTTTTCTTCTTCCTGGTAGATTATAGAAGCCCTCCAGCAACTCCTCACCTGTTCATTTTTCACTTCTCTTTTGCTTTTTTTTCCTATCACCCTCTTTTTTTGGTTGATCAGTTGCTGTGTTTTTTCTGGGGCTAAATTCTGTTCCAGCAGCCCAGTGCTTCCTTAATGTTTCATGTGGGCAAACTTGGATCACAATTTTTTTTCACAGGGTACGTAAAATTGTGGTGAAAATAGATGCTAGGTGTATATCACAGGGTCTTACAGGATTGGAATAGTACTGACAATACCACATTAGCTATGGAAACAGGGGTCTTTGAGACTTTCCTGGCAGTATGCTGTTCTCATTTCATTGTTTGAAGAAGCAGCGGAGGCAAAGAACACAGCCAGTATCCCAGATGTCATATATATATATAGAAGATGTTGGAGTTGAGAGGGGCTGATGATATTATTAAAACTATTATAGTTATGATACTTTATTCCAATGGAACATTTTCTTCACAGTGGTAGGTCTCAACTGCAGGCATACAGCTGCCTATTTAGTGTTACAAACATTGGGAATGTGATCAGAACATTGTGTGTTGAGTACCAGGCATCCATATGCTCTGTTCTCTCCCTGGAGGACTTAGCATCCTAGCCTGAACTTAGAAGCGAGACAGAGAAGAGATATTTAGAGGCTGAACACAAAGACAGTAGGAAATTTGGGATGATGTTATCCTTTTCTTCCTGAGTATATCAGCTGCTGATATGTGGCATCTCTTTAGCTGTGTAATAATCACTTCGTAGTCCTGTGGTGTTCTTTGCTCTTCTCTGCCTGCTCATTCTGCAGAGACAGCTAGGCAAAATGGGATATTTTAGCTCTATTGATGTCTTTGGTTCACTGCTCAGTAAGTGTTTGACTGTGATTTCTCAATTTTTGCCTCCCATACTTAAGATTTCCAAGTGGTCTCCCATGCAAGTGGCAGGACTTGGCTTCCAGGATCAGAGGAGGTTATGTGCAATCTAACTGAGCTATTCCTGTGCTAAGCATGGTATCTTTTGCCATGGGGCACTAGAGTCTGTGCCCTGTTACCCCACAAAGGCCAGAGCAAGCAACTGGTTTATGTTTCAGCATTGCTCTGAGGTTTGGCAATATTTCAGCATTTGTGTTGCTTTTAGTGCTGGTTTATCATATTGACAGGAAATACGGATAGGTTATTATCTGCAAAGCCTCAAAAATACTGCCACTCTTCAGAGCAAAAGTTAATGTTTATTTACAAAGCTTGCCTTTGCAAAACTTGGACGTGCTCTGCTGAGTAACAGTGGTGTGGAAGCTTGAGTGGCAGTTACTTCATAGTGAAGGCTGAAACTGGGCATAAGATGGTTATCAGTAATATTGTTACTTATTAGCATTCTGTTTGGGGTTTATTTCCTTGTAAAGGCTATTGTTTTGCTATTGGAAAGTTTGAGAACTCTGTTCCACGAGACCGCTTTTTACGGGTTACTGGTTTAAAACATGGGTAAACATATAAACAAAAATATTCAAAAGTACCTCCTACTTCTCATAGTCTGCTATCTTGAGGCGTCCAAACTTGAGACAAGCATTTCTAGACTGATTTTAAAGCGTAGTGTTGAGCTTATCTGGAACCACGCTTGTAATTTCAGGCCTCAGGAATGCGTTGGTAGGGCCACTGTTGATAATGTCAGGACAGATTGAGTCTAGTCTCTGCAGAGGATCAGAGGGAAAAGGGGGGGAACAAACCGCTCACTTCTGGGTGCTGAATGCATAGACTAACCAACAAGCAGACTCCAGCCCCATTCAGGAGAATAGTTACACCTAGCAAAGGGCTGTGTGGTGTTCCCGCAAGGGCAGGCTTGAGCGTTGAAAAGCACTGCGTGAAAGATGTCTTTTTCTCATAGCACGGCGAGGAAGATACTCTAAAAGAACTTTTTTCTAAAAGCCCGTTTGTTTACTACATAATTTGTAACTGGGTGCATAACAGAATTGCCATTAAGTTAACAAGTTCAGTACACACTGAAATAGAAGAAGAAACAAAGCAACATTCAAAAGTCACGTTAATCTGACAACAGCAGCAGAATCTTAATGGACCCCTTTGGAGTACCTCTGTAGAAAGTTAGGCTGTTTCAAGCCCTTTGTCTTTACCTCCTTTGTGCATTATGTACTGGTTTTGTCCTGATATCTTGTTAATGTAGTGGGGAACATACTGCTTTTTTTGTAAGTGACAAATAGCTTTAAAACAAAAATTGTTTTTCTGAGTAGAATAATTTAGCATTGATCACTAGCTTGTATTTTGTTCAGTATGCTATATGTTTTGACAGAAATATGATGGATTCTGTATGTAAATTTTGTAGTCTGAGGTTCAGCAGAATAATTAAGAGATGAAGTCATGGATCTTAAAGCTCTTTGTCATCTGTGTAGTTGAAATATAATTTATATTTACTTTTTTGCAGCACTGTGCTGTGGCCGCTGTGCATCCCAAGCGGAAGCAAGTTACAGAACTATTGCTTAGGAAAGGAGCAAATGTTAATGAGAAAAACAAAGAGTAGGTTTCTTAAATTTTTGATTTTTCCAAAGGACTCTGTCATACTAGGAATGTAAAACTATATCTTCTTTTTTTTTTTTTCCCTAGTTTCATGACACCTTTGCATGTTGCAGCTGAAAAAGCTCATAATGATGTCATGGAAGTTCTGCATAAACATGGAGCAAAGGTAAATATACTTAAATATATTTTACTTAAGGCAGAAGGCAAGAAGTGTTATATTGGTCAAATACAGTGTTAGTTTTTATGATGGTTGTTGCTTTTTCTTCTGTATGCCTTGTGCTTCTTGTGTTAACCATGAAGTGTGTTTATCTTAAATCAGTACAGGATGTTCAGGAATCCCACTTGAAAATTAGGTCTTCTCTCCAAGTAACTGAATACAGGCTTTAGGAGTCTAACTTAGTCGTTTTTCATGAATCTTACTACTCCTTTCTAATAAATGTGGTCATCTAGGTGCCTCTTGCTGCTTTATCTCATTGGCTTGAAAATATCCAATGCCTGAGTTTGACACTGAGTTTAGTAGTCTAATGCTGGGTATCCTTAGCCCTTGCTTGCTTCTTATTCTCTTGGTCAGATTGTTTTGCCATGCCTTTTAGCATTGATATGTGATGACCAAAGTAATTTGTGAGCCTATGATGAAGCTTGCTTAGAAATACATGGTTCAGCAAGTTATTAGTTAAAAGCAGAGGGAAGTATAACTTTAAGATGTCTTCTAAGCATCTTTCAGAAGTATTTCAGAATGATCTTTCTCTGAGTTTTAGCAGCAACTTGACATTCGTGGTAATGGTATACTTAGCTACTTAATTTTCTCAGAAACTCTTCTTGATGGGTACTTTCTTTGCATTGGTTAAAATATAAATGATCTCCTCCTTTTTGCCTTTAAGGGGGCTCACATTACTCTCTTTGAGTCTTCATCTTCATTCAGGTAGCTAGAAATGAAGAAATAAACCTGTAATAACAATCTAGTGTGTCACTCTTGATGTGCTAGGAGGTGCGAGAAAAGTAATTGTATGCATAGTTAATACTAAGTCTTTTTATTTTGAAACAATGAATTGTAATTTATAAGCCTGTATGAGAGCTCATTGCCAGATTTCAGTAGCTGATTCACTTCCATAGTATGTTGATGGCATCATAAAATAGCTTAACAACAATACCATGACAGAGTTTATCACATTTGAGAATACTGATGCAGTGGTGACATACCAAGATTTTCCCTGGGGTGGGAAGCAGGGCCAGAGGTCTCAGTTATAGTCACTAAAACCATTTGTTATCATTTACCCAGATTCACTCTTAGTAGCATACCTATGCACTGAAAGGGAAAAAATTTCATTTTGCCATAGGAATAGATACCTCATGGCCTTATGGATCCGGTTTTGCACATGAATTCAGTACTGATGGTACTTGGGTAGGCACTGAACTGGACATGCTGGAATTTCAAGCGTACTGATACCCAAGTACTACCTGCTTTGAAATACAAGGAGTTCCTGTGTGCTGAGGGTTTCTGGAAAGCATGCTACTATACTGTAGGTATTTAAATTAGTGCTCCCTTGAAAATCTAGCTCTGTGTGGTCATGTTAGGAGTAAGCTCAAAGACGTCATCCTTACTGGAATGGCCCGATTTTATTGTTTGTGTCAGTAGCACATTCTGACGATAGCTTCTGATTCTTTTATGTCCTGAAGCAGGGGTTCCTAAATCATGATCCATGAGTCTGAGTGATGAGGTGATGAGGACTGAGTGATGGTGGTGAGTGGCCCCCAGTTACCTACAGAACCATGCTGAATGGTGTGTTCCATTGTTTTTTCAGTTGATAGTATGCAAATAGAGGTACATGGTGGTCATTAAAACTGATTCTTCGTTCATATCCTAGTATATGCTTCCTATGTTATTCTGAGGATAGCCATTCTCATTTCATAGAATCATAGAATGGTTTGGATTGGAAGGGACCTTAAAGATCATCTGGTTCCAACTCCCCTGCCATGGGCAGGGATACCTTCCACAAGACCAGGTTGCTCAAATTTTATGATCTAGCAAAGTATGAGAGACCAGGAGACCACACATAGTTAAAATTAAGCATATATTTCCATACTGCAATGGATCAGGTCCCTCTTTATCAGTGTCCAAAGTTCCTTAGCTGTAAAATGGTATATAATGCAATCATGTTTTTTTCATCAGAGGTAGGTCATTAAGTCTTACGAAGCACTTTGAATTTCCCAGATGGGATATGCTCTAGAGTATTAATTAGTTAACCAGGAATATTTAATCACTCTAAAATGTTTGTCTTGCTTGTATACTATCATATGACCTCTTGCTCATGCTTTGACTGTAGGCATTCAGTTCATCAGACACACTTAACAGTGTTATTTCTTTGTTTATGATTGTTGGGACATGGCAGCTTTAATCCCTGAAGCATGATACAGGTTTTTATTGTTTTGTTTTGTTGTGTTTCTGGAAGTTTTTTCTTTCTGTTTGCTCTTTTTGTGCCTTGAATTTTAGTTACTTCATAAGATGTAGTCAGATGTACTAATTTTTTACAAGAGGTTCTCACGAGTTGGTGAATCAATCCTCCTGCAATCGCAGCCTCAGAGCGAATATCCATTTGTTCTTTGAACAGCACTCTCCTGCAGTTTAAATACCTCTTTTCCATTTTGATGCTTCCTTTGCTGAGGTATTTGCAGTGAACAAACTGATTCTTCTTAGCCTTTGTTTTGGTAGGCTAAAAGCCTCAAACACTTAGTCTTCCCTCATAAGGGAACATTGCCATTTCCTAATCATCCTTATAACCCTTCTCTTTGCTAGCACCAGAGGAAATCTTGGACCTCAGGCAACGAGAATGGAATTCATTCCCCCGCTGCCTTACATGATGGCACTTCCATATCTCTAATGTAAATGCTGGACTAATGCATACTGGGATCATGTTTGCCTTTTTAACAGACATGACGCAGTAGTACTCAGACCCTTCCTGTAGTCTTGTAGTACACAGAGAATCTCAATTTTTTTTTCATGCTAATTTTTCATATTCATGCCCTTAAGCATTCTCCTGTGTCAAGATCATTAATGAAGATATTAAAACAAAATTATCCCACAACCAATCACTGCGCAGCCCTCCCCCTTTCAATATGTTCAATTCCCATGTGATCCCATATCAAATGCTTACTAAAGTGTGGATGGATGAGACATACCGTATTTTCTTTACTTTACAACCATTTCTTCCATCAAAGGAAAGGTACTGTATAAGTCAGCTTTAATCTACCTTCCAGAAACCACTACTGATTATAGAGAGAGTAACAATTTGAAAAAGATGAGTAACTGGGGCTTCAAAGAAAGTGGAACTTTCTTCTTCTGAAATACAGTGCCAAAAGGCAGACAGCTGATCCACAAAAAAATATCCAGTAATGGATTTAGGAGACAAAGTCATGTACAGTTTTGTAGATTAAAAAATAATTTGTGATTGTTTTAGCAGTAGAGAAGAAATTGCTGTTTTCATGAGGAGCAGCTGTGGTCTGTGTCAGACAGTAAAAGTGAGATAGCATGTGAAGTATGTATTTTTGGGAAATGGGCTGAAGCATGGTAAAGGCTGCTTTAGGGAATTTGCTTGGGATGAATGAGAGATGGTTCATGGTCTTGGAACTGGATTTAATTCTCCTTAATTTTATCACTGTGTAAATTTGCTGTTTGAAGTATGTCAGATTATAATAAAAAGTGAAGGACTGCTAGAGTAACGTGTTTGATCTAGACTTATTTTACAGAAATATTTCTAAGAACACTAGTATTGCCAAGAGTCAACCTATACCCACAAATTGCTTATTTTGATGTGTCTTGCTGGCCCTTTCTGAGGACACAGACTAGATTTGTAATTTGAACTGTTAAGAAGTCCTTGGTGCACATCGCTTGCACATCAGCGTGGTATGTCTAAGCAATGCCCATTCCATGGTCAGTGAAGATATTTTCATTAGCTTGTTACTTGAGTTTGCAGAAGTTGACTGTCAACTGTACATTTAAAGCACAGGTGAGAAACCTTGGGGTTTCTTAGAATTTTCTTCAAGAATGTTGATCATAAATGTCTGTGGTTTAAAATGCCATACTCAGTTTTTTTACTTGTTTGCCTGAACTGCAGTGTGAAACAGCATTTCACACCACTGCTTATTAGATGTTGAATATCCTCAAAGTACCTTATGAAAAATAAAAGCAGAGGATCTTTAAAGGATCCTCAAACAGAAACTATTTTTTTATTATACCCATGAGCAAATCTTCAAGTGCCACGATTGTGTCTTTGAAGATGGTCAAAATCCTTTGTTTAAAAAGAAAATCATTTGAAGGTGGTGAACTAATGAAAAAGTGGCTTTCATCCTGTTTTGTTGTATTGCTAGATAGTTGGATACCTCTAATAACTAGCTCCTTGTCTGAATTTACAGATACATGGGAAATTTAATATGTTAAGAAAGACATTTGGCTTTCTAGCAGTGCAGAAGAAAAGGATTAAAGTCTTTTCTGAACTGGAATGATTGTTGGAAAGACAGACCTGCAAGCATGCAAGTTCACTGGTATCTTGGGCAAGTGTGGAGATGTTATGAATGCTACTTGTTCAACTGTGTTATGTTTCTAAAGGATAATGTCGAAGCTATTCTGCAAGAGAAAATGAGCCTTTCCAAGGTCATGTTAGACAGATAGTGTCCCTATTCATGATGGTAGCAGAAATGGCTTCATTCTGCTCTGCTAGAAGGACCTGGCTTCATGGGTCTTTGCATAATACAATTAATTCTATGCGTTGGAGTAGCATGTTGCCAGCCTTTCATGATCATGAATTTGACAATGGTCATCATCTATTTAGACACACACTATAGACTTAAATGGTTTTGAATAACCTTGTTCCAACATCTCAGGTAGAGGGATGATTTTCTCAGGAAAGAATAAGCATCAAAAAATTAAATTTCCTTTCAGAAATGCAGCAGGTTCTGGACTATGATGGTTGACAACATGAAGAGCTGTGTGATCTGTTGCAATTGCGTGGTTCGACTTTTCTCACTGCTGAGACATCCAAACTTAGTGACATTAATCTTAAGCTTATATGCAAAGGGACAACTGTGGAACATATGGCTGGATCATTTTGGAGCTTTCAGAGTGAAACTAGACCTTTTTTTTTTTCTCTCCTTCTAACAGAGCTTGAAATTGCCACCAGCCTCTCTTCACTCTTATTTTGTTTATTGTTAGTGGTGCACAAAGACACAAGACATACTGCAAGTTGTCTTCAGAATAAATGCAGCAGGAGAGCAGATAGAACTCTTGCATTGTTCAGGGAAGGATACCCTGATATTGGAACAGCTGGCAAAGCACAAATTTCATGTGTGATTTTTAGGATGCACATTTTTTAGAAAGATCTCATAGAGAAAATTGCAGTGCTTGGAAGCTGTTGCATTTTGTGCTGCTGTAGTGTCAAGGAGTAGTAGGATATTTAGGGCATTTGATACCAACAAAAAGGTGATATGCATATGATGTCTTGCAAAAAAAGTTTCTTGAACAGGTCGCAGCTGTTGAGCTGCCACAAGTGCCTGGCAGCCAAGGGAATATTGCTGTAGCTGTGTACATTGCTCTGAGACAGCAGCAGTGCAGGCAGGAAAAATCTCTTCAGTGTCTGATGATACACGACCATTTTTACTTCTCTACTGCATATATCCAGGATGGGGAAGAGGAAATGAAAGGGATAAAAGGAAAGAACAGAAGGAATTCTGCAGTCGGAAATACTGTATAAGATGGTATCTTTCCATGAAAAGCCTTACTTAAAAACACTTTTCACTTGATAACTGCATTCTGCTTTTATGTTGTGGTTTGAGCAGTGGAGTGACTGTTTTCGTGCTAAAAGGGGAAGAACCAGATCCAGAGCCAGCGTGCTGTGGAATAAAAGCTGTCAAATCTGTCATTTTTAACTCCTTGCAGAAAACTCATCTGTAAAGTAATTCAGAGCTGCAGCCTTCTAACTTCAGACTGCTTATAAAGGGGAGCAGTTGAATATTTCTAAATTTTTTTTATTAGTGCAGCTGGAACAATCTGCCTTCTCAGCACACAAATAAGGCAGTACACCTTGGATATTTTACATTTTGTCAAATACAGTTTAAGCTTTAGCTTTGAATTTGAAAGGGCATACGTTTTTAGACGTAGTATTGGGCAGGCATATGTCTTACCAGGTTTGATTTTTATGAGAGTTTAATCTCGGTTTGTATTTCAATTTGTAATGCTCAAATTGATTTTCATTTGGAGATAAATCCTGTTGCCTTCAGCCTTAGTGCAGTACATTCTTGGGTTGGTTTTAGACAAGTGCTGCGTGATTGGCGAGAGCAGATCTGCCTCAAAGTGAACATATTCCCCATGAAATTGCCATGCAAAGCCTAATTCTGCTCCTGAGGGAAAGAACAGCTTCATCTGGTGCATGCGTCCCTCTGTCAGCTGCAGCCCTCTTTGTCCCAGAAGTAAGCAGGCATTTCTTCAAATGGCTGGCATTCTTCTGCCACAAGAATCGATTGTGGGCAAAGATAATTATTTGGAGGTGAAAGGAGACCTGCATACGACATGTGAGATGACGGATCTGATGACTCTGCCAGTGTTCTTTTCAAATGAATATTAACATTTTTTCCAGGTATGCAGTCAGTATTCAGTTGTGCAGTGTGAATGCCTTCCTGCTGTTCTTCAACAGTTTGTTCAGTACAGGAATGTTTAACACAGGAATTCAGTGTTACAGAAGATGTTAATTATGATTCTCTTTCTTGGGTGAACGGAGTGTTATCAGCTACTTCCAGAATTCACAAGTCTCATTTCATTCTGCCTTTACCATCACTAAACCTGTACAGCCCCAGACTTCTGCTTTCCTCTGTGCCCTTATCAGTTGTGAAAGGTATCCGGTGTCCTGAAACAGATGAGGATCATCATCTGAACAAAACGATGGATTTGGGACATTCAGCATCTAGTTAATATTTATGATAGCAGTAAGTTTTTATTTAAAACAAAACTTTTAGGCAAATCCCCTTAGAGTGGCATGAGCCGAGCACAGTCAGAAGAAAGCAGAACTGTTCTCCTGTACATCTTCCTGCAAGAGAGGTTTGTGATCTAAGAAATTGCTGCTTTACCAGCATGTAGAATTGTTCGGGGTATAGAAGGATTTCGGACAATATCGAATCACACTCAGCTTTATTTATGTGGTAGTTCTTTGTTCTTTCCTGTGGCTTGATATTGTTGTATTGCAGGTATTTTACTTAATTTTTGTACCCTATCTGGTAGTAGATATTTTCTATATAGTTACCCCCACTAATTAAATTTCATATGCGTCTTATCCAAAATGTTTTTCACTAGTTTTCATGGAAAGGTAGTAGGATTTTCGGGCTGCATTTTAGGTGAGAAATAGCAAGGAAAACCTTTGTTCACTGCCACCACAAAGATTTTGAGAAGGTAAAAAGGTGTGTTTTTACAGTAGCAGAGTCTATTATGCATGCGGTTCACAGCCTGCAGTCCGTAGGCTTGGAAACAGATAACAGGTTCTGAGTTGCTTGCAGAGAATATAGAGTAGTTCTGTATCTCATAAAGTGGTAAAAAAAGCTGTTGGACATTTGCATTTAAATTTGTCATGAATTGCTGCTAGGTACAAAGCATCTTCTTGAAAGGTTATTTTCATGAGGGTTTTTTTCTGCTTTTTAAATCTCTCTATTATTCTCTTCCTTTCTCTGATAGTGAACCCGTGGAGATGCTTCTAGTTATTTAGATACTCTGTTAGATCTTGACAGACAGATAGGTTTCCATTATATCATACTCTTTGAAAGCGATACTTCATTTTGCCTGTTTATACGGTCTTGTATTGAGTAGAATTATATCTAGTTATACTTAACATTTCTGTAAAAGTACAAAAAGTGAAGAGGAAACGGACTGTTTGTATCCAGCCTCTTCCCCCACCCCCCGCTCCCCCCCATAGAATTCCTAATGACATCTTTGTTTTGCTTTAATTCTTGGTAGTGAGTAATGTTGAGTTAATTCCCCTTCTGAGGATGACAGATGGTAATTTCCTTAAAGATGGAAGATCTTTGAAGTGTTTGGTTAATTATTTACCTCTTTCTCATCTTCTGTGAGAGTTTTGCTTTTCTTACACAAGGTTGATCTTCATCAAATTTGTCAAAAGCTTGATCGCTATTTTAAGTTTGGGTTTGGGAATCCTGTGTTGTCTGTTAGCCATGCAAACAAATAACCTGCGTTGTTAAAAGACAGGAAAGCATCTGCAGTAAATTGTCTTTACATTGGAGTGTTTACTTATTTTGTCGTTTGGTTTTGTTTAGTTGCAATGCAGAGGGATTGATAGATAAATTTGTATGCTGGAAAATTCCTGTTATCGCTCTTCTTATTAAGGGCAGGGACAGGTGCAGGCTTTTAATTATAACAATGTTTTATTTTATATTGCTGCTGATTTTTCAGATGAATGCACTGGACACACTTGGTCAAACAGCGTTGCACAGGGCTGCGTTAGCAGGTCACTTGCAAACCTGCCGGCTCTTGCTGAATTACGGCTCTGATCCTTCCATCATCTCTTTACAAGGCTTCACAGCAGCACAGATGGGAAATGAGGCAGTGCAACAGATTCTCAGTGGTGGGTAAAAATAAAGGCTTGTGTGTTTGAACTTCAGCTTCTCCCTTTACAGCTGTGGATCTTATTTCTTTCTTTAATGCAAGAGGCTTGCAGTATTTTTCTCATCCCTCCCTTCCGCCATCGTGTGCACACATCTACAGTATGCATTGTGCAATACTTTTCAGAAAAAAACCCACAACAAAATAGAAAAAGCCCTGCTCAATTCAGTGATTTTGTGCAAATCGGGAAGAAAATAAACATCTTGTGGATTTAGAGCATGCTGCTGTACAGGGAGATTGCAGGAAGGCAGATGTGGGGAGTTTTGAGTTTTTTTGGTAACAAATTCTAAGGCAACTGGAATATTGCTGAATATGTGAGAAACCTTTTTCCTCTCATCAGCCACCCTGTTAGGTACTCCATACCTTAGCAGTCACAAGCAGAATGTTACTGCCAGAAAAATACTGGTAGTTGCTAAACCGTTTGACCTTTTACTTCAAACCTCTTGCTTGTCCATCAGAGAAAGATTTTATTGTGAAAGTGCTCTGGATGCTGTTTAGATAACAATTTGTTTGTATCTTGTATTAAAAAGGTGAATAGATATTTGAAGAGGGTGCCACTATTTTTCATGTAAGTGCTTGAGGGTTTGCATCCTCTTACCCATGTCACATTTGAATTTTTGCGAGTGGGGAGTAGAATAACTGCATTGGGAGCTACTACAGAGCAACTAACTCACCGTACAGTGGGATATGCGTGTAGTCAAAGACAGATAGATATCCAGATAGGTGAGAAGACCCATGGTAGCTAGAAACTCCATTTCCTTCAGTGTTTTCAACAATGTTGCCTTAAAACAGGCAAAAAAAAAAAAAAAATAAAAAAAAAATAAAAAAAAAGGTTTTTTACAGCAATGCGGGAAGGGCTGTTTTGAAGTGTACCCACTCCTGAGATGTAGCTGGTTACACAGGTAGCATTACCTGTTTAAAATATGCACGTGACCGTGTGTGTGTGTATTAAGAGAGAAAAATGTTAGCTATGAATCAGAAGAAAGTAAACATACCCCCTGCTGTTAAAGAGAACAGGAGTTTGATTAAAAAAAAAAATAGAAAACTTAAAAGTATTCTGTAAACACTCATTTGATTTCTTAATTAAAAATTCATTTTCACTGATTTACCTTTTCTAGGAAAACCAATTTCAGATGTCATACTGTACTGCTTTTTCATTGGAGAGGTAGTAGCCTTTCTCTTACATCCGTGAAGGTGTTCAAGACTGAAAGATTCAAAAGCTGAAAAAAATGCATGTAGTGTAAGGTTGTTGACACTCTGTTCTCTGTATTTCAAAGCTAGTAAATGAATGCTGAAATTATTTACCAAATATTACTGTGTGTTCATTCTGGTAAGATTGGGTTAAAGAAATTTTTGTTTTTTTAAATGTTGGAGTTGTTTTGGTAGAGATTGTTCCCTGACTCTTGAATTCACAGCTTAAAATATTTTCCATATAGTACTGGATTTTTTCTTTTTTTTCCTCACACTTGATTGCTGGGCTACTTCCCAACTGTGAGATAACAGCCATGAAAACAGCTTTCTGATGGCATAGTGGCCAGTGGATACCACTTTGCTCTAGCTGCTTGTGATTTTTGGTTGCAACTGGTAGGAGCCTGACCATGTAATGTAAGAAAGCTTGTAAAGCGAGCTTGTTAATTTTTTCAAATGCTTATTAGAAAATGCTGCTAGTTTTGCTTTTTTTGAAGAGTAAGATTTCTTTAGTTTCTTTGCTCAGTGCAGCCTTTTGGTATTAACGTTCTAATCTAGCGGAATTGAAATCTCTCCTTCCTGCAGTAATTAGACTGTTTCTGATTGATTTCCTTTTTTACCCTCACCAAAGTGAGGGGCTTGGCTGTCTTGTGAAGACAAGGACAGGAGTCCAGAGAAGAGAGAAAGAATTGTTAAGGAGCAGAGCTTTGGATCCAATATAGGACTTAACCTCACCTATTCTCTTCCTACCTCAGGATGCTGAGGTGGTGGTGCTGTTAGAGGGAGCAAGGGAAGGCAAATAACTTCAGATGAAGGCGTGAGCTGAAATCTTAACCTGCTCCAACAACAGGAGTTTGCATGCTATGTTCTGCCCACAGTCACTAACATTTGTGTCAAACCCCTGCTGCCATCCTTCTCTTGCAACATATGTTTGAATCACTTGGAATCATAGAATCATTTAGGTTGGAAAAGACCTTTAAGATCATCAAGTCCAACTGTTTGCTAGTGGAACTGCTCCAGAGGATCGAGGTAGACTCGAGGAAAGGAGCTGGCAGCTTTGGCCATATTAAACATGCCACTGTCCCTCTTCCCTGAGCTTTCTCAGCCTTTCCTTCAACTGAGAGCATTTCTTCACCTAACAGTTGAGCTTGTAGGAGTCACTTCTCACTTCCTCCTCCCCTTCCTGCACTGAGTATGGAGGTAAGGAGGTAGCAAAAGGCCACAAAACACTGGTCAAAAAGAGAAAACAGGGCTGCAATAGGAAATACTACCTCAAAGTGAATAGATAAGTTGATGTCCTTCTGTAAGGATAGCTAGTTAAGAAAACAAGT
This sequence comes from Nipponia nippon, assembly GCF_047370975.1. Lineage (NCBI taxonomy): Eukaryota > Metazoa > Chordata > Aves > Pelecaniformes > Threskiornithidae > Nipponia > Nipponia nippon. The sequence goes on from NW_028262380.1 coordinate 50,136,080, forward strand.
AACCCTTTCTACCCATTTTCCACTCCTGTGGTATAGTCACAGATTACATTGCAAGGTCAGGAATTGACTGGATTCTGTAGAGACTGTGTTAGTCTGTAAGGAGTACCTTCTCACAATGTCTCTGCAGTTTCCTCCTGACCAGTTTTCTACATTTAAAGAAGTCTCTTAAGTATTTTTGATGGAGTTGCATGCCCATCTAGAATGATCTTACACTGTTACAACACTGACTTTCTTACAGCATTCTTACAGAAGATTGCAACCCCAAGTTCACCTTGCCCCGTTTGTTTTGCACCAGGCAGTCATTTCTGTCACTGATCAGGCAACATGCTGCCAAAACTTCTGGTCCATAAATGCTTGAGCTTAAGAGGAATGGCTTCTACCATAGAAAGCCATTTCTCTTAAAAGTGAAGTGATAAAGATTGCCTTTTCAGCTCCTTTTTGAGCAACGCTGAAGAGCTCTAGGGACAGCTAATCCACTGCTCCTTTCCAGCCACTTCTTCCTCTTCCCTTGGTGCATGCTTGCTTTCTCACAGCCATATTTCTAATGAAAAGTGGGGTAAGAAAGTTTTGAAGCCAAAACCTGTCATTGTCTTACAGTCATCTAAAGAGGAAAAAAGGTATCTCTCTAAAGGTCTCCTTTTAATCACTGCGTCAATTCTTCTGAATCTATTTTTGACCACCATGTTTATAACAAGGGAGAGATCTCATTGTTGCTATGAAGTGCAGTACACAACTGGAGCATCATAAAGCAAGCAGTTGCCATGTGGCCAGGGCCATCTTAGAAATCCCATCCCTTTGTCACTGCTTCATAGTACAAGACATATCACAAGTGCAAAGGCTGTAATTCAGCTGCTGAATTGAGCACGTATAACCCTGGCTGTGCACTGGCGCCTCATGCAGTTTGCTGAAATTGTTGAGAAAGGTGTTTTTGATCTTCAGCAAAACTTTGAATCTGTCCCAGTGAGCATACAGATTTCTTAAAGGCAGAAATGGTTATTTTTACCATACATAGGATTAGCAAAGCATTGAAATTCCATTTGGCAGAATAACGTCAGCACTAGTGTCTAAATCTGACTGGTTTACATTGAAACTAAGGCTCCTTATTCAGCCGTTGAGGCAACATGAACTTGAACATCACAACTCTGGCTGCATTTTTTACAAATGACAACAGACGCCCCACCTCCCTAGTTTGGAAAATATGTCGAGCATAAGTTAATATAACTTAATGATCCTAAGTAATCCTAAAACATCTTTTTCCCCATGTAGAAAGTACACCTGTGCGCACATCTGATGTGGATTATCGCTTGTTAGAAGCATCCAAAGCTGGAGACTTGGAAACTGTGAAGGTAGGTTTGAGCAATTAATGTTAATTTTCCACAATGCATTGCTGTGCAAGGCTTGTGGAAGCCTCTGCTACAAGAGTTGTGGAAGTAGTACGCAGTGGATGGTAAATCATAAAACATGAGAAGGCAAATCTCTTCATTTTTTTTCTAGAAAGTAGTGCATTAAGATGTGCTAAGGTGTTTCTCTTGAGTTTTCGCTTGTTCATTTTCCCAGTCCTTCATGCAGTCATGTCTTCAATGGACTCAGATGCAACGCTGCAGATGCAGCTGTAATTTTTTGAAGTGGACCCTGTGATCCTCAGATTCACAGTTTAGTAGAAACAAGCCTTAGGGGCATGATTCAATAGGAAGGCAAGCAAACAAAAGTGTTAACAGATAGCAGACTTCACATTTTAAGCCATCCTTAATCTGAAGGTGAAGGGTCAGGCCATGGAGGAAGGTTTGATCTTTGTGGGCAAAATAGTCTGCAAATAGACTGTTCTGCATGCATTCTCACCTTGAACTTCAACATGATACATATTAATATTCAAACAGCAGCAGTTTTGTGCACCAGCAGCTCCTTTGACTGCCAAGCTCAATATTTCTAGATTTCAGAAGACAACGTAAGCTGGAAATGGTAACATACCTGGAGAAAGTTACATGGCCTTGAACCTGGTGCTTGATGATTTAGAGGCTCGCCCTTTCTAATACGTTAGGAATGTCTTCATACTGCTTCCATCATTTAAGTCTTGTTTCTTATAGAAGTACTTTCAGCCATAAATTTAGAGCAGCTATTTTTTTAACTTTGCCTAAGTGGAAAGAAATTTCCTGAAACCTAACTTCTAAAAATTTGTATATAATAATAAATGGATCAAATTTTTTCTTGGGGTGTTTGGAGGTGGTAGTCTGGGGTTTTTCTTTTGGGTTTTTTTTGTTCGTTTGTTTGACTGGTTTTTTTGTTTGGTTTGGGGGGGGGTTGTTTGTTTTGTTTAGTTCTGTACTAGATTTTGGTTTCTTCTTTTGTCTTTGCAGCAACTTTGCAGCCCTCAGAATGTGAATTGTAGAGATTTGGAAGGCCGTCATTCAACGCCACTGCACTTTGCTGCAGGATATAACCGTGTGTCAGTGGTGGAGTATCTGTTGCACCATGGGGCAGATGTGCATGCCAAAGATAAAGGGTACATTTCATTCCATGATATGCTCTGCTGTTTTCTATTAGTGTGAGACCTCTACCCCGCTCTGTTCATTTTGCTTTGGATTTCAGTAGCCATCATGTTTTTCTCTTGAATTTTTCTCTTTTCTTTCTTCTTGTTCTGCACTGTTCCTGACATCACTATAGGGAGATTTATAGACCATTAAGGCATACTTTGCTTTCTGGCAAAGCCTTTGTCAAGTACATATCTGGCACTGTAATAAATGATCCTTTTCTTCCCCCTTTTGCCCATTTTGGAGACTTTGTTGTGCTTAAAAGCAGCCTTTAAGTTATTTCAGGTGATCTAAAATTAGTTTTGAATTGCATGGGGTAAAATACCAGGTTACCTCTGGTCATTTTTCTAATTCTGTTAGTTAGCTTGTATTATTAAGTTAGTTATTCACTTAATATTCAGTTAAATGATATGAGCCATTTACAGGTTTTTGCATTATTTGCAAAGCCATCATGTAGAATAGCATGATTATGTTTGATCTTTCACTCCAATATATTGGCTCAGGGTGGGGGATAATTCATTTCCAATGCTAAAACATTTCCAATACTGACTTTTCAGGTTCTCCCTGAAAGAAATGTTTTCGTATCATTCTGTATGTTTCAGGTGTGCAGTGCTTACTAATAACTATACTTCAGACTCATTGCATAGTGTTATACCTTTTCTGAAATTTACACTCAAATATCCAAAGTCAGAACATCACTGATTCTCGCAATTTAGTTTTTTGCTGCTGTTAACAGCATTGAAGTTACTTGTTTGTGGAAATAGTAACATTGGTGCATACTAAGTATTTAGAAGTCCCATGGATGAGAACTGAAAGAGAATAATGAAGTTTTAATTGATGTTTTAATAGCAGGGAACTAAAGCCATGAAAATTGGAAAGACTGAAAGATACCAATAATGTCTCGTGGAAATGGGACTTTTATCTATTGGAACTTTGTATGATTGCATATTGGATTTTATTTTCTGTAGCTATTAATACTTTCTCTTTGATTAGTGGCTTAGTACCCCTGCACAATGCCTGTTCTTATGGACACTACGAAGTGGCTGAACTCTTAGTGAGGCATGGTGCTTCTGTCAACGTGGCAGACCTGTGGAAATTCACTCCTCTACATGAAGCAGCAGCAAAAGGAAAATATGAAATCTGCAAGCTACTTTTAAAAGTATGTGCTGGAGTTCTCAGATGTGTCTTTAAATGTGTATATGTTTATTTTTGTGAAGATTAATTAATTAATGCAAAATTAATTGCATTCAGTCAGTTCTTTATGGTGTCTTTGAATCTATTTTCATCTTAAAACTGTGAGATGGTTTCTTGTGTACTATCAGTTCACTTAGAAAGAATCATCAGTATAGTTACTTTTTCCAGTACATGTATTAATACTATTAGCCAAGTAGGACAAGACTCTCAAACTGGAAGAAGTAGCTGAATTTATGTAAAAATACAAAAAAACACACCTTATCCTGTTCATCCCTTTCTGGAACACTTACTGCAGTTAAGTAAACCTTTGTAAATACTTATGCAAGAGTGTGTAAATCCAAAACACAGCAGTATGCCAGCTACTAAGTAAGAAGAAAATTAACTCTATCCCAGCTGAAACCAGGACAGTATGTTACAGAGCAATAACTGAAGGTGGGTCCTAAATGGTGTCTGGCATGTGAGAAATTTAAAACTGTTATGTTAGTGTATAATTTATCAAGCTCCTGGAGCAAATGCATGTTGATATACTGTGGAATAAGTATTCGTTACAATTAGTGGAAGAACCTGTAAAAAGCATGAGGTAATGCCAACATGTTTCCAATGAGAAGCATGAGTTTGAGAGACTTCTTAACATAAGGTCATATCCTGCTGTGAGAGGGTAAAAGAGGGTGCTAGAGTAGAATTTCTTGCCAGTCCTGTTTCCTGTTTTAGCCTTACCTGCTTCATGTCCCTCTGAAGCACAGCATTTAAAGTAAGAGTAATTCAGAATATGGATAGTCTTAAAATGATGAGGCTCTTCCCCATCCACTTCTCTCTTCATTTGCTGCTGCAAAGCCCCTATATTTCCCTCCTATCTCATTAATTATTTCACTTGATTACCAAAAAAGCATTCAGAGGGGGTGGCACATCAGTTTGAAACACATCTGCAGTAGAAACCAGAAGATATTCAGAGATGTCTGTGGAGTAGGCATGATGGCCCCACTAGTAACCCCTGAATACAGATGTTAGCTCAAGCTGTAGGAGCGCTCATAATCTCTCAAGCATAGTATTACTTTATAGGCACCGGAGGTCTCTGGAGTTTTCTGATCATTCCACTGGGAATGTAGCCGTTTTTTTGTTTTCAAAGGATCCTGAACGGATGTACGACAGGAAATAGAAAAGTGCTGAAATCTTTCTTTTTGAAATCAGTCTTGCACAAGAGCTAAATACGCCCTTAAGGTGACACAGTTTTGTAAAGGCTCTGGGTGTCCGTGGATATGTGCTCACGCTGCAGTTTGCTCAGGGCTTCTCCTGCTGTGTCTCTTATGCCAGCTGGCAGTGCTGTCAGCTCTGCTGAGCCGTGGATGTTGAGCTTGACTCCTCCTGACTTGCGCTCTTTCTGTCCTGGTCTGCTTGAAGAAGGAAACAAAAATGTACAGGCATTTTAGAGAGACTTTCTTTTTTCATCACCTTTCTTTAAAATTACCACCTTCATTTGTTTCTGTGCCTTTGAAGGAGTCTCAAGACTGCATCTTCATTTAGGTATTTATTCTGGGGAGTATTTGAATAGTTCCGATTTTGATGAGTTTTAAATTAAGGGATCTAAGGATGTATCTTGAAGAAGTCATTGCAGTTTAAAAGGCTTTGTGCAAAGAATGCTGTCTTCCCAAAAGCACCGCAGATGTGGAACTGGTTCTGTGTAATCAATACTCTGTCCCTTGCTGTTTACCCTTTACACCCTGAGCGTAGCTGTATGGCTTCCAAATACAGGCAGTTAACTCCTTCTGCTCTCCCCATCCCCAGCTCATTCCCTGTGGCTCACACTAACACGGCTTTGCTGGCATCCCCGGTGAGAAATGGCAGGGTAGACTTGCTGGCAAGGGTTGGACCACTGTGTTTGATTATTCTGAAGGGGCCAGCCGGAGAACTGTGGTGCCAGCAGCTGCCTCTGCCTTATCTATCTTTGGTTTTTCCTACTGCTGCTGGGAGTGAACAGGGAAGGAGCTGTCCTCCCACAAAATTGTGTGTGGGCATGACTCTTACCATATGCTGTATGTAGATGTATATTCCCCTCCTTGTCCCGTGCTCCAGTACTGTGTTCTTATCACTGGCTGATCTGCACACTTTACCAGCATAGATATATTCCAGCAGTCATCCAAATCCACTTTCCCACAAAAATGTTTTCTTCACTGCTTTCTAGGATCTGTAAACTGCTTAAGATGGTGCTGTTATCTATTAGAAAGTGTAGAAATACTAGAAAAGAGTCTTTTTCTAGTTCCCTTCTGAAACAAGTGCCTTTCAATAGCAGTGTGGCATTTAGTGAAACTTGGGGCCTGGCTTCACTTGCTCAGAAAGGTGTGCTGAGGAAACACCTCTGCCAGCCAGTTTGCAGGAGAAGGGAAGGATTGGCCGGCAAGGTATTTGCAGGTGGCTTTTCTTTAGCACCTGCTGTGACAGCAGGGTATAGCTATATGCAGAATATGCTCCTGAACCTACGTCAGTTGCAAGTAGAGCAGCGGCAGCTCTTGCAGAGGGCTGCCATTCTGGCCTGTGGGGTTGAGATTGACACAGCTGTGTTGCAGACGAGTGCTTTAGGCCTCGGCCTCCTGGATTTATTCTCATGTGCCTACTAATCTATATAGTTGTTACGTCATGATGGCAGGTCAGCAAAATCCCCCGCCTCCTATCTTGGGCCACAAAATAGTGACACACTTACGTGCACTGCTCTGCTCATGGTTATGACAGTAGCATTCCACTTTGCTCTTTGCAGCATGGAGCTGATCCAACAAAAAAGAATCGAGATGGGAACACTCCTCTAGATTTGGTGAAAGAAGGAGACACAGATATCCAGGACTTACTGCGAGGAGACGCTGCCTTGCTAGATGCTGCCAAGAAGGGGTGCCTGGCACGAGTGCAGAAGCTATGTACTCAAGAAAATATAAATTGCAGAGACACCCAGGGAAGAAATTCAACACCGCTACATCTTGCAGGTGGGTGACTCACCAGGTTTTGAAGGCTTCTATATTTATGATAGGGCTACACAGGTTAATCACCAAAACCAGGATTGGTATAGTAAGAGTTTCACAGAGGATTGTCCTGTACAGAGAGTTGTTAACTATGGCAGCTGTATTTCAGGAGGTAATATGGTTACTAGGAAAGAGGAGCTTTTGCAGTCAAAAAATTGCTTTAGCTTTTCTGTCTAATAATTTTTCTTTAGTTTAGCTCTCCTAATACCCAATTTCTCTTCTGTGCCTTTTCTACAGCTGGTTACAACAATTTGGAAGTAGCTGAATACCTTCTTGAGCATGGTGCTGATGTTAATGCCCAGGACAAAGGAGGATTAATCCCCCTACACAATGCAGCATCCTATGGGGTAGGTGCAGGCATTCTTGCCATGAGTAGACCAACAAGGAACTCCTTAAAGTCATATCCAAAGCCAGTTATTTTGCAGCTGTCTTGCTGTGAACATAATTCAGGTTTTGATGGCATGAAATACTTGTTGGGTTAAGCTGCTGTTGTGAGTCCTCTTTGCAGTCCTACAGATCTAAATAAGACACAGATTCAGGTGTGCTGTAGCAGTTAAAAGCTGTGGTTTGGAAAGATCACTAGAACATAGCTTTTATGTAGGCAAGCAGATGCACAGCATTGAACGGTGTTAAATTTGGGGTGACTACTGAAACAGAAAAGACCTCAAGTTGTCACTGAAAGACTCGGATGGAAAGAAGAGAAAAATACCAGGGGATCATGTCTAGGTGATGACAGGGAAGTGGAGGTCTGTTACAACTGATCTCTGGTGGGGAGCTATTGCTAAAGCTGAAGTATTGAAGGGCTACTTAGTTTGTAGTATGGGTGTCCTCCTGGGCAAGCTGTCTGCTGCAGTGAGGTTGCAGTGGCTGATTCAAACCATTTTGGATGAGGCAGGCCCTCCTTCCTCCACATAGGAGGAAGCATCTATGTGCATGCCAGTTGCACAGATGCCTGATAGATCGCTTATAAGCAGCTGTTAATTGTGGATGAGGTAAGAAAGAAATCTCTTGCAAATAATTGTACAGAGACAGTGCTTGAGAAGCTCCTGGCAGTGAGCTTATGGTCAGACAGAGGACATGAAGCTCAAGAAGTAGTGTTTTTGATGGTCTCATGATATGCTTTGTCTGTTATTACGTGGCCCTGGCACAAGAAGAGCAAAATCTGGGAGAGATGATCGTAGTAGAACCACAATTGCTTTCATTTGAGAGCCAAATAAAATAAAAAGTACAGTGTTCACCTTGTTTTTAAGGAGAGCGTATCAATGAAACTCAGCCTGCATCATTTGCGTTGGTTCTCTACATCAGTCTGGGATCCCGGTATCCTAAAGAGAATAAAGCTTCAAATCCTGCTTAAGGTTTAGAAATGCAACGCAGAATTCTTTTATGATACTGGGTCCCAATACCAAGCAATATTGTTCATCAGCATCTGCCATAAGTATTAAATTCCCAGGATGTTGCTTAGATCTAGAGATATATTCTGTTGCCATGATTGTGTTCATTCTTTTCAAGCACGGGAAACCAAAACACACATTTTATGTGAAGGCAAAACATTCCTTACTGGCATGGGGAAATGGTAGAGATTGGTTCAAGCTGGTTATCACTTTTAAAAATTATAATGCCAATCTAGTCTGGTTGCCTTAGTTTCTCTAGGAGAAGTTAATGAGGCAGTATTTGGTGATTTTCCATCAACTTATTTAGTTAAGAGTTGCTGTATACCTTTCCTGTGGCAGGCCGCACTTATCTCTGAGCTGTCATCAGCCCGTTCAGATCTCTGTGATGGGAGGTAGAGAAGAAATGAGTACTGGTTTCACAAGCTCATAGCTGGCAGGTTTCACAGGCTCAACCTTTTCCTCACAAAGTATCTTCAGTTCTCCCACCCAGCACTTCATGCTGCGTGTCCCTCAGTAGGGTTTCATGGGGCAGTAAAGTCACAGGAACAGCAAATGCTTTAAAAGTTTGGCAGAGAGAAAAAATAAGGTCGGCAGTCTTTTCAAACCACACTTATTCAGAGAGCAAGCCCTTTTATGAGAGCTACTGAGAGTCACTTAATTGCTATTGAGAGGAAAAATGAAATCCATTGGCAAGTCTTTGCACTTCTGCTTACAATTTCAGTGTTTCACGCTCCTATCTACTCATTTTGACTACCTGCTTTTTTTATTTCTTAGCTGTATTGCACAAGTAATTTTACTGGTCAGAGGCAGCCAAAAATTTTATTTGCCAGTTTTCTTATTTCAACTTGGGAGACTTCGAGGATGGGATATTTATTGAAGCGTGGGGTTATAAGATCATTACTTTTATAGCCCATGTAAAACAGTTGTCCCTTATGACACTCATAATGCGTTTTATCAGTTACAGTTCTCTCGTAAAATATGATTGGAGAAAGAACAAATTTGTGCTGCCACAGATGGGTTCAAAGTCTTGCAAGAAATGGCAAGAAAAAAATAAAGTGCAGCGAAAACTTCTGTGTACAGACATTTAAGCGGTGGCTCAGCAGTACAACGCATTGATCTTTAGAGCTTCTAGTATCATATCACAAATGTTGCAGCCCTGTAAATTTGTGTTGCCAGTTCAAATTTTTCTACAAATATTTTGACAGTTAACTCTTACCAGTTTTATGCTGTATCAAGTATCATGTCTGCTCCTGCAGCTGACACAAACTTCATGCTATGTACTTGGGGTGATTTGGCAGAAACACAATTCTGTGCCTGATGCCAATTATACATGTGCTGGTGGATCATCTGGTAGGGCACAGATAGAGATGACCGTGGAGCTGCAGTATAAAGTGGTACCTGAAGAGGTGTGCTGCTACATAGACACAGGAAGCAGAGAAGTGAGTTAAAGGAAAGAGAAATTACAGGGGCCTCTAAGCACCATTGCCTCCAGCACGAAAAAGGAAATAACGTGTTTTACCACTGTCATGTTGATTAAGACGTTCTTGTGTTTTCCAGCATGTGGATATAGCAGCGCTGTTGATCAAGTACAATACATGCGTAAATGCAACAGATAAATGGGCATTCACACCATTGCATGAAGCTGCACAAAAAGGAAGGACACAGCTCTGTGCTCTGCTGTTAGCTCATGGAGCAGATCCAACCATGAAGAATCAAGAGGGTCAGACACCACTGGACCTGGCAACAGTAAGTTCATGTTAGCGTGCCAGCCAGAGGCTGCTCTGGAGGATTTGCTCTGCATATTAAATGGCTTTCTATGGCTTCATGGCATCAGCAGTCCTCAGCTTTCACTGTGCTGAGGTAGAGGTAGATGAGCATCTCCAGGGTGCCTGTTTGTGACTTTTTACCCATGGGTCCAGGCTTTTTCCTTTGTCTGAGACCTTAACGTGGCTTGTGATTTAAGGTTTGCTTCTGCTTTTAAGGATTCACTCCTGGGATCAGTCTCCTCATTGCCAGAAATAAACCTCTCTGAAATGTCCCCGATGATAGTCAATCTGTGTACTGTTGGTGATGATTTCTTTGAACCTAGGAGGAAAATCAGATGGGCCTTTAGAGGAATGGGATCATTTAGAGGATGAATATGCTCAGTGCCTGCATATTACCTCAGTTCTTTTTTTTGTCTAACTCCAAAACAATTTTCTAAGATTTGCAGGTGGCTATCAAACTTTTTCTATAACTGGCATCCAGAAACTTTCTTGTTAGTGGCGGCTGGTTAAACACCTAATAAGGTTACATGAACTTGTATGTCTCAGGTTAACCAGTCTTGATGGAATAGATAATGCAACCAAATTGAATGCTGTGTCTGGTTATAGTGCAAGTATCTTTGAAGGCCATTGATTTATGGAGAGTTCAAGAAATATCCTCCAGAATAATCTGAGCTCTAGAAAACTTGCTTTCTGGTGAGGGATATGAAAACTATTTGATTTCTCTGGGGGAAAATAAGCATGTCTTAATCATGTTCTACCAGAACATGCAAGGAGGAAATTCTTGAACATGAGGGTCCTACTTAATTTAGTCAACAAAGGCTAAATCCAATTGTTAGCTAAGTTCATACTTATCCTGTAGCTCCTGTCTTTTTTTTTTTTTTTTTTTTCTATTATAACACTATAAGATGTGATTATAGCAAAGGCAGTGGTAGTCTTTCCATTGAAACCTTGATCCAGAGCACAATACTTCACCAGAAGTTGAGCCTGACAGAGGAATTATGAGGTGACATTGCCTGGCTTAGGTTGTGAAGGATTTCAGATAGAGTTGCTGCATTGCTCTTCCTGGCTTTAACACCTATAAAGTCATTCTGCCAGAAAGGAAATTAGATGTACCTTCTTATATACCTTTAGAAATGCGGAGAACCCGATTCACCTATGTCTGAGCAGTGAATCAGAATGTTCTTGCAACCATGAATTCCATATTACAAAAGTTGGCAGTATTCTTTTTAATGGGGGAAGAGAGCAATCAATTAAAACATATTCAAAGAAAAATTCTTTACAGAGATTGGTGACTTGTGATAATAGAACCTCATGTTGAATGTTCTTTCTGTTTTTCAGGCTGATGACATCCGAGCTTTGCTGATAGATGCGATGCCTCCAGAAGCTTTGCCTACATGCTTTAAGCCTCAAGCTACTGTTGTTAGTGCCTCCCTGATCTCACCAGCATCTACGCCGTCCTGCCTCTCCGCTGCCAGCAGTATAGATAACCTCACTGGGCCGCTGGCAGAACTAGCTGTAGGAGGGGCATCAAATGCTGGTGATGGAGCAGCAGGAACTGAAAGGAAGGAAGGAGAAGGTGCATTTGCTGCTGGACAAGTTTACATTGCCAGAAGTACAGTAGCTTAGTATCACAATAGGCCTTGCTTTATCTGAAAAGGATTTCTGACTAGCCAGAAAATACTGTACAGCTTGAACTGTTATCTATGTTTTAAAGTCTCTGATGCTTGCTCTCTTTTCTTATGCTCTGCTAGGAGCATTGTTGGCTCGTCATCTATGTTTGCTGTCAGCAATTAGGTCTGACTACAAAGGCAGATCTGATTAGGTGCCCAGATGTTTGCTGTTGATTTTATACAGAAAATCCAATGAGAATTATTTTGATGAAGGAATTAAGATTGTGATGGCCGGGGGATTTTGCTAAGGCTTTTTAAACAGCATCTAGGTGATTACATAGCAAAAATACACCCACCCTTCCTTTCCTTCTCTTTGCAATACGAGCCTGTATTTGCCACAGATGGTTTATGCTTTTTAATAGTTGATTCTGAGGAGGGAACAGTGGAAGTGGATTGTTTATTAGAGACATAGACAAATTGATTGTAAAAATAATCAGAGTTTGAAATTTTGAGAGAATCAGTGGTATTGCTTGGGTTTTGTTGGGTTTTTGTTTTTTGGGTTTTTGTTTTTGTTTTTTTTTTTAAATTCAGTTGCATAGGATATAATGACTTGTTTCTTCTCTTATAGTTTCTGGTCTTGACATGAACATTACCCAGTTCCTAAAAAGCTTGGGTCTTGAACACCTTCGGGACATCTTTGAGACAGAACAGGTAAGTGGCAAGTCTCATCTCTGTGTGGATGTTTAAAAGATAGAATAATCTAATAAATTTGAGTGACATTTTCATTCTCTAATTGAAAAAGGGAAACAAAAAAACCCAACTTCACATCTACAGAAAAACAAGTATGTCCAAGAAAACTGCAGATGGATCGCCAGATACTTTATGGTGAAGCTGAGAAACCTGTGAAAATCTCTTTTGTTGTTTAATTCAGATATCCAGTGTCTTTCACTTTTATACATACTAGATGACTGCCAATTTGGCTTGTATTCCGAGAGTTACATTGGACCTTGTGAACTTTGAACATGATGGCTATAATAAAGTTAGGTTGGAATGCTACCTGCACTTGTCCTTCAGCAGTCTTGATATCCAAACAAGCCTTTTGCCATCTGTAGTGCTGCATGTGACACTTGGGTTAGACCTAGGAAACCCTCCAGCTTGACGATAAGCTGAAATAAAAATCCAGTTCACCAGGGTGTAGTCACACTAGAGAATGCAGAAACTGCATTTCCTAACAGGTTAGGACTATAGTATTAACTGGGTTTTGCAGGGCTAGCAAATTTCAAATGGAATTGAGAGATGGGGAAAAAAACCCTGCGGTTTTATCAATAATTTACAATATATGAAAAGAATATAACTAATGTAACAGTTTGTCAAACTTACGTTACTTTTTAGAGCAGAAGTACCTCTAATGCATTTGTAGACTCTTTTTATGTACCGTTTCTTAAATTTAACGTGTTACAGTTAAATAGATGATTTGTTCATATGAGCGAGATGGACACAGTGGTAGAAATGAAAGGTACAATTGCAAGAGGCTGGATTTAATGGTTATTTTTTTCCCCAGGCTTCTGCTGCTAATCTTTTATGAAGGGTCAGGCAACAAACGTTTGAAATGTAATGTGTTGCTTACAAAAAAGTTCCAACTGTTTCCATGAAACGATACAGGAGGTATCTCCCCAAAGTTAAAATGCCATATAATCTTTTTTCCCTTCTTATATACGAAGCATAAGCTCTTTTCTTTAATTTGGAAGTGCTATTAAGAAGCAAACCAACCTCAAACCAACCTATATTCTACTCACATTTCTTTTTTACTTTTGCTTCCTTAACTCCTAACCTGTTTTTAAGATCTTCCCCTGCTAATAAGATTTAATAATGCAAATTGGATTCACTGTATTCATTATTATTTTGAAACTGTTTAGCCCCTCTTTTGAGTTTCTTTCTAGTGAAAACAAGTTCACCTTCCTTAAGCTTATTGTTTTAAGCTGCTTTTTCCAAGCACTGCAGTGCCTCCATGTGCACTTTCTCACCTTGACTCTAGCCTCCTCCTGATGCTTTCTAATATCTGGGTTTCTTCTGTATTTTTTTTTAATGTTCTGCTGCACGTGATGAATGTCTTCAGTGGCTTTTCCACAGCAATCCCAGTAGGGTTGTTTTCTGCTCAATTGGACAGATGTTCAGTGTAGCTATTAATTCCTTGCTTGAGTTGCTTTCTTTTGAATTAATGATATCCAGTTTGTAGTGGACTGAGTTCATACCTGCAAGTCCAGTTGTGCTAACAATACAGCTTCTTTTGAATCAAGTTGCACGATTTCCCATTATTTGCTGAGCTTCCCATTCTAATTTAATGTGTAAATTTGGAAGTAGATTTTATAGAATTATCTCTTCCAGATGAAATATTTCTGTTTTGCTCAGAATCACCTCAGTGTACCATTGCTTTATAGTGATAAAAATATGTACCTTTACTTAGCCTTTATCTCCTGTTCTTTAAAAAAATGTTTATTTGACATCATGTTTTATTACCTTTCTGCTTCCACCAATGATCTCCATGACCTTGAAATTTAAAACCTTATCAAGTGATTGTAGATGTATTCATATATGGCAACCAACTGATGAGTTATATGTGTCCTCCAATGTCAATTATTTCCAAAAATAGTGAAATAGTTGAGCATGACTGAGCATAGCTGACACACTGGTTTGATACACATCCAAGTGCACACATGGATATATACACACAGTAACAGCATGCACCATAATAATGTTGATGTGAAGCACACTTAACATTTATTAGTAAGCTTATAGAATATTCGTTTCTGTTTGTGTAGTGAAAATAATGAATTGCACAACAATGTGAAACTTTGCTTCAAAAATATTCCCAGGTTTGTCCCAGCATTTGCATGCATCCTCCTTCTACATAAATAAAAATGTTTTTGACAACCTCCTGTGAGAACCACCTCTTTTTAACTACTGTAAGAGAAGTAAAAGTTTTGCACAGCTTCAGGCTGTAGCAGCTGGGTATGGCCCTGTGGTAGGGAGAGGCTTGCCAGAAGGTGGCAGCAATTAGAAGTGCAGGAAACCATAAAATATATACGCTGTCTTGGTTGCACCATGAATACCTTCCATTTTCTGAACTGACGGGTCTTCAGCCTTGGGAATCAGGCCAGGTTTGGCAAGTGATTTTTGTGGTCTTTCACCTCTCCAGATAACCCTGGATGTGTTGGCAGACATGGGGCATGAGGAGCTTAAAGAAATTGGGATCAATGCTTACGGACACCGCCACAAATTAATAAAAGGTGTGGAGAGACTTCTAGGAGGGCAGCAAGGTAAATATGACACTTTTACTGCTTAGTCTAAGTGTAGCATACAACAGGCTCCCAGCAGTCACCTTCTGTAAATGTAGGCATTGTCACCAGGACTTGAAAGAATCCAGATGTCAGGAAAATGCACTTACTGGCAGACCTGGTGGCTGGGTGGCTTGCGACAGGTAAAGAATATATTGAGGAGATACAGGACTGAGTAATCACTTGCCTTTCCAGAGAATGGACATCCCTGAGGCAGCTGTGGAGGCTGTGCCCTTTTCCAGGGACTCTGTTTCACCCAGACGTACCTACCCACAGGCCAGTTGTATCCTGAAGTGTGGACCTGATGGAGTTTTTTGCTGCCCCACACTTCTCAGATGCTTCTCTTGAAAGCAGAAACAATAAAACGCAGTTATGTCCCACATGCATTTTCCTTCTCTCTTTTAAAACCTCTGCTGCTAACGAAAGCACTTCATTTTTTCAAGGTTTTGCTTCTGCCTTGTGTTTATTTTGCATTTCCTGCTGTACTGGGGTTATTTAAGAAGAATAACGATGATGCTGGATACAAATAGAGCTGGTATTGTTTTCTCCTGTTGATTTTCATTCCTTTATTTCCTTCTCTTTGCAGGCACCAATCCTTATTTGACTTTCCACTGTGTGAGTCAGGGGACCATTCTCCTTGACCTTGCTCCTGACGATAAGGAGTATCAGTCTGTAGAAGAGGAGGTATTGCAAGTACCTTTCTTAATGCTCCAGTGGCAGTGTATTTCTCTTTTCATTTATAATCCCTCACAGCTAAAGCAAGCAATGCATGTTGAAAGTGATAAATTATGCTTTGGTGAATGAATTGCATAGATCTGACATGAAGTTTAGGGCTCTTCATTTGTCTTTTTATATAGAGCAATGATGGAAATTATTTTGCTGTGTCCTGCCAATTTTTTTTAATAAGTGGTCTGTTTGCTCACTTAGTGTTATCCCAATTTTGCCTTTTTGTTGTTGTGTTTTGGATGTCATCTCATAGCAAGGGTTTCCACAGCTTTCTGGAGATAGGTGGACCTGTGAAAATCAAAAGCCATGAGTGAAGACAAAGGGATCAAGGCCTTGCAAGTCTGTAGGCATTCCCTGTACTCAAGCTGTTTCTGCATGTGAACCAGCTTGTTTTCTCTTGTCTCAGTGGCTTAGTTAATCTGTAACCCAGATAAACAGCTCTTGGATAATTGAGAGTTGACTGTAATTTTGCCTCCCACACACAGATGCTCTTTTATTTAAGTAAACTACAAGCAGATACCATTTTGAAAGAAAAATCATAACAGAAAAGAGACTTTCTGAAGAGCTGTTTTTGGAAGAAACTCCATTTTACTGTGCATTTGCTATTTGTGTAGTGTTTCTACACTGTAGGACAAAAGCATTTGGAGTCTTTTTAAAAGTCTAGATATTCAGGATTGCTGCCAGTTTAGCCTGGAATATTATTGATTAGTAACTGTAAACTGGAGTTTGTGCAGATCTTTTGTATAAACTTTTCTGACAGAAAAGGTCATTTGTCTGCTATAGTAAATTGGGGTATTTATTTGAGCTGTTATTAGATGTTGTTGCTGTAGCTATAGATACCTCTGGAAAAGACAGGATGAAACTGTTGAAATTTTCAGGGGCTGCTAATGACATAGGAAAATTTACAGTGCAAGTATTTTCCTATCACTAAGAAATACAAACTGTACTCACTAGAAACATTTCTTATTCCTTGAAAAATGATCTTTTTGTATATTCATTTTCAAAGATTTTTTTTTTCTAATCTAAAGTAGGTTTTCTAGTTGTGTATAATTTTGATAGCAAGCACAACTATTCTCTCTTTTCCTATGTAGATTTTTATTACAAGATTGGATAATTGCATAATCCGACTTCTCTATTGTGGAACAGCATAGTGCGTTGGGTGCCTGAGAAATAAGGGTGTACCTCAGTTTAAAATTGAGTTGTGGGTTTGGTTTTTGGTTTTTTTTTTTTTTACACCTTTTAATTAACTTTCAATCAAGATTGTCTGTTGTTGCCAGGGATATACTGAGATAGTGCATGAATACTTGCCTTGCTAGCAAGCTTTGTGTGCTGAACATTCAGTTGTGTTCATGTATGTAGATGCAAAGTACAATCCGGGAGCATCGGGATGGTGGAAATGCTGGCGGAATTTTCAACAGGTACAATGTCATCAGGGTAAGTTTCAAAACCGCTTAATTCTGTGTTGTAAAATAAGTTGGTACTTAAGCAAGCAGCCAGAATTGGTTTAATGGATCACTTTTTTTATATTTAAAGTTCTTTTTTGAAATAATACTCAGAGGCCGAGTTAAAGCAAGTGCTAAATACTAAAATTGGACTGATAGTGTGCTCTGCACATGGAATGAGGGAGAAGTATCCACTTGTACTCTTAAAGGAGTCTGAAGAACTGATATTGAAGACAGAATTAGTGAAGAGCCTGACTTATGTTTCACAGCCTGATTTAATTTCAGAGATCTGTAACTTCTGTATTTGACTTTGCAGCACAGATTTTTTTCTCAGTGTAGTCTTTTGCCTTTTTAAAGGAGATTTTTGGGGAGGCGGAAAGGATGAGCATGATTTTTTATTAAAAGTTTCTATCTCCCTATGCTACTTTGGATCTTGACACCTTCTTCTTTGCCCCTGCCAACTAGAAAAACACCTTTTACAAGCCCTGGCATATCAGAAAATGGAATGTTGTCTTTCTGAGGGAAAGTACGCTTTCTGGTTCCTTTTTTGGGGGGAGGAGGAAATGAAGGAAATCAGAACAGAACTCAGTTCCTGAGCTCTAGCAAACCCCTGCTGTAATCTGTTTGAAAAGTGAGCCTGGGCAGAGCCTTTGCAACTTGGCCCAGTAGATCATATGTCCTGAAGCAAACTTTGCTTCCAACCTACTCTTAACCAAAGGTGAAGTCCTTTCCACAAACCACAGTGGTGTTAGAGCATGTGTCTGGAACGATATCTCAAGACAGATTGAACAGCACGTCTCCTAATTTCGTTCCTCAGAAGTTGTTTCTTTTCATAAAAATTCAACCTAAACCAGACAGCAAGCTTCAAAAAGCTAGCCCAGATTGTTCAACAGAGGTCAAGGCAGAGAAGGAAGGAGTTTCAGTCAGTTTGTAGTTCTTGGTGGTATTACAGGCTCTGAGGGAAGCAGCCTGAAAGTCTTGCTTAAACCTGAGAATTTAGGCTGCAATTTCACACTAGTTTTAACCATCTGTAACATGTGCTACTGACTTGTTTGAAAGGCTTCAGCCTTGCGTGCAGAACAGCCATGGGGTTTCTTTGTGCCATTCATGTGTCTTACTCTTAGTTTCCCTGTCAAATTTATGCAAACTCTGTGAAACTATGTTCCATTTCAATTCCAACTGAAGTATGGTTGGACCTGTTGTACTACTGCAGATTCAAAAGGTCGTGAACAAGAAGTTGCGGGAAAGATTCTGTCACAGACAGAAGGAGGTCTCAGAGGAGAATCATAATCATCACAATGAACGCATGTTGTTTCATGGTAAGGAAGTGATCTCTATATGTATGTACTGGTATTTTAAAAAAAAAAAAGCTTACAAGGACTCCAGGCGATGATAATGTTACTGTGTCACCATCCTGTACAGTAATTGTATTTCTACACTAGAAATGCAGGGGTGTGGGGGTGGTGGAGTTAGTCTGTGTGGTTACTGCAATCTGAAAAGCTACACTAGATAAAAATATATTTTTTAAAAAAAAGGAAAAAAAAAAAGTTTTTTGCTAAGCCATATCTTAGTCATTTCCAGTAAAGCTGCTGGGAGGATGTTGCATTTCTGTGAGAAAGACAGACTATCTTCTAAAAGAGGGGAGCAGCACACAGTAAAAGCGTTTTACCCTGGCACTTCAGGCAACCATCAGGGAAAGGAATCAAAAGCAACCATGAGTTTCAGCAAGATGTTCTCTAGAAGCATCCAGAAGTGCCTACAAATGACAGTCGCCTGAGGGTCCTCCTGCCCTAGGTCCTTCTGTGATTCTGTGGAGGAAATTGGTTTGGGGTATGATTGTCCTGACATCTTGCCCCATCTTAACCAGTACTGACTGCTGGAGAAGGTGTGCATTGACAAGATAAATTGCTCTGAAATATGAGTGGGGGGAAAGCCATTTAATGAGATCTGTGAAATGAATAAGAAATATGAGTCACATGTGGGATCTTGGTATATAACGATAAATCCCACACATCACTGCATCCTGCTGGGTATCGCCCCCTTCCAGCTGACTGAGCACGCTTTCTGGTATTTAATGGTCTATTTGAGGCAAACAAGCTCCTCTTGACATAGAATCCTGTATTACTATAGAGCTTAACAAGTATGTATGATAACACATCATTTCATGTCATTCTGTTCTAGGGTCTCCTTTTATTAATGCTATCATTCACAAAGGATTTGATGAAAGGCATGCATACATTGGAGGAATGTTTGGAGCTGGAATTTACTTTGCCGAGAACTCCTCAAAAAGCAACCAGTATGTGTATGGGATAGGGGGAGGAACAGGCTGTCCCACGCACAAAGACAGGTCCTGTTACATCTGCCACAGGTATGAGTCCAGCAGAGTTCCCTATGCGTAATTCTGGCTGTGCTGGTTTTTACGATCCTGGCACAGGATGAATTGCAGGGAAAGAATAGCCACTTGAGCTTGGTCATGGCAGGAAAAATGCAGTTTTCCATTTGTCAAGGCTGAACAGAAAAGGATATAAATGCAGCGAGTCCCACAGAAAGGTCAAAAATTACATCTAAGCATACAGTGAGTATAAATCAAAGTGAATTGTGGCTCAGGAAAGAGGCTTGAAACAGCAAGTTTGAAAATGAAGAGTCAGAGGAAAATAGCAATTAAACTCCAGGCACTCTCAGAACAAAACTGCAGTGCAAAGTGGTGGTCAGCCGTACAGTGTTGTACTATGGATCAGATAATTTTGGAGGTAGTGAACAGGACTTAATAACACCTTTGTTTTGTACTGGAGTAGATCAATGTGATTTTTGCACTTTGACACTTGTCCGTACCCTGCTGGTAGGAACACAGAGAGAGATCAGCTTCTTTCAACAGCTTTATATAAAATGAACTAGAACAGGCCTCCATGTGATGGCTAAACAAAGTGTGTGTTTTCCCTTCTGCATGTCAAGAAAGATTTTTTTTTTTTTGTGACAGGTTTTATACAGCCTTAGAACTGGTTTCTAAAAGTGTTTCTCCAAAAAGCCTTGAGAAATTAATTGTGACAAAATAAACTCAAAAGTCTGAAATCATTCTGGAAGAATACAACTCCTAGTAAGATATTTTAAAATGATGTTTTTCTTTTTTTGCTTTTAGACAAATGCTCTTCTGTAGAGTGACCCTTGGAAAATCCTTTCTTCAGTTCAGCACAATGAAAATGGCTCATGCCCCTCCAGGGCACCATTCTGTTATTGGCCGGCCAAGCGTGAATGGACTTGCATACGCTGAATATGTTATCTATAGAGGAGAACAGGTATGTGAATTAGCGAGGACTGGGTTTATGGAAGGGCAAATCTTGGAGCTGCAGAGGGGATGTGACTGGTTTCCATACCAGGTGTGCTGTGATAGCCTGGTTGGTTAGATTTGTTTCATTTAATGTAGAAATAAACAGTGAACTGTATCAAGCCAGCAAATGCTCCTCCTTTCCACTGAGCTGCCCTGATTTACATGATGCAGAATTGCCTAATTCCCCCGGTGCAGCACTGCTAGAGTCTGTTAAGTGTTGTTTCTCTCAGGAGGCACTGGTTCTCCCATTGCATTTTACTGGCATTGCTGCAGTAACAAGAACACATGCATTTCTGGGGCTCTTGTAGATAATGAGAATTCTGGGCTTTTAACTTGCAGATTCACAGCAACGACAGTGTCCCTGTCTGCCAGAGACTACCCTTAAATGGCAGCTGAAGTAGCATAACAATCTTCAGGAGGTGATTTTTAATCTGAATAACTCAGCTAGACCCTTACTCTAGAAAAGTAGTTTGCTTACTACTCTGGATGGCTCCAAGATTATATAATAAATTCATGTTGGAAGGAACCTTAGGGAGGTCACCTAGACCAGCCTCTTGTTCATTCTGAATTCAGAGCAGATTGCTGAGGGCTTTCTTTGACAAGGCAGGTCTTGAAGGCCTTGGAGAATGGTGTTTCACAGCCTCTCTCAGCAGCTTGTTCCTTTGTTTAATTATCCTTAGAGCAAAAAACATGTTCTTTCTATCCAATAGGAACCTCCCCTGTTTTATTAATCTCATTCTCCTGCTGCGCAGCTCAGGAAATAATCTGGCTCTCTTTTCTCGGTAGCCTTCCATACATGATGGAAGATTGCTATGAGGTCCCACAAAGCCTTCCCTTTTCTGAACTGAACAAGCCCATCTCCCTCAGCCTCTTCTTGTTTATCCTGTGCTCTCTCCCCCTGACCATTTTATTGGTCCTTCGTGGAACTTAGCTCCAGCTTGTTGCCATTTTTCTTGTATTGGAGAGCCCAAAAGTTGTATGCAGTTGTCTAGATGTGATCTAGTGACTACTGAATAAATGGCAACCATCGCTACACTCAGTTGACTGGCTACACTGTTGTTGATGTACCACAGGATGCTGATAGTCTTTATTACTGCCAGGACACGGTGTTGATTCTGCTTTAGCTTGCTGTCACCCAAGGGCCCCCAGCACCTTTCAGCAGAGCTGCTTCCCATCCTGCAATGTTACAAGAAATTAGTACATCCCAAGTGCATCTGCCCTTGCTGGATTTCATGAGGCTTCTGTTGGCCCGGTCTCCTCTCATCTGTCTAGGTTCCTCTGAATGGGGCGCTGCCCTCCAGCAACGTTAGCTTTGTTCTAGGACTGAACCTCCTACCAGCTGTCTTGAGAAAATGCTGGACAGACACCTGGGTTACGTGCTTTGGGTGTGCCAAATATTTTACTGCCAGTAAAGGCATTTGCAGGTCACGTGGCAAGTCAGTGAGCATTTCAGGGTCAGACTACATTGATCATCTGAGATTTTTTCATAGCTTACAGGCACTGACTGATCTGTAGGATTAGCTAACAAGGAGAGCAACTCTGTGAATTCCTGTTGCACACACATTTTCTGGCAGTGTCTTCATGGAAGAAACATCTTCCTTTTTAGTAGTGTATTAACGAAGGTATTAACTACATTGAGCAGTTCCAATTTAGTGCTGGCTAGGTTTGAAATCTGCTTTTTCTTTTGCACTCCGCAAACATAGCGCTGATCCTTGCACTGTCCTTCCTGATCGCTGTTCAGTGAAATCCAAAATGTGAACTTGCTGAGCATACCCTTGCATAAAGCAATGTTATTTGTTTTTGTTTTTTTTTTTTCTTGACTTAACTTTCAGGCATACCCAGAATATCTCATTACATACCAGATTGTGAAACCAGAAGCTCCCTCACAGACAGCAACAGCAGCAGAGCAAAAGACCTAGTAGCTACAGAGCAGTGAAGAAGGATGTGACTTCAATCTTGGACTGGATGGATACATGTTTCAGAAAATCAGTATCATATAAAATCCTTAACAACCTGGAAATAAGCTGTATGTCTTTTATAAAGCATTGGTGTCTTGATGAATCCGATATGAGTAACTCTCGCATACTCAACTGCTACTGTTCCTTTTGAGGAAAGTTTACAAGGGACTGCCTTTTAATAACATATCTCAGGCTCCTAGTCTCTGCAGTTACTATGTGTAAAATAATGTTGTTTTGATCTAGACTTTGGGAACATTATTGTGCAAACGGAAATCTTTATCAATGCCATCTCACATGTTAAAATTTCAGACACTACTATTCTAGTTATTTTATTTGCAGATAAATTGCATTAAGCCCATAATTTTCTTTTCAGCATACACCATTCATTTTATGTTTTCAAGAGATCCTAGTCAACTATTTATTTTCCTTTTGTATTCTGAAGTTGAGCCAGAACCTTCTTAAAGATATTTTGCACAAAGTCGATTTGACTAAAATCATTAACAATGCAATATGAATTTCATCTGAGAAGGGGCTAGGTCCAGTTCTTCAATATAGGGGGGGTTTTTTTGCACACCTCTGAGCAAACAATGATATGAGTGAGTGTAACTTTAGAGTGGAAACAAATTGTGTCAGTTCACTGCTTTGTCTGAGTTTTCTGGCGGAAGCCCTAGGAAGTGTTCACAAGGGTAAAACCAGCTCTTGTGCTTCGAAGAACTTCATAAAGCAGGTCAATGCCCTCTGCTGGCATCTCTAAAAGAAAGTTTTATAAGGCTCCTATTAAGTACATGCAGTTTGTGAAATGGTCTCCAGTTACAGTGGTGTATGGTTTTGCTGGGAGATACAGGTGAAGAGTCAGAAGATTGCATACACGAGGGCATATCTGGTTCCTGTCCCTCTGTAATATGAGAGCCAGTAAATGGGTTTCAGACTGATAAGGGAGAGCGCATTATAGCAGTTTCATGTCACATTGTTGCGTGTGACATCACAGTTGAAGAGCTTAAGGGATTTACAAAAATAATAGTTTTTTTTAAATACCAATTTTTACATTTTTATGAGAACGAACTTTTAAAGCATCAGTTGGCAACTGGATTTGTTTGTAGGTGTACCACAGAACAAAGGTAGGATTTATTCGCTCTAATCCCCTTCCCCGCAAGTTCCCAGGTCTATTTCACTGGGTAGGAGAAAGTTGTTTTTAAGCATTGCATAGCACAGCATCAAACAATTTCAGAAGTCCCCCCTCATGGCAGATATGCGTTTAACAAAAGTAGAAACTGATTTCTTTTTTGCGTTGTTTTTACAACTTCAGAGAAGGCTGAAAATCGAGCCATGTTAATATTTTGCTTAACAACCAATACCAGGAGATATGCTTCAGTGTTGAGCATGTAACGACTGGAGAAAAAAAATGTTCCTTGAACACAACACGCTGTATGCTTCCCTATCAACCAGCACTATTTAGTATCTGATGATCCAGGTCAAGCATTCAGGTTTTATCCCCCTTAAAGCAAGGAAACGACAGAATAGTGTGCTTTTAGTTTACAAAAATATATGTGCTCCCCCCAAGTGGGATTTTGCTGACGTGTTTGGATAAAACAAACTTAAACCTGAACAGCTTTTCACTTTCAGTGTTAAGACACACAATTTTCATTCTTAACGTTAAGACATTAATGTTGAAGCAAGTTATCCTCGCAGAGGAACTTCACCCCCTGTAAAATCAGTCATTTGATGCCATCTGGCTACCTGCACATCATCTATTTGTAATATCTCTAAAGAAAACCTTAGAAATAGCAATACTCCAACAGATCTTGAACTTTGGGGTTTATTTTTCTTGAGCTGGCAATGGACATACGGTTCTCGCTTCATTGTGTGACCTGATTAAATATGTAGCTTCAAAGTCCAAGCCAGATGCTAGCCTAGTTGTCCTTTTAATCAAATTTCATTGATAAAATTGGGTGCTTGTATTTTGGCTACTTGTTTAATAGTGTTAGGATTGCAAAGATCACCACTAGGCTTTGAAGCTTTGTATTCATCATTTAAGTTTGGGGGTTGTTTTTAACTTAGTTAATAATGGAGTGGGGGGATGTGCCTATCTACACTAGGGTTTCAGATAGCCGTGAGAGTGTGTTGCTCACCATCCCCAGTTAGACATAGTTTTAAATGGTAAAACAGTTGTGCTGCTTAGGTGAGCAAAATGGTTAATGTGGAGGTGGAAGTTAAAAGCTTTACATCTTTCAAAAACAAGAACAAACCTAAAAACAAAAACCCCACCAAGCCCGCACCGGATTCTGTTCTTGCTGCTTGTTTCCTGTGTGCTGATTGAACTAATGGCTAGTCTGGATTTCTTCTGCAGCCTTGAACTTCTAGAGGATAAAAATACTGTCCAGTATCTTTGAACTGCCAGTGTTAATGTATCTGATGTTCTGTGCAGAGTAAAGGTGCTGTGTGAGGAAATCATTTTGCAGTGGTTTTTGTCTTGTAATGACATGATCTCCTATCCGTTTGTGGCCAGACACAGAGGAATACCCAGGCCTGATAAAGCCTCCGTGTGACATAGAAACCTGTGCAGGAGTAGCATCCTCCTCTCCGGGCGTTGTAGCTCCTCTTACTGTTTAAAACAAAGTGAGCATCTTCCCTTCAATTTCGAAGTTACCCATGAAAAAGCTGGTCATGGTTTTGGTGGTAGAGCTGCAGCTGGCAGGTCGTTACGGTACAGATGCTGCTGCTTTAGCTGAGGGAGTTAGCTTGATGCCTCCTAATTCTAGAAAATGGGACCTTAAAAATAGCACACCCCATAACTAGGCAGCTGCTGCCTTCTGAGAAATGAAGATTTTCGACTTGCTGAGAAGGGCAGCCCCCTGATAGTGGGATGCTCGTTTGCAGCATTGGGTCACCAATGGAGGCACGGTAGGAACCGAGGATGCAGGAACACACTGGGCTAAGCCGTCTCATAGGCTTGGGAGCCTGGGCACCCTCACTGGCTCCAGAAAGAGCTATTCCCACTGGGACAGAACGTGGCGTCTGCTGGGGAAAGGGACAGTTATCTTTCAGGACTGTTGATTTTTGTCCGTGTCCCTCTGAGGCAGCATTTTGAAATGGCTGTGCACTTTGTGACAGGACCTTAATAGGCAAAACAGAAAGAAACTTCACCATGTAGCAAAGCAGGGAGGGTTCTGCTCTCCATTGCTGAAATTGTTTCCATGAGACAGATGCATTAGGTACCTGGTGCAGAGTGACACTGCAGTCTGAATGCTGTCAGCAAAACTTCTGGTAGGATTAAAAGCAGAGAGTACAGTACCTTAATAAGGTATATCTTATTTTCTTATCCTTACTTTTATCTGCCAATCTGTTTTCATCCCAGCTCCATAGAGACTGTTACAAACCTCTTGTACTAGTTCCACCATTTTGCAGTCACTATTGGTCTGTAGTCCAAGGAACGAGCAATGTGTTTCTCTAACCTCTGTTTTAAATGTTTGCGTGTGATGCAATTGAATCCCACTGCATTATGCAGCAGGAATTTATTTTGCCTGCAAACTGTTATGCTTTGCTTGTTGATAACAGGAGTACCCCAAAACAAAATTCTACACTGAAGCAAAAAGAAAGCCCTGCAAAATGTTGTCCACTGCTGGCTTTGGTGGGCAGCAGCCACAGAAAAGGCATGTGGTGTATGGGATGGAGTAGCTTCTGGAGAAGGGCGCTTCCTTGGCTGTGGAAACCAGCTGATCCTACTGTTTGTGGTAGGTCAGAGGAGATGTCTGCTCCCCGTGAATGTGTGAAGCGCTGGGGGATGCGAACATGTTGTGCCACTGCGTGGCCAGCAGGAACTACTTAAAGACAGCAGCAAATCTTCTCAAAAAAGGCTCCTGTATCCCTGCAGTGCAGTCAGAGCTCCTGCGCAATACATGCACTACCTGGAATTTCCACATGGGACTGTTAACAGAAATTACCCAGAACAGATTTTTTCAAAAGATGGGTAAAAGGAAGGGTCCAACCACAAAACAGATTAGCTTGAACGTTGCTAATCATTCTCAGAAGCTGAAGGTCAGGAAATGTGCAAATTTATTTTTAGTGGGATTTCTCCCTTTCCATGCTACTTTGCCACAGAAAACCTAGCTCAGGAATATAAAAGGAGATGCATCTAATGCGTGCTTCAGTCATTTTAAGCTATGTTGCAGCCCTGCTGGGGAAGACATTGGAAAGTACAGATTCAGTTCTAGCCTCAGGTAGCGAGTGGCTTGTGAACCTCTTGGCTTTGAATCCATTGATGGTCAGAGGTGGTGGCTTTGGGGCAGCCCAGAGCAGGCTCTCCTGACCTTCCAGAGAGCGGCAGGACACGTGCGCAGAAGTGGAGTGGCAGCGTTCCCACCTATCTGAACATATAATAGACATGAAACCTAGAGGGTCAGGGGACAGCATATGCGTCTTAAAACTTATGAAGCAAAGTGAATGAGCCCATAAATCAGTAGGAAACGCGAAAAAGAGATGCATTTCCCATTACACTAATGCATATGCCTGTCAGGTCGTATTACCTGACTGGTTTTGATGTGTCTATTTCTGTCTTACTGAACTTGTTGGTGGCAAGTTTTAGTGTTGGTTCCGTTAATTACTGATGGAGATGATTAGAGTCTCTATATTACAAGGTAATTTTGACACTTTCTTTTTAACATCTGCAGAACTTGCTTCAGCTTTGGCAATTGAACTGGGGATTTTTCTGTGCCACAGTCCCATGAGCTTGTACATCTTCATTCCTAATTGCTTTCTCTGCCAGCCCAGATGGCAGTGTACCTGGGGGCTGAGTTTTTAGACCTTTTTTTGTATAACTTGTTTTCATAACTAGCCCTGTATGTTTCCTCTCTTGGTTGCCAATTACCTGGAGCTGGGATATCATTTATTTATTTCCTCCTTTACCCTCTCTCTCAAAGAAGACGATGGGCAGGTTCTCAGCCTACCTACATGGTGGACTTTGGGTAACATCTCTGTAACAACCGAGTTTGATCTATAAATGTGCTTGGCTTAATGTCTGATCTGCAATACTTGTAATAGTTTAAAACTCAATAAATACATTTTTAACAGTTGCTCTGTGAAAGCGGAGTGTTTGCACAACCTGCTCTTTTGTCTTGGTCTTAGGACAAACCTGCTGCAGCCACAACTGTTGAAAACAGTTTTATTTTTATTTTCTCCAAACGATTTGTTTTCTCCCTCCCTCAGGCAATAAATAAAAAGTTAAGTTCTAAAAAAAAAAAGGAACAAAACCATACATATGTACATCAGCCACACAGGCATCTTGTGTGTTGGATTGGGCTGGGGGGAAGGAGAGAGGTAGGGTGGGAAATAAGGCTCCGGGTGGGTTGAAGATGAGGCATTTTCTAAGCCTGGACCAAAAGCTGCAGCGGTGTTGCACAGGTAAGCGAGACCCAGCTCAGCTGGAGCAGGACCAGTCATGGGGCGGAGGAAGTTTGAAACTGCTGGATGGATGACATCTCTGGGCCAGCCTCTCCTCCACCTGGCTGCTTCTCTCTTCCATTACAGCCCAACCACGTCCCATCCTGCTCCTTCTGGAAGAAGGGCAGCGGTGGGATGGGTGGGGAGGATACTGAACAGAGTAATCAAAAGCAGCCCAGACTGCTTCCACCACCCCTTCTTTCTCTAAGCCACAGGAGATTAAACCTCAGTCTTGCAGGAACCAGAGATCCACAGAGGCAAGAAAAGAGGCATTTAGGACTGCATCTCCCCCTCCAAACTGCCTCCCAGCCACAGAGATTGCTCCCCCCCCCCCGGAATGGGCTCAGCTGGTGACTGGGCAGGTGCCTGCCAGCTCCTCCATCGCCTCCCCAGGCACCGGCAGGGGTGAGGGTGACTTGCAGGCAGCCCTGTGCCACCACTCCCGCTTGCCCCAGGGCCCTGCCTGCAGCTCTGCCCATCACCCAGTGGAACTGGCTCAGGTCAGCAGCACCCAGCCCTGTCTCTCTGTGCAAGGGGGGAAGGCTGCTGCACAATAAAAAAAAGGGCATGCTCCCTTTTCAACCCAGATGAGCTAGGGGCAGAAATACAGGGAGAAAGGGAGGTGTATCTTTTTTTTAAAAAACAAGACAATAAAATAGGGACAGAAAGAGATGAAGACCAGGCACTTGAGGAAACCCAGTATACTATTTTTTTCCTCCCCCAAAGAGCCTGGACAGTGTCGGGGTTTGTGGCTTTTACAACTTTCGTGCTTTCAAAACATAAAATTAAAAAGCAAAAAAACCAAGATGAGGTAAGAAATTTCTCTACGAAAAAGACGTTGAGTCCAGGGTGAACGGCAGTGTCCGGCACTATTGCTTAACATCACGGGGCTCCATGCCCACCTGCCCCCTCCACGCCTGGCACTATCTGCTTGGCTGGCCTCAGCCCCTGAGCTAACAGCTGGGCGACATGGTGATGGGGCTGTGCAGGTACGGGAGGCTGCTGGGGGTGGCATGGACACCAACAGAGACTGGGAAGCTGAAGACAAACTGGGAGGTGGGGGTGGAGGTGGCCTTGCCCCGCTCCCGCAGTGTCCCCGAGGGGCTGACAGCTTCCACTGCGCATGAGGTGGCCAACACCTGCGACTCAAACTGCAGCAGCTGCCCCATGAAGCTGAAGTTAGGGGAGATGATGCTCCGGCGCTGCTTGACGAACTCAAAGGCCTCCTCCAGCTTGACACGCTTCTTCATCATCAGGTAAGCCAAGCAGATGGTGGCGGAGCGGGAGATACCAGCCTGGCAGTGGACTAGGACCCGGCCACAACACTCCTTCACCGAGTCTGGAGGGCAACAGGGGATGAGACGTGAGACCAATGCCCTTCCAACAAAGCACAGCCCCGCGCCAAAGCTGCAGGTGGTGGCTGGCCTCCCTCCCACCAGTGCGACAAATGGCCTGGAGTCTGCTGGACCCCAGTCCCCTCTGAGCCAAAGGCTCCAGGTCTTTGAGGCAGGAACCTCATCCCCGGTGAAACACACACGGACACAGCTCCTCTGCACAGGCACTCACCGATGTACTCGATTGCCTCCATGAACCAGGAGCTGATGTCAGCTTTGTGGTTATCCTCCACAGGGATACACTTGTACTGGTAGTGCCCCTCGAAGTGGTTGGGGCAGTCTGAGGAGACGTTCAGCAGGGCTGTGATGCCCAGAGCATCAAGCATGTCCCGCCGGGCGGCGTGGTAGGCGCTGCCAAGGTAGAGGAAGGGAAGGATTTCCACAGGGCCACCCTGTTACAGAGAAAAACAACAGATATGGGGGTGACCAGGGGACAGCAGTGGACACGACATGCATCCAGAAGGCTTGGAGGCCCTGAGCAGTGCAGGAACCTGGCACCTGATCCAGGGCCCTCAAAAGAGGGGGCAGAAGCTGCCTTTCTGAGCTATTAAACCCATTTCAGCCCCCTCTCTCTTCATCCCATTCAGGAACGAGCAGGTGTGGTTAATGGGATTTGGGCCTGTCCGCTCCCCAGGGAGCACAAACACCCTGGGGTCAGGAGGACCACCACGCTCTCCCATGAGAGGAAAGGGAGCAGGGCTCTGGAGGCCTCAGCTGAGGGAGAGCAGAGGGACTCCAGCAGGACCAGGCTGCAATGCTGGAAGGAGCAGTCAAAATAGCTGAGCACTGGGCTTCTAGACATACCTGGTCATGAAGGGGGGTCCCACAGGAACTGCAGCCCAAATCCAGGGGCTCAGCGCTGGTGGGGGGTGACACATTGCTCAGGGACTTGGTTTTTGCACAGAACTCAGGGTACTCCGAGGAGAAGCGCTCATAACCCCCTGCAAGAAGAGAGGCACGAGGCATTATCCCAGGAACTGCAGAACAGCATAGCCAGAGCTGACGCATCTCACCGTGCCCTTCACCACTAGATGATGCTACAGTGATGGAGAGTGGTCTCCTGCCCCGGGATGAGCAGCCAGGCTCCTGGCAGCAAGGGGAGAATCCTTGAGGCCCCACCACTCCCTTAGAGAAAGAGCTCCAAGAGCTCTGTAACACTCTTGGCTGCCCAGAGTCTCTGGTCCAGGGTTTAGCCCCCTACACGCCATCAGCCAAAACCCCAGACCAAGGCCAAGGTTGTTCTCCAAGATGACAGAGAGAGGATTTGTTGCCAGCATCCTCTGACTTTAATGGGAAAAGCTGCTCCCAGGCCAAAGACTGTTCAGTTCCCAGCTTTCCCAGACAATATCATCCTGCCACAAAGCACAGGGAGGTCTTCCACTTTCCCAGCCTGACCCTCCAGCTCAGGGCTCCCAAAACAAGAGGCCAGGGAAGCCCCAGCACTGGCCAGGTACAGTGAAGCTAACCCCACAGCAAAGCCACTCTCCAGAGAGAGACCTCCACTGCCTTTCGAGGACACGCATGCGACCTGAACGTGGAGGTGAGCGCCCTGTGAAAGAGCGGCTTGCTCCTTTGACCTGCTGCCAGGGGGATAAGCAAAGGTGATGTCAGATCTGTCTAATGGCAACAGCAAACCCCATCGACTTCCCAGGACAGGGAAACTGCAGCGTTGGCTGCAAATAAACACTTCTGGTGAGATTTCCTTCTCTCGTTCAAATCAAATCAACAACCCTGATATCCTTGTAGTCTGACCTTGAGCCTTAAAACCAACAGAAATCAGGTATTTTGCTATCACCACAGGAATCTAGCTAGACCAAGCCCTGACTCCCAGGACAGCTCCTGAAGACTCACCCCAGCTGCAGGACCTATGGCTGCAGATTTGGGCTTGCCAGAGCACACACAGCAGGACTCATGCTCCTTAGCCAGCCTTAGCTCTGAGACTGCCCTGAACAAGGCTGGATGTTCAAGAGACCAGTGGATGCAAGGGCCTCCAGCAAAGCAGCCCAGGAATCCCTAGGCAGATAGAGACCAATGTCACAAGCATCCCAGTGTCCTTTATGGTTTCCTCTCCCTACACAAGGAAGGGCTCTGGTACCTTAAAGCAGAAACACGCATATGCATTGCTGAATTTGCATTGTCCCTCCCACGTGAGCAGGACAGTTTGCAGGGGCTGCGTTTCCAGGGCCTAACATCCCTTTGCAGTACTACTGGTTTGATTTGGAGGAGCACCCAAAATCAAGTGCCCCTGTTAGACATCTTCAGGAGGCCTGATCCTAAAATCCCAGGATCTACCACATCCCACTCTGGCAGCCACCACACCACCCTGAGGGGGAGAAGCTGCCTGGGGTGATGTGCGGAAACGGGCTTCCTCCTTGGAAAGGCAAAGCGACCCTTTCAAGCAGTCAAAGGTGTGTTTCTCTTCAACGTATCTCATCAGACCTAATGCCTGTTCCACCGAGCGCCACATCCAGCAGCTCCATTCAGTGGCATGCAGATCCCGGCTGTTCTTGCCCAGCACAGAAACCACGCGGTGCGGGCGCCCATCGCCAAGCAACACCCAGCCAGGCTGTTTCACAGGGAACCTGGCAGCAGTCTGATCTGCACAAAACAGATCCCGGCCTTCATCGTGACCTGCACCCACCAACTTTGCATTTGGACAGGCACAGTGCTGGGTTAGCACAGCTCTTGTGAAATCAAAGTGAGCTCAATGATCTTAGTAGCTCTGTGGTAAGTGAGGAAGAGGTCTCTAGTGCCAAGACTGAGTCTCTAGGAGCCCGGTCCTTAAAAAGAAAAGATTGAAAACCCCAAACAACCTCCCATGAGGGCCACAGGGGCACCAGAAGCCCTCAACTGACAAAAGCCACCCCTGAAGCACAGCAGCATTTCCTGCCACGTGCTTGGCTCCCAGCACCACGACGGCCCACGGCGAAGGACCCAAAAGCGTGTTCCCGAGCGAGCCCCTGCTGTGCAGGCGCTCCCACAGCAGCGCGTCGTATCGCATCCTTGGAACAGCTCCTGCTGTTTTTACTGTATCTAGTACAACAGAAGTGCTAGCTCCTCCATCTATCAAGTCTCTTAATGGATTTGCTACTCTGCATACACATCCTCACTCCTGCTGTAAGTAAACCAAGGAATAAATTAACTCTCAGGCTGTAAACAAAAAAAGAAAAAACCCCACCGAGCTCATCCAGGAACCCCAGCTGAGCATCCCCACCCCCTAAATCATCTCACAACAGTTCTCAGGACCGGCAGCCCCAACTGCTCGCAGCATCTCATTTAACACACGCCGGTGCTGACACCACGGCGGGGGAAAGCCCCGATCGCTGCCGTCGTCGCAGAAGCAGCACAGAGGCATCCCGGGGGGTTCTGCCCACCGCAAGGGGACATCGGCGTGACACCAGGTATTTGCTCCCGCACGAAAGCCTTCTCTGCCCCGTGGGGCTGGGGGGGGCACCCAAACAAAGAGGGGGGATTCTCCCCGCTTCCACCTGCGGTGCCTTGTGCCACTGGGCTTGCACCTCGCCCCCGGGGTCTGCCCGCCAGCCCAGGGCCGGCGCCGGGCAGGGGCACGGGGCCCGGGGCCCGCTCCGCCGCCTTCCGCCCGGGCCACCCCCGCCGCGCTGCCGCCTGGCCCGGGACCCCGCCGCCGGCGCCCCGCCGCCTCGCTGGGTGCGCTCCCCGAAACGCGGCACCCACAAACACACCACGCACAGACCCACACCCCCCTCCCCTCCCCGCCCCGCCGGTACCTGCCAGGAGGCGGATGTCGGCGCGCGCCGTGTCGCGACGGAGCGCGCGCACCACCAGCGCCACGGTGCTGTCCTCGCGCAGGGCCTCGGCGCGCGGGCTGCGCTCGTCGTACACCACCACGGCGGCGTAGAGCCCGGCGCGCAGCCGCGCCCGCACCTCGCCCTCGGCCGGCAGGATCTGCTCCAGGCTGACGGCGCCCTTGGCCCGCCGCCGCACGATGGTGTTGCAGCGCACGTTGAGCGCCCCGCGGATGTGGCCGGCGCTGTGCGCCAGGAAGGGGCGGCAGTCCAGCACCAGGCAGCGCCCGGGGCCGCCGGGGCCCGACTCGTCGCGGCACACCAGGCGCCGCAGCGCGCTGCCCTCCATCTCCCGCAGCCCCTCGGTGGCCACCATGGCGGCGGGGCCCGGTGCCGGTGCCGGTGCCGGTGCCGGTGCCGGTGCCGGTGCCGGTGCCGGTGCCGCTCGCGCACCCCCGCGCGCGGCGGCGGAGCCTTTACTACCCGGCGGCGGCCGGCGCGCGCGCCCCCGCCCCGCCCCGCCCCGCCCCGCCCATTCATCCCGCGCCGGGGCCGCATGAATGGACGGAAGGCGGCGGGCGGGCGCGGGCGACGTCACCGCCCCCATTCACAAAAAAAAAAAAAAAAAAAAAAAAAAAAGAAAACAGCCCGCCCCTCGGCCGGCCGGCCGGCCATCTTCGCCCCGGCTTCTCAATGGGGAGAGCGGCTCCGTCGCGGCGGGGCGCGGGCAGCCCTCGGGCGCCCTGCCCGGGCTCGGGGTGCCCCCGCCGCCGCCGCCCCCCCCCCCCCCCCCCCGCCCCGGGTCACACCTGCGTGCGCACGTGGGGGTGCGCGCACCGCGGGGCACACGCGCGCGCGCGGATACACGCACGCTCGCCGCGCGCACACGCGTACGCGCCCCCCGCGGGGAGCACGCAGGCTGCCGCCTCCTCCCGCCTGCGCCCGCGGGGCCCGCCCGGCCGGGCCGGCTGCCGCCTCGGGGGGCGCCGGGCAGGGCCCGCCGGCGGCTCGGCGGGGCCCCTCCCGCCGGGCCTCTGCCGCCGCCGCGTCCTCCCTGCGGGACGATGTCGGCTCGTTCGCTGCGGAGGCTTAAAAACGCCCCAGCGCCCTGGCTGGGGAGCAGCCCCGCGGGCGGCTCTCCCGCTTGATTACTCGTGTCTTCAGCTAAAAGCCAAAGGGGCAAATTCACAGCCCTGACGTGACTCCAGGGGGGCCTCCCCGTAACCACCACCGGCACACCAAGCGGCCGTTTCATCCAGGAGTCTCCTTTAGGGCTGCTTTCAAACAAAAGCAACGCGGCAAACCCCAACACCGGCAACTGTGCTCAGGACGTCTCCTGCAAGCAGGCGCTGGGCAGTCCCAGGCGAGCCTGCTTCAGAGACCTGAAGGCGCTCAGCTACCCCAACGTGGACCTGGACGTGGTGTAAGGTTAAGGGCCCCATGTTCATCCAAGCCCATCTGCCCCGGTCACTGCGTTCCACAGAGGGCAGCATTTGGACAGGCAGCTTGACTTCCCCTGCCCTGCATGCCCAGTAGCTGTTTATTTGGGCAAGGCAGGGTAACACCTCGCTGTGCGTGCCCGCCTGGGAGGAATCCACCCTGCTGTGCACGTTGGAGGCCTACAGCTGGTGTCACCCCTGCGTCCCGCTCCTGCCTCTGCCTTATGCCCTGCTCCCCGACCACTGCCCGATTCTCCCCCTGGTCTGCGTCAGCCTGATCTTTGTATCCCTGGCTTTTGTGTGCCGTGCTTGGCTAGCCAAGCCGAATCAGATTAGCCATGGGGGAAACAGAGCTGCCATTTGTGCAATACACTCCACTCTATTAATGTATTTGAGCCTGTTGCCCAATACAACAGGGGTGGAAGGTTAATTTTCTCCCATTCCAACCTGCATCAGACACAAGGAAAGAAGAAACCTGTTTCTTCTTCAGACTCTGACTGGCCAGCGACATGCCAGAGACATGCTTTCTTCCTTTAGAGAATGCTGTCAGAGACCAAAAAACTCAAACTGAGAATGTGATTTCAAACTAATTAAAAATTATGCTCTCGTAGCAGTTTGACTTGAACTCAAGTTGGCCCATCAAAAATGTCTTAGGAAGTTTTACTCAAGGGCTGATGCCAAATTATGCTGTTTTCTTTGCTCTTCTTGGGCAGGAGATGTTGGCCACTACCATGTGATGAGCTAGCCTGCTGTCTTCAACACCTTCTGCACTATTTGCTCCAGCTTTTACATTAAAATTGGATGACCAAGGGCACAGAGCATATGTCCTTGGAGGCAGAGCCTGGCATCCTAATTTTTCCCTTTCTGGTCCAGCATATGACTGCGCCAAACTGGTCTGAGGTGGGAGAGGAAGGCAACATTGGCACGGGTAGAAGAGGGGGGATTTGGGCTGCTGTCCCTGGATGTTTGCATGAGCATTGATGGAGGACGTTATTTCAGGATGGAGCATGGATGGATGTGTGTGCATGTGCATCTGATGGAGATTTCCACGTGCCTGAACCCTCCTCTCCCTGTTGTGCATCCCTTCCTGCTGTCTGTGTGGAGGTGGCAGGTTCTTGGCTCTTTCTTTCTGGAAAATAAACTGCACCCAGGCAGGCTGCTGGAAATGCCATTGCGCACCCACATCAGCCATTCTCACGGCTGTGCTCCTGGCTGGTCACGTCTGGAGCTGATGCTGTGGTGGGGATGGTGGCTCACAGACAGCTGGCAGTGGAGAAATTGAACCTGAAGATGAGAGTGCCCAAACCAGACTGAGTCAATGCCATCCAGCCAGGGTCCACCACTGGAGGAAAAGAGGGATCTCCCTCACTGCAGTTAGCTCAAAAGGAAATGTAGTTTGTCCGTGGAGGTGTCACGGTGGGGCAACCAAGAGCCACCAGAAGTGCTTGCAAGGCAAAAGCCACAAGGCAAAAGCAGCAACACAATTACCTGGGGTGGAGGGGCAGGGGGTGCAGAAAGGACTGGGGAAAGGATGGGGATGGGAGAAGGCCATACAGCTTCATGTCCTGACTTTGCAAACCTGGAGACACGTGAAAGCTAATACTCCTGTCAAACAGCACCCGTATGGCGCAAACTGAAATATATCCTGCTGGAAAACAAACAACCAAAAGAAAAGAGGGAGAGAGACAGAGTAAGAAACATTCATTTCCTTCGCAACAAAGAATCATGTTTTATAGGGCCCTGGCCAGAAGAGGCAATTGTTGAAGGAGGCTGGAGGGAAATGAATTGTCAAAGGAGGCGCATATTTGGATGATTAAATGTCAATATGTACCTTGAATTAAGGGAAAGAATTTTACACCTCATCTCATTGTGGCAGCGAAAACCAAATTAGAGCCAGGCTGTAAATTTGCCAGCCAATAGACACCAATTTGTTTGGCTATCTAAAGGCTTTTCCTGCCCAGAGGAACGCTGAAGTGTGAGTCCCCCTGGGTGGGCAATGGCTGCTGTGGGCAGCTGGTAAGCTGCTGAGCTCAGCGAGCCCTCGGGGCTCCTCCAGGCTTTCCTGGCTCTGCTCCCCCCGGCTCCTGGCCCCAGCACACACACAGGGGTCCTGGTGTGCTGCGTCACACCGCAGGTCTCTGCTACCTGGCAGACGTGCCTGCCCCTGTGTCACCGGGGCTAGAACACAGGCCAGGATTTTGTTACACTGGAGTTTTCCCAAGAGCTTGATTCCCTCCGTCCTCCTGGTCAGCCAGCTGTACGGCTGCAGATGGACGAAGCAGAGAGCTGCATCCCCGCTACTCTCAGCACGTGGCAGGGGCTGCAGCGTAAGGATGCTGCCGCCTTCCCCCAGCAGCTCCCCGCGGTTAGCCGAAGGGTTGAGTGATTTGCCCTGGCATGCGCGGGAAGCCTTTGGCAGAAATGAAAGGCAGAATCAAGATCTTTTAACAACTTGCAAGTCTGCACTTACCCACAAAACCCAGCCCTCCCAGGGTGCTGCGGGGTCGTTGCTCCCTTTTATCCTCACACAGCACCTTTCGGTGCTCCTTTCACGGCACCTCTCTTTTTCACAGCTTTCCAAGCTGGGGAAAGCATCCTCCCATCTGCAAAGGCCAGTACAGCAGTGAAAGAGTTAATAGATTCATGTTAATAAATTCAGGCTCTCTTTTCCTCTAGGGCATATTTGCATATTAATGGAGGGGAATTGTAACGAACCTGTCTAGGGAGGCTAAAGGGAAAATTATGCAAGGTTGGCTGAGAAGGTGGAGGAGGGGAAAATGTTCATTTCCAGCGCTTTCCAACCCCTCAGCTGCAAAAGCATGGGAGCAACCTGAGCTCCAGGGCAGTGCCTTGCCGAGCGAGCGAGCGAGCAAGCATGGGACACCCCGGCAGTGAAGGGAGTACCTGAGTGCAGGTAGCTATTTGGACCCACCTGCATCCCTCCTGCGCTGCCTTCTCATGGCTAAGCTTCACATTGCCCCAGACATGCTTTTATTTTAAACCCAGGGCCACAATAGCAGATTTCAGCAAGCATGTCCCAAGTCATCGCCCTGTCCTCCAAGGCATCTGGATAAAATGCAGCTCTTGGTGGGCTGTCAACAGAGCAGCTCATCCACAGCTCGTTTTCATCAGAGGATCTCAGGGCTTTTCAGCAATGCTGTGCTTGGTGCAGGGGTGATGGAGCCAGGGAAGGGGAGTTGACCCAGGCTGGGCTGAAGCGTGCCTCCTTTCCCATCCCTGCTCCTTCACACCAGGCTGCAAGCAGCTGCAGGACATGCTTGAACCCTGCCACAATCTTTGTTGCCTCAAACCCCAAAGCCTCGCGCGCCAGCCCAAAAGCCTCTGACAGCACATGAAAAATGCCAGGAGCTTTGCCAGGTCTGCTTTCTCTGCTCTCTGCTGAAGCCTCCATTTATAATCCCCGCGCCAGTGAACTGCCCTACAGATTTCATCTCAAGAAGGAGAAATAATCTGTTGCTTTCGCCACGCAATAGCAGATAGAATGAGGGTTTATAGTCATGAGGAAATCAGCTATAAATCACTAGGTAGGAGACTAATCACTGGGCCCTTGATCTGATCTTGATTAGGAGATGGAAAAAGCAGCCTTTATTCCTGAAAGAAAAGCAGCCCTTCTTCAGAACAGCGATGGGTCATTCCATATACCCCAACAGCTGCAGCTGGTTTGTGCCCATGCAAATGTGATCAGGGCAGGACCCACTCAAATTAGCAGGATGCAAAGTGGCCCAAGCCATTTTCTGCTGCAGGTTTGGTTTCCTCTCCCTCTCTCTCCCCCCTGCCTTTTGCCACTGCCTCATCTCTGCCTGTAAAAGTCAATGTGGCACCAACAACACTGGGTGAGAAACGTGAGGTCTGATCCAGGACGGTCAGTGAACAGGAGCGGGGTTTTAAGAGGATATATGTCTTCTGCTAGATGGTTAGCTCAGGTGGTTAATTAGGGCTGGTGTTGGGGGAGGGGGGTGTCTCTGTGTGTGTGTGTGTGTGTCTCTACAACAGGCCTAAGTGCTGCCTGTGGAAGGAGAGAGGCTCCCTCCCCAAAATCCCCATGCTGTTTCTTTTTGACCCGGTTGGTTTTGGGGGGAGGTGTGGGGGGAAACAAACTGCAGGGTTTGGAGGTTAGCTGCTGGCAACATTCCTGAGGACTGGATGGTGGGCAAGGGCCCACGGATCTGATGCATCCCTCCATCTCAGAAGGACTGAGGAGCCCATTTGTCCCACAGACGTGGCAGACTTGCCCCTCAATGTCACCAGGACCCAGAGGCCAGCCCTGATCCGGGACCCAGCAGGTGCAGAGCCAGTCTGGCTGTCCCCTGGGCAGAGCATCTTCCAGCCCGTGGTTCAATTTGAGTGGCGGCTGGTTGGATGCGGGGTCATTGCTGAACATTTCTACAGCCTTGTCAGACGAGGGCAAGCCACAGTGGTAAGCTGCTTCCTGACATAAGAATCTGCATGAGCTGTCCTTGACATTTTGTCATTTTTGATACATCTGTGGTGCTGTGCCGGCTGTCAGACCCTATCAGTACCCTGTGCCCATCCCCTTCGGTCTCCTGCCTTCCCCAAAAGCCCTAAAGCTTTCCCCATTCCAGGTGTTGAGACACACACAGTCTGTGATCATGTTATTACAACCATGGATTACAAAGCAGATGTATAAGCGAGGTGGATAAAACAAGCACATGGGTCCCTTTTAATCCCAAAATTTCAAGTGCCGTGGGGATTAGACTAATATCTTTGGCTGCAGGATTTGGGGATGCAGCAGAGCCAGAGAAGTAAATCTGTGGAAGCAAGTTGATCCCCTCCTCTCAGTTTGCTGTAAGACAGACTCGGTGTAAGGGATCAGCTTTGGAAACTAGATCGAAGCCAGTAAGGGATGCAGCATTTTAACCTTTAACATAACCTGTGACGTTTTGCCTTTAAGACACACTGGATCCCACATGGCTGTGAAGCCACAGATCACTCCTGAGAGCACTTTAGCCCTGGTGTAGTATTTAATCGCAGGCGTGCAGATCCTAGCAGCTGCCTTCTTTGGGGACATCGCTGTTTGCAAGTTGAAAGAGAAATGCCTCACTTGAATTTCCCAGTGTTTGGTTAAGCATCCGGCCTCAGTGATAGGATTGAAGCTGAGCTCTGAATGACGTTTTTTGCTAGGAAGAAAGGGCTGGGGAAGAGACATTTCTCCCTTGGGCTTAAGATCATAAATAAGACAGTGTTATGTAAGTGTGACTATAACCTATTTATACATAGTGTCAGACTCATACAATCAGGCTATGAATGACAAATCTCCCACTAATTTCTATGAATATAGCAGTGGTACCTCTCTGAGTTTTGAAACAGCAGTGGAAATGCATGTTGTTCTGTGTCAGCAGTAACTGGGACTCCACTCCAAGTTACACCGAGGGAGGGGCGACTTGTGTCTGGCACTTTGTCTTACACAGGCACAGTGGGTGCAGTTGGGTTCAGGCAGCTGCCTTGCACCCATTCTTGATCCCAAGGCCTAAATGGCAGGCACCAGGGGAATGGAAACTTGCTGCCTTTCCTGGGCTCTTGTCCCTCAAGCCGTGGGCCAGGTGGGAGCTGGACTCCTTGGAGGCTCTTTCAACAGGACTGCACCCTGTTATGAGGCATGGAGACGCTGGGTGTTCACCCAGGTGTCAGGGCACGGGAACCGAAAGTGTCAGCTAGCAAGGTCAAACCAACATAAGGAGCAGTGGCTCACACGCAGTGTTAACCAGAGGAACGCCTCGCTGCAGGACCCTGTATGTGCTCAGAGTTTACAGGGATTCAAAGCCAAAAGGATAATTCCTGGAAGCAAATCTCATTAGGGGTTGCTAAACACAAGGAGATTGCTGAGCCAGAAATGTTCACGGCTAGAAGTGTTGCTGGAGTCCTTATGGCATACACTCGCCCTGTTTCCATATATTTGTCCCCAATATTGATGCTGCTTGGTGTAAAGCTGCTGAGCAGAGTGGTTTGAACCAAATCAAGTTCAAGTTTAAAGCCAGGCTTTTTCCTTCTTCACCGCCTCGCAGTCCGGGCTCTGCCTTGAGCACTGTCTCAGCATGGCAATTGCACATCACTGCTTCTCCCAGGGTCCCTCTCATGGCCCCGGTGCCAGCAGCCGTCCAGGCGGCCACCTGAGCGTCGCAGCCGTCCACGGGAGGCTGTGGCAAGAGGAGAAAGTCTGAAATCCCTGTGGGGCTCCTTTGTGCCTCCGACTAATCTTCTTTCCCTGCTTCACAGATGATCTCAGCTCCCGCTGCGGCCTGATCACACAAATCCGGCGGGGACGTGTGGCCCTGGCTTGTCATGCCCTGCTGTCCCCTGCCGGAGATGAAGCAGTCATAGGGTCAAGTGTGGATGGCCCAGGGGGTCAGAAGAGACTGCAGCTGCCGTGACGTTTTCTGAGACACCCCCAGCAGAGCCCTGTGACTGATTCACCTCCTGTCTTGGTGCATCAGGCATTGACTCACACCCAAAATGCGTCAGGTGATAGTTGTATCTGTGAAGGTCTCCATGGACTTTGCCCCATGCGTCCCCACTGAACTTTGAAGCTGGGCCTTCTTTCAGAGGGGGAGGCGGATGAGAGACCTTTGCCGGCGATGGTCTGGGCCTCCGCAGGAGCACGAAACCAGGCTGGACAATTCTCCCAGCCTCCTGCAATTCGCTTCTCAGTGATTTCCTGTGCCAGCATGGGGTCTCTCTCGCAACAAAAAGACCTGATCTGAGAAAGCCCTGATCCTGCTGCCTTTGCAGTCATGACAAAGCCCTTGGTAGCTCCAGCAGGGACAGAGGGAAGAAGCAGAGAGCTCAGGCTTTCAGGCCGCTGCCAAACAGATGCTCTCACAGCTGAAATCAACTTCTGCAGCAGTTGGCATGCAGACAGACAGGCACATGCCACAGCCTGGCTGGCAAGAGTTTATGCCCTTGAAAATCTCTCCCAGGAGCTCACTCTTTCTGCACGTTGCTATGCCCAGTGAGTTCATCGAAGGGAAAAGAAAACGCCTAGCAGAATAGGAAACACTCCCACAGACTTCTTGATATCCAGGCCAGCCAGAGCCCATCACTGACCTGGTGAGTCTCTGAGAAGCCGCCCCCAAACCGGAGGGCTTAATCCCAGGAGTAGTGTCGAGCACCGGCAGCGCTGGCTCAACAGAAATCAGGAAAAAAACCTGTAGAGACAGTAGGCACTAGAACAGCAGGAGCAGCAGAAACAATAAAACCCTGTGCTAAATAGATGCATTTAGTAGATGACCCAGCCAGTCCAACAACACTGGGAGCACTCGCAGGATCAATGACCTGGCTGCAAGTGCAGCTAACCTGCTTCAGGCACCTCGGAAAGAGCATGAACCCAGGCGAGCAAGCTAGCGCTTCCCAGGCGACTCTTCCCGTCTCGTGCAATGTGCCCGGGGGCCTTCCTGAGCCAGCGCTGGGATCTCTGCCCCTAATAACCCCAGTAGATTTTTCCTCCATGAATAGGCCCGAGTGCTTTTTGAACGCATGCAAATGTTCAGCATCCATAGCATCCTGCAGCGCGGAGTTCCACTGCTTCATTATGCCAGAGCCAATTCCTTGGGCTTGCTTTGAACCTGCCACCTCCTTGTTTCACTGCTTCTCCCATTTCTGTCCTGGAAGAGACAGTCATTTCAAACCCATCTCCCTCCAGCTATCGGAGCAGAAGAAATGGCATCTTACTTGCTGCTTTATTTGGGGACCTAACAGTGTTGCTCTGAATTAACTAATAAGAGCAAAGTGTAATTCTGCCCAACTAATTCAGGAAAATATTGACCTTTTTGCAGCTCACTTGCTTTGTCACACGAAGAATGCATAGACAGGTTTCTACTCAGCATTTGTAGACTGCTCTTCACCATCAAGACTCGCTAAATAATTTTGTCAGGACATCATCTTCTGAGAATGCCACCATATAGCACCATGCTCTTCTCAGGGGATGGAAAAGATTTATGAAAGTCTTTCTACGAGGCGAGGGCTCCCCAGGTTGCTGGTCATTCAAGCCCTATCATTCTGGGCTCCGAGCTCCAGCTCAGTGAGCTCATGGGGGGTAACACGATTAGCACAGAGGAAGTTGTGTTTTTGCAGAGTTTGTCACAGCGTGGGAGCCCGCACGCATTTGTGCTGCCAGCACGCGCTCGCCAGCGGCTGATAATAAAGGGAGAAGTGGTCAAACGAGCACCTCTGAAGGCAAAGAGGAATGAGTAGATAGTCTCTAGCGAGCTTTGCATAGGAGGCAAAATGTATGGTTGGGACAAGTCATGTATGCACGCAAATAGGTATGTCAGGGCTGGGGGTTGTTCTTGCCTGTTTTCAGCATCACTGACATAAGTCCCCAATACACAGCTCCAGTGACAAGGCCATCTGTTTTGCCATGACAGCTGGCAGCTAGCAGAGGCCGGCATGAATAGTCTGCTTCCTCTGGAGCCAGCGTACCGCCAAACTTGCTAAGAAAAGCAATTTCCGCCATGCCAGATGAAGGCCTCCTGCTGCCCCGGCTGGAGGCATGGGACGTGTGGGCACCGCAGCGCTGGGCTCTCCCAGCCTCACACCACATCCCTCTTGAGCTGCAAGGCAGAAGGTCCCGGGGCAGGGGAAGTCCCCAGCGACATCTCTTTTCACCCCTGCATTTTAGCAGGGAGAAGCTATGGTAGGGTTGTTCTCCCTGGGTGGACTTTCCCTGGTTTGGTTTTTGTTTGTTTGTTTTTTTTCATTTTCTTCTGAAAAATAAAGGATTTTCCTCTCTCTCTCTCTTTCAGTATCCTTGGTGTGACCATTACTCAGTGACTGAGGGAGAGCGTGGTGAGTAATGGTGCTGGGCGTGAGGAAAGACTGACACAGGAAAATGCAGCGAGGAGGAGGAAGGGGCGCAGACAGTGTGGCCCCGCAGGCTCTCCAAAGGGCAGAGCAACGGTGCCAAAGTGCGCAAAAGAGGAAGCAAAAGAAAATGGGGAACTGCCAGCCCTCTGTTGGGTGTCCCCCTGGGGAAGGTGTGCAAGACCAAGTCCCCAGAGCGCGTTATCCAGCAATGTGTGGCCAGCTGGTGACTGGGGGCCTCACAGCTGCCTGCTCCAGCCCTTCTGTGCCACCTCCGGTAGCCTTTCTGGGAGTCGCTGCCCTTGCTAGAACCACAAACCTGAACCCTATCTGCCTGGTGTTGATCCCACGCACCTCGCTGCAAGGGGAGAGGAGTTGTCTGTAATCACAGGGGTCCCCTGGGGATGGCCACCTCCTTCCCCATATTTGCTAGGCTTCC
Organism: Nipponia nippon; assembly: GCF_047370975.1. Classification (NCBI taxonomy): domain Eukaryota; kingdom Metazoa; phylum Chordata; class Aves; order Pelecaniformes; family Threskiornithidae; genus Nipponia; species Nipponia nippon. The sequence continues at coordinate 50,179,673 of NW_028262380.1, forward strand.
TCATGCAGAAAAGGGACCCAGCACCCCTTCTGGGAAAGCCAGCCCCAGCCGCTGTCTTTGGAACATCCTACAACTTCTCAGCATCCTTGGAGCTCTCCTGAATAGAGGAATACCCAACTGGTGGACCTGACCCAGGTCTGAATGCACTGCTCAGAGAAGGAAATCTGAACTATAATTTCGAATATTGCCTTAAAAAGATGCCCAGACACTTTTTAACAGAAGTAGGCTTGAGACTATCCCAACAGAAATAGGGGCTCACAGGAATTTTCAGGGGGGAGGGATGGGCCCATATGCCAGCATCAGTGATGCCACGAGGAGGCTTTGTTTGAAGAAGGGAAACTAAGACAATTTACTCAGAAGCAAGAACATCAATGGGCTTACCACCACATTAAGGGAACCTCGTTAATCAGGATTAGCGCCTGGGATCTCCCGCCCAGGTCAAAGCCAGAGGTGCAATTGCAACCCATGGCAGTCCCTGCACCCCCCTTGCACCATGCGCTGGTTTCAGTTCCACCCAAAACTCCTCCTGGGCTTAAGCATGTGGTATAAGACAGAAGAGGAAAGGAAAGTTTCCAACAGAAGGGTTTTTCAGAGCTGTCCATTGCGTTTGTTTGGCCTTGTAAAAGCTCACTTCATCTGCAAGGAAAATTTCTGTAAATGTGGCCACACAACTGCTTTGCAGAAAAATTTTGAGGACCACAATGGTATCTCTCCTGCAGAACTCCTGGGCCAAGGGAAAACCTGCCTGACTTTCCCTCCCTGTATTTGGAGAGCAAATTGGCAGGGATGTGCTTTTGCTTCCTTACATGAGGGCTGGCCTCCCTCTTTCTGTGCGCTTTGTCTTTCTGTGGGAAAAACTGCAAAGGTCTCAGGACAAAGCTGAGATTTCTAATTCTCGTCAAATCTGTTGTGATAATTTTCACCCTTCCCTCCCTGTGTTACACATGTCCTTGTCAGCTTTGCTGCTGAACAGCTGAGGAAACCCACCCTATATCACTGAGATGTCCCATTTCATCCTACCCTGTCCTGTCCATCAGGAAAGGGCAATGGGGAAAGAGTCCATTTCTTATACCATGCTTTCTTTTCTTCTGAACTTCCTTGGTTGAGCCTGTCAGAAAAAAATAGCTATGCCAAAGCACTAGAGACTGTAAAGAGCCTGGAAACACCAAAACTGTGAGGGCAGAGCACCCTTCCTCCCCAGGAAAGTGCAACCAGGACATACAGCAAGCACTGATGTGCACGTGCCCATGGTGCCAGAGTCTCATGGGGAAAGGGACTGGGATGAACCAGCGGTTTTAATTGTACACGTGAATTTTTGCCACCGTCTTACCAATTCAGTGCTGAGTATTTTGGGGCACACACATGCCTAAGCATTGCCAGTGCTTGTTGGACAAGGAGCAGAGACATGCTTAGCCGGCGTGGATTGGTTTTGTGTTAGCCCATTTCCTTTTCCCTGACATGGGAGAAATTTGTCTTGCATTAGCGTTGTTTCCTACCCTCTTGGAAAGGAAGAAGTGGGTGGTGGCCACATCCCCTTCTCTGAAGGCCGTCCCCGGTGAAGGGGGCCCCGGGGCCGGAGGGGAGGGAGCAGAGGAGGCCCGTTTCACCACGGCATCCGCTCGAAGCATGTCAGACTTGGCTTTTAACCTGCCATCACACAGCCAAGGGTCAGACCCGTCTGCAACACACCCTCTTCATCCTCATCTAACCGCCACAGCAGCACAGACGGCTCCTCGCTGCCCAGCAATGCTGGCTGCAGACCTGCCTTCCCACAGCATCCCTTCCTTAGTTTGAAATCCCTGGCAGGCAAAACATCCTCTTTGTTCCTTTTTTCCCCAGAAGCTATGCCAGCCTGCATTGTCCATCGCTCAGCAGGAAGTTTTCTGGCGTGACTGCAGGTGCCGGCAGGGAGGTTGGGTAGCTGCTGTGGCCACTGGCCATGAGACACAAAGTCCCAGCAGGGAAGGCTGGCCAGGCTCATGAATGGCCGCTGCTTGCTCGATGTAATGAGCAAATATCGTTAACAAGCAGCTGTAATCTCCTGGCTTTGCGCCCTCCCCCTCTCCACACACAGAGGCAATGTCAGGGTGTCAGGGCAGGTGTCTCCCTCCTTGATACCCTGTGTGCTCGCATCCTGGGACCAGCAGAGATGCTCTCTGGAGCTGCACTGGCCAGCGGGGCCCCTTTCCCCCTTTCCTTGGCCCTGCAACCTCTGGGCCAAAGCGGCTATTATACCTACTGCATGGCTTCTCAAATCCCCCCAGCACGTGATGGTGTGGGGATGCATGTGCTTAAGCCCAGACACCCACCGACCCAGCCCAATTTAATGTCCATCTCACTCAAGTGTGGGGCGGGAGGGGCCCAGACCCTTCAACTCAAAACAGATATTCAGCCTTGCTGGCATATTTGGCCCCTTAGATGCTCCCTCTGAGGGCCAGTGCTCTTTGGTGTTAAGGGCTGACTGTCTAGCATTATCATTTTTTTGGCGGAAGAGATGTTAGGATTAGGGGCAAAGGCAAGAACGGGTTGGAAACATGCTCCATTTCCTAGAGGCAGCCGCTTTTTCCTCCTCCCAAATTGCCCAGTCAACCACAAGATGAGTCACTGGTCTCCCGCATTTCCACCTGACCCACTTTTGGCTTGTTGGGGCTGACTGCAGAACCTTTGTTTCTAGGATGCACATACGCACAGCCGTGGAGCTGCGATGCTTTGGGCTTCTCCTGTGTGAAATAACCTGGAAGCAGGGAAGCTTTTCAGTCCTGGGCCTCCCTTGAAGGCACAAAATGGTGACCGTCCAGGCCACCATCATCCAGGCTCCAGTGGGAAGGTCCTGGGAGCCTTGGCTGAGCTCTGTGCAGCTGCTGCAGGGAGGTTTGACCCCCGGCAGCTCCAAGCTGAGCCTGGGGGTCCCGGGCTGTGAAGCCGTTATCCCGTGCTTAGGTTTTCCCCTGGGGAAGCTGAAAAGAATAAACAGCAGATGGGACAGCTCTTTCTGCTCGCCTGCTAATGGGTTTCAGCAGGCTGCTCCTAATTTGCATCGCTCCTGTCTGTGGAAAGGTACTGTCACGAGTCAGGACGCTTGCACAGCCCGAAGGAAAAAGCATCTCTCAGAGGCGCTCAGATGACTGTGCCCACCAGGTGCCTGTTCGCCTCCTCAGTGCTATGTCTGGCATGGACCTCTCCTTTTCCAAAACCAGGAGCAGCACTGTTTTGAACCACAGTTGAAATGGTTAGCTGAGAAACACAGATTAGCGGCAGAAAGCAGAAATGGCATCCCAGGCACAGGAACAGCCTTGGGCGGCAGTATAAATAGACACGCGCTTGCTCTGCTTTGTGCATGGTGGTGTCATGATTTTTTTTTCCACCGCCCAAGGGAAATTCCTAGCGGTAAAATGTCCATCCCAATCGTATTTTCCATGTCCAACTCATTGTACTTCCTATTTGCTCAGCCATCACATCTCGAAAGATGTTGCAGGGGACTTGCCTTGCAACGAGATCTTGCCTTGCTTTCACCTCCCTTTGCTGGCCAGTAAGACAGGGCTTGTTCCTCTGTCCCCAGCTACAACTGCATGCCCGTCTCTCTCTCTGGCTCCTGGTGCAGTATCTCTGTGGCTGCCTGAAAGAGCCCCTGCCTGGCCTCTGTCACCTGCAGCCAGTCCCTGGCTTGCTTGCCTCTCACCATGCTTTGTTGCAGTCTCTCACTTAGGATCCCAAATTCAGATGAGCATCTCCACACCTCAAGCCAATGGTTATGGCCCTCGTGGTTCGGGTGCAGGGCAGCAAAAAAGCCCGAGCCTACCCACAGGGCATGGCGGGACTTTCAGGACAAACTCACTGAAGAGGGGCAGCGAAGGAGAAGGTTGCACTTATTTGGCTGCTAAAGGTATGAGGACTATTGAGGGCTGCAAAAGTCCACTTTGGCTCAGTACCTGTCCCACACAGGGAAACGTCCAGGTTACCCCAGACCCAACTCCAGCGCCACTGATGCTGAATGGAGGCCATTTAGTGTTAGCCTTAAAAACCTCCCCTAGCCAGCTGCCGACAGCTGTACATGGTCCATGTCCATGCACTGCCCGCTGTGTACCCCAGAGATGCTCACAGCCCCCTGCAGCAGGGCAGTCGTAAAGTGGCACCTCCTTTCGGCTCTCCGCAGTGCCCAGCAAACCCTGTGAGCAGTTGAGCCAGCACACAAATAACGCAGTTCCTGACCACAGGCTGTAGAACGTGGGAGAAGGAGGCCACGCATCTCAGTGAGCAGCTTCCCGGGCATCTGACCACAGCGAGGGTTGGGGGCCGGGTGCTGATGAAACGGCCTGTTTATGTTTTCAGTGCACATGGCCCTAATTACCGGTGTCCATGCACTAATCCATGCTCTGTGGGCAAGCCAGGAGGTGAGGCTGGGCACACCTGCCTAGCATGTGGGACCCAGCCCGGGGCGCTGGCAGGGTCCGGCAGAATGGTGAGGTGCCCATGCCCGACGTGTGTGAGGCACCCAGCCTCTGCCTGTGCCCGGTCGTGTCCACCACCCCACGCACTGGGGCCGTGCTGCCCAGCAGGAACCCGCCCAGAGCCAGCCTGAGGGTCATGCCAGGCCCCGTCTCCCAGATTTTGGGCAGTTTTGGGGTGCAAGGGGTTTGTCTGGGCTGGAAACATGCTGATCAAGACAGAGCTGTGGCTAAGCCCTCCCAGCCACAGCCGTGCTGGAGTCAGCCGCACCCTGGCTCCCATCCAAAGAGGTGGCTCCCTTGGCCAAGGTGCACTCCTCCACAAATGCTTACAATATTTGGCACTTGCTAAATCCCTGGCTCTCTGCGCCAAGGTTTTGGGTGGTGTGACAGCTATTCATTACACCCTGCAAAAGTGGGAGACTGCATTTGTTTGGAAATCGGGGGTTGTTTATTTGACTCTTCCCATGATCTCCTCTGACAAATGAGAAGCTGTTTAATGAGGATCTTCTTCCTTTTTTAATGGGAACTACAACTTCTGACATGACTTTTCTCATATGAGCCCATAACCGTAGTACGTACGATGAACTGCAGCTACTTGTAGCCTCATAAAACAAAAAGTGCCAGGCCCTTTTCATGCCTTTTCCTCTGCCCCGGAGAGAAGCCTGTGGCAGAGTCTGGTCACATCCATCTTATTAAGCTCCTTCTCGCTCCAGAGCAGAGCACCCGAAAACTGGGTTTCTTTCCCAGCCACAGCCTAACACTGTGCCCCTTTGCTGAGGTCCCCATCTGGGAAACTCCTTCCCAGGTGACTTGCAAAGATAAAACCCACTCCTCATTTCAGACTCTGAGAGCACATAGCAGAGTATTTGCAGGAGGGTGCAGACATGCCTAGAGTCACTGACATACAAGCTGCTGCACTCAGCCAAGCCTGGGAGCATTAATGAAGCTGGCCTGGATTTACACCGGCACAGCAAAACAAAATTCAGGCTTTGATTAAAAAAGAAAGTAGTCAAGGAAATCCCACGTAAATGTAATAGGTGTCAAAGGAAGATGATGGTTTTTCCCTGGTGAGGAATAAAAATTTGTACTGAAAGTCAATTAAGTGAGCAAGTAGTACACTTTTCCCCGGTCTTCAATTTAGGAATCACATCAATTCCCTAAATCTCCCTTTGGAGATGACTTTTGGCTCCGCTGTTAAATATCACTGCTGGAATTGCAATGAGAGGAAATCAGTGGTATTCACTGATATATAGACCTGCCAGGAGAGAATGGGGTTCATCCGAAAATGTGGTCATAATTCTTCTCTTTGCATTATTTCCCCGCTTCCTGCACTTCTCTGCCTCTCCCTTTGTACATTAGCCGTCCAGGCTTAAACCCTCAGCTCAGCGTGTCCTCAATTGCAGCAGGAGTGGGGTGCCTCCACAGATACAAGCCAAAGGGACGCCCAAGAGGGTCTGAGCAAAATCTGGGCTGAAGTCACCATCTCCCGGGGCTCTCCTCAGCCCATAGGGCATAGTTGTTAAATACCCAGCACTTCCTTGGCACAGCCTCCAGCCCCCAGCCCCTGGAGCCCTCCCTGCCTGCCAGTGTCTCAGCTCACTCCGCTCACCCCATCCCTGGGACAATGCCCGCAACACCCAGCAATTATTCATTTTTGGCAAGCGATTTAGCAGCCCCGAGTTGCTCGTAGTGCAGCGAACATCCTGCGAGCACCAGAGGCGAGGGGGGGACCACAGGATGCGAAGTGCAAAGCTTATCAGAAATGCCCCCGCAGGAAATGCAGTGATGAATATAGAAACCTGATCAAACCGCAGCCGGAAACGGGCTGCTGAAGGCTCTGAGAGATGCTGGGCTCTCTTGTGACCTGCCAAATTGCTATCTGCTTCCTTCCAGCAAAATTAAAAGAAGGCTAACATTATCTAAGGAGGAAAGTTGAATGAACATGGGGAGGAGGTGTCCAGCCCAGCAAAGGCATGTGCGTGTGTACCCACTTTTGCAGGAGCCTGCTAAATTTCATCCCTCTCTCATACACATGCTAACTCCAGCCTGTGCTTCTTCATTAGGTGCTGGGTCAGATCCCCAAAGCGGGAGGCTGCCAGCACCCTCCAGCACCTCCACGGCTGGCCCCAGCCCCGAGGCACTGCACCCCACTCCTACCCGTCGCCCACAGCCCATGCAGCCGCCTGGGCTCCTCCACGTGCCCGGGGCAGGACCCACTCACGTTTAGCAGAGATGCTTTGGAGCTGGTTCTGCCCCGCGGTGGGCGTCAGCTGGTAAAGCCTGGAGACCTGCCGAGGCCGCCGCCTCGACAGACTCCTACAGGTGCATTGCTTAAGGGTGAAACACAGAGAGCAGGACTGCCTGCAGAAATAACAGCCTCGGCAAGAAAGCACCCAGCTTGCAGGCTGGAGGGCTCTTCTGCCATGCCCGTGCTTGCTGAGTCTCAGCCTGACTCCCCAAGTGAGCTCTCCATCACAGCATCTTCAGTCTGAGCAGTGGCCACTGAATGAACCCATCTCATTCACCCTGGGAGCCCAAGACTAGAAAGCAAAGGGGGAAGAGACAACCTGGCAGTCTAGGCTCACGGGCATCCAGAATACGTCGTTTAAAATGTTCCCCCTCCCTGGGGATAGTCTGCTGGTGTTGAAATTAATTTGCATTAGCTATTTTAAGTGCTGGCCTCTTTCTCCAAAAAGCCCTGGAGCTGGAAAGCTTCTTGGGTTACCTCATGCACTGCTCCTCTCTGGTTCATGCCAGTTCCTAATACTTTCTGCCTCTCCAGTAAAACAAACAGGTTTTGCCTGCAGATCCCAACTTATCCATTGCATGCCATAACCAGGTTGGTGTTCGTCTTGAACGGGGTATTGTCTCTGCTTCAGCCATGGAGAACCATGTAGTGAGCTCCCACACTTATTCACTCGGGCCTAGTAATTAATCAACTAGCAAGGGCAATGGTTAAACGGCACTCAGTACCATACATAGGCACATAATGGCACAATTAAATCTCCTGAATAGGTGTCAAATGACTTCCTTAAGATAGCTGCTAAGCTGACAGTTCAGAGAGTTTTTAATACCAGATGCTAATGGGCAATGCTCAAATGTAAGCCTGGGTTAATTAAATCATGCCGCATCAATGAAGCATGAATGCAGCCTAGTTGGTATTTCCAGTTTATCGTTAATATGCGACCCCCACTAGGCCCAGAATTGATCAGTGCAACCAATTATTCTGCCCCTACCAATAACACGGGTGCTCACCAGGCCCCCTCATGGTCAGGCACAGACCTTAACACAGGCTGCTTGGCCGGTGGGTGCTGCTTTTCTGGCCGAGAAAAGCAGATTGTGTGTGGGTGACTGAGACCCCACGGGGCTCGCCCTTATCTCAGCCAGAGCCATGTAAGAAGGACCTAGAGCACTCTCTGGAGACAGGCAGTTTTGCAGTGGGAAGGTGCTGGAGTGAGCCCGTCTCACCCGGAGGAGCAACAGGGGAGGAGGACGATCCAGGGGACACGGCAGAGATGGACAAACTGTGTTCTGCCAGAGGCTTTGAAGCCACGTGTCATTAGGCCTTTCTACACGTTTGTTTCCCCATCCATAATAAAATAAGTAAAATAGCACTTAGTTGCCTCATAGGGTGTGTGAGCTGTACTTAATTGATATGTGCAACCGACTTAAAGGTTCTGGGAATAGGGGAGAATCGAGAGGAACTAAATGGCACTCATGCTCCTGCACGATGCCGTGTCCTTTTGTACTGCAGCCTCCAAAGGATGAAGTGTCCCATGCCTTTCACAGTAAACCCCATTTCGAAGCCAGACAGAGACATCCTACCCTGTCCTGTCTTGACACACAGGATGTCTTTGTAACCTTGACACCTTGACCATCAACACGCAAGGGGCTGTTCTGACCCAAGGAGACAGATGTGCTTTTTGCATGCAGAAAAACACTGTGAGTCAAATCATCCTTCAAAACAATCCACTTCAAGGCACTGGAGCAGAGAGATGGAGGTGAACCAAGAGAAAGTTGGAGGGAATCTGGGTTTACAGGGTGCTGCAGCTCTCTGCTCTGCACTGCTGTCACAAGACGGTACAAACATATCACCCGTCCTTGGATGTGGCTTCTAGTTTCCTTTTTCACTGATGTGTTGGCAATGTTATTCAAGAGTCACTTAAAATATGAAATAAGCACCCTTTTCCCGGTGCCATAGTATTTCGCTTGTTTTCTATCACTGCTCTGGGCTGCAGTCCGAAGTGCGTTACGATGCCCTCTTCTTCCACGTGCTCCATCTCCCTGCTCCTCTGGATGATATCAAAGTTTAATTTTCCTTTGACTTTGCCTCATCCTGGTCTTCAACAAGCACTGAGACCTCACAGCACAAGTTGTCTAAGCCACCAGAGTCGTTGGCTGCAGGCATGCCTTCACAACTTTCTTGAACATGCCAGTGCCAGGCCTGTATGAAGAAGACTAGGCTCTGGTGCACCTGTATGACTAGGTAAGATGTGCACAGAAATGCATGCACAGAGAGGAAACTGAGCTTTCAGAGGTCTTCCCTGCCACAGCCGTTCCTGCCCAAGGGAAAATAATTGAAGAGTAATGACAGACGGCGTTGGTATGCCAGTCACTAGAATATTGTCTCATTGAGATGATGGGAGTGCTTCTCTCTAGGCTGGATGACGAGGACCATAAAAGAAACCTGTAACGAGATAATGGGGCAAAAGAACCAGGATTGCATCTGTCAGCTCCTTATGCAGCATGGAGCCACACAGGGACGCATGGCTCCTCACAGAGGAGCTGTGAAGCTAAGAAGAAAGATGGAAGAAGAGAGAAGAAAGAGGAGGTGATGAAGAAAAATAGAATCAGCTGATTCATCTTAGATGCACAGGCAGAGTTGGGCCATGAACAGGCAGAGTCAGTCCCTGCCATGGCATTGACTCAAAGCTGAATGAGTGCAGGGACAGGGCTCCTACCAATGCTCTCTTGCATCCAGCCACTCATCAAACTCAGGCAGGACACACTTTTTACACACATGCGGGTAATTAATTCAGACATCAGGAAAAAGACACTGGAGACTTATTGCTCACTTAATTAAAGAAAATAAAATTGAAAGAGCCAACACAACCTGGCAGGAGCTCAGCTCCATGCTTCCCAGGCAGGCAATGGCTCAGCCTTGATACTAAATGTCAACTGTTGCTAGACAATACCCGTTCCTGGCAAATAACCAGTACTTTAGGAAGGACATCCTCTGTTCAGAGCACTCAGGACCCCTCCTGTTCCCCCAGTGAAGCAGGGAAGTCCTTGGCATGTGATGGTGAGACTGCTAGCCATGTCTAGAGATGTTCAGGCTCTCGTAAAGGTTCTGCAAGATAGAGAGCCCACTCAATCCTATGAGCTGTTGGTTGGGAGTCAATTCCTCCCTGATTTTATCTTTCTTCCCCTTCAAACCCTGGGATGTGCTATCTCTCTGTACCCTAGGATGGAGAACCCAGCATGGGCAGAGATCTCCTCAAGGCAGTACCCAGAAATAAGGCATGGCTGGGACCTGTAGGCTGCTGCTCTCTCCCAGGGCAACAAAGTACAGGTAGTTCAGCCTGTGTCCCAGGAGACCATCTGTGGAAATGGGGGACATTGTAGGCCCAGGCTGTGATTGCCACCTCGCATCTCACAGGGAGAGACCCAGCCACTGCCAGCCAGTGATTCATCCTTCCCAAGACAGTTCAGATGAATCATCTGATGTAGATATCTGCTCCTCTGCGTCAGCCACAACAGGAGTTCAGCTGTCCTGCTTTGAGACATTGGCTGTTTGGTATTACCCATCTCATGTGAGACCTTTAGCAAGATTAGGTCTAAATTTACTAAGCATCTGAGGAGCTACTGGGACTTGACCTTCCACACAGGCCTTTGCACCAGCATAAGGTGGTTGAACCCTGGGCTGGGACAGTGGGTTTGTGGTGTCAAAACAGCCTAGCTGGAGGCTAGCCTTTAGCATATCACAGTTAAGCACCACCACACTTCAGTCACAGAGGTTTGCATGTGGACAGGACCAGGCTGGAGGTGTTACTCAAGTTACAAGCCACATTGACCTGCCAGGAAAGACAAGCCAGGAAGAGATGGCTAATTTAGCATTTTTCAGACCAGTAGAAAACTCATCCAATTAACCAATGCTTTGCTTTCCCTGCAAGTGTTCTTTGAAGGTTTATTATTAGTGCAATTAAACCAGCTTCCTGGCTACAGCTGGGGTATCTCTACCACTGGCCTATGTTGCTTTGGGACAGACACCAATATAAATAACCAGAGCTGGCTGAAATGAGAAGTCTTGGCTTGTTTGAGCACGGTACTCTGGCTTGTTGGGTGATTTCAGGTAAGTCAGACCCTGACTCTTTACCTGACTTTCCCCATCTGTGCAGTTAGGGTACCTGCTCCAATGTCAGAAGTGCACAGAGGCTGACGGTTGTTCTCACATGAGGATTGTCCTTTGCCACGTCCTTAGTGAGAACGCTTTTCAAAACCCTGCTTTTAAACTTCTGTGGGAGTTGGGCAGGAGCTCAGGGTGAGGTGGGCACACCAGCCTGGCCAGGGGACAGGAAGAGGAAATCCCAAAATTGAACATCTCCTGTTCTCCCTGGCATAGCTCATCCCACTTGTGACACTGCTTAGTCAGCACAGCATTTGCAAACCCATTGGAAAAAAAAACTGAATCGTTAAAACCAGAACCTAAACCCCCTAAAACCCAAGCCCACAAAATGCAGTTATCCTTGCATAGCTCGCTCAGACTCTGGTAAAGGGCTTTGGGTGCATCACATTTCACAGGCAGGTCAGATCAGCCATTCAGGATGTGGAGAAAATGCAGAGCAGCTGCTACATACATAATGCAGGCAGTTAGAAAACATCACAGAAGTTTCTTGCTGCTTCAAGACATTAATCTTGGGAGCTACTATGGACACATTCAGCAGTAATGGTCCATTCTTTCCTCTACAACTAAGAGAAATTAAAAAATGCAGGTCAACTGGGTGTGATCCTGGAAGGTGCCCCCAGAAAGCCCCAAAAACTCATTTGATGGATGAATCACCTTCGGTGACATGGTAAAGCCTCCTGAACTGTGCAAATGGATTAGGACTTACAACAAGTTTTCTCCAAAACCATGCAACAGCTTATAAGATAATGAAAGGTCAGAGAAACTGGGTGGAGAGGAAACCAGGGACATGGAGGACATCAATGTATTTAATGAAGGCTACCCATGAAACAGAAGAAAAACCCACCTTCAGCCAGGCTGATAGTTCTAACTACACCAGAAAATCCCCTTTCCAAAGAGGATGGACATTTAGGCTTGTTGACAAATCTCCTTCTAAGGTAGATCTTGCTCTTTGCCTGATCCTACTCCTAACCTGATGAAGACAGGACAGAGTATTGCAACAGCTCAGCTTTGCACTTGGCACATTACTACCACACAGTGCATTGCAGCTAGTGTCCAGGGGTTGCCTGTAGCTGATGGCACCAATAAGGTGTGAGGCTTAGCCTGCAAAAAGAGGATTAAGCCACAATCATTATCCTTATCAATGATTTCAAACCACCTACCATGCACCTTTTCAATCTGCCATCAGCAAACCATGGATGTGAGGACTCTGACTGATGTTATAGCTATCGTTATGGAGGTTGTAAGTGCAATGACCTACCAAGACTCTCTGTATGGTCCCAGACACGTGGTCCAGGAGCTGGGCTTCCTTCAGAAGAGATTGTTCCTAATAAAATGTTTCATTGCTACTCAATTGCCTTCACATCTCAAAGACTGTCTCCTCTAGCATCTATAAATATTCTAGTGATCCTATCCTGGACACGCTCATTCCAGAAGCTGATTGCTGTTGCAAAAGCTGACTTAGACAGTAGGACCATGAAAGGAAAAAAATTAGACTCAGACCTATGCATACTCTTAGCACTTGGCTGAATCACACCCACAGTCATGTCCAGCTCCAAGCTGGCAAAACTGATCGTCTTAAAAATATGTTAACTTTCCCTGCCATGTAAAAATTAAGCTTAGATCCAGCAGAGCGTCTTCTGTGTGTGCTTGTGGCTAACTTCTTAAAGGAGAGTAGGCAGGAGGAGAGTCACGGAGAGAAGCGCACCCAGGCCTGTGCTGCTTGGCTCACATGTTGATGAGCCAAGATGGCACAGGGGCTGGGAGAAGCAAAGGAAACTAGGTGACAGTTTCCAAAGAAAGGACATCTTTGCACAGTGCGTAGTTAACGCATGACACACTGAACCACAGGATGTTGTGCATGCTAACAGCTCACACAAGTTCAAAGAGCAGTTAGACAAATTCATGACAGAAAAATCCATCAAGGGGTATTAATTGCAAAGACGGAGTCTCTGCTTCAGGAATTCCCTCAGTCGCACACACCCGGAGGCCAGGACAGTACCCTGGGATAGTATCAGAACATGCTAGCCCCATGCTTTTACTTCTTGCTAGGCATCTTTTTCCTGTCTCTTAGTAGAGAGAAAATGTATAGGCTGAGTAGTGCTGGTCTCATGTCAACGTGTGGCCATGGGATGTTGACCTGGGAATACCACAGACCTACACAGGACTTCCTGCCTATGACCCTCCAACTCCAAGCAGCAATGATGTAAGACTACAAACAAAACTGCCAAGAAGAAAAAAAACCTTTTTTTTTATCTTGCAGTGTATCTGTGAGCCCTATGGAGAAGTCCCCAGGAGCAAGATCTAGTGCTACTGTGAGGAGGCAGACAAGAAAGCTACGCCATTTTGCGCCAACTGCCCCTCTGATTCGAAGGCACCATCCCTGCCTTCTGTTGATTTTTTCTTCCCAGAGGCTAAAATGCACATGAATCATTAACAAGCTCATAGAGCCCGTGCGTGCTATCATGGTTTGCGTAATTAATCCTGAGCCAATGTGATTCGGTGAATTAATAAAGTTGCTGTTGCTGGGGTGGAAATTCCTGTTACCTGCAGCAGGGCTGGATTTGCTGTTCATCTGCATCTGCAAATTTGCAGAGGCCTGTGATCACAGCAGCAGGAGCTACATACAAGCTATATAGATATGGGGTAAATATGCACAGAGCAGAAGAGAATGAGAAGAAATGCATCATGATTCAAAGTTTTAGTGGCTCTTCTTTCCAAGAAAGAGGGCTCATCATGGCTCCTGCGCAAGAGATCAGATTTATCATGACAAGCTTGGGTGTCCATGCGTCACTTCTAGAACCTGGGAAGACATCTCCAACACTTTGGTCTTTCGGTCTTTTTACTCATTCAAGCAGTTTCTTCACTTAGCATCTCCTCTTAATTACCTTTATCTGAGACATCCCTGTTGAGAGGATCAGAGGGAACTAGCCTGGTTAAAGAGAAGCAACCCTGCAGACCTAGGCAGGAGAGAAGTCCATGTTGTCCATCCCCCTCCATTGTCCATCTGCACTCTGACACACAGAAGCAAGTAAATGAGATGCTCAGGCTTTACCTGAGTAACAGAGCTTGGTTTGATTTCAGAATATTCAGCTGTGGGAGCAAGTCGTGCATGGTCCAGACACTAAGTTTTATGCAAACCTCTCTTCAACATTTGGCCTGTGATTCCTCTAATACCATTGTCCAGGTGAGCTGTCTGGGTTTGGCCTTCACTGAATTTAAGACCCTCCTGCTGTTGAATGCAAAAATCTGTCCATATCTGGGGACATCAAGATCCTGTTGACCATCTCTTCCTGGAGGGTAATTTTGGTAATTCCTGCTTGGCAGCTGCTATGGCACAGTCTTGGTCCTGCCAGTGATCTAGAGAGATCCCAAAGGTCTCAGTAAAGTGCTGAGGATCTGGGCTGGAAATGTTGAATTTGATGGTACCCTTCTCTCCCCATTCGTCTCGTGCGCTAAGTTAGATGTCTGTCCCCTTTATCAACCTCTTGTTTGTTCTTTCTCGAGAGTCAACAGGCACCTATCCCACCCAGCCAAGAAACGTGTCTGACATTGACTTAGCTGATATCCACCCCTCCCTGGGAGCAGAGCCCATCCGTACAATGTGAGCAACGCACACCCATTTCTGATGGCAAGGCAGCTTTTCTGCGTCAAGAGGACATTGTGTTTTCAGTCAGTGAGCAATAAAGGAGTCACATAAAAACAGTCACCCAAATTCCTTTCCTGACACAGGTTTCACATACTCCTCGGTCACCATTTGCCAGATATGGTCTGTCCAGTCAAACAGGCAGGTCTGAGTGTACACAGCTGTATGCAATTTGAGGTGCTCTTCTGGCTTTTTTTAAATACAATTTGGTTTCTTTTACAGTCAAAAGTGAAACCTGGGCTTGAAGTGTTGAGAAAAACAGAGCGCAGTAGTGGAGAGCTTACACAAAACCAAGGTGGTGAATTTTCTATCAGAGCTCACTCTGTCCAGTGATAGGAAAACTCCTATGTAATAGGTCCTGAGCAGCCTTCTGCTCACCATGAAGGGAGGGAAAAATGTTATTTGTCCTAAGCACAGATATGGTAAAAATAGAAATTGAATCCTAGGCCATATTTAGCATTTAAATTAAATGACCTCATTTTTAACAAGCGTACCTAGATGATTCACATATTAGAAAAATCAGGCTATATACAGAGCTGTCCAAATGGGAAAATATAGCATGCCCAGATACAAGTGGAAGATTTAGTGCATCTTGGGTTCAGATCTTCACACTACGGACCAGATTTCAGTGGTGGTCTCTCTGCCATTCCTTGCTTCTCCTTTTCCCAATAAATGTGGACTGCAATCTACCTTGTGCTAGCACAACCCCATAGTTCCTCTCCCCAAACTCAAGAGAAAGGAGGTGAAAGACAGCCCAGCCAGAGTTTGATCTAGAAGAGAAGGGAACAGCCCGTGTTTGAGAGGCCAGCTGAGATCAGGGCAAAGACATGAAGCAAGGCAAACACTGACAGGGTAGGAGGAAATAAATCTGCCCCAGAACAGCAAGGCAGCCCTGGATCAGGGCCCGGAGGCATGGTGGCGTCTCCATCCTTGGGGACCATCCACCATCAGACCTGACCTGGCTGTGAGGGTGTGGAGGAGAGGAGGGGCCCAGAGACCCCTAGACCTCCCTTCCCACCTAAACCCTTCCGTAAATTTACAAACCTGTGAGCTGCCCACGTCTGCCCCAAAGGATGGGGTTGAATGTGCCAGAAAATGAAATCTAAGCAGCAAAACTTTGGCCCTAAAATTATCATGGAAATGAGCTGTGGAAGCAAAATGATTGTATTAGCAGACTGGCTTGAGCATTTGTATAAACCTATCATTCTGTCAGAAAGGACAAATATTTCCTGCAGAGTTAATAGAGCTCTACTGGGTTGCTCTTAATAGATGTTTATTTTATTTTCCACTGTTCGTAATAAACCTCTGTGCATCTGAAAATAGCTCTCTCTAATGAGTACTGTATGAGTACCTGTGCATTAGCTGTGTGCATGGGTGTGTTTGTGTGTGCTGATGACACCTCAGGTATATGTAGAGGGCTACTCAGCTTCTTTGAAAAATGTATATTCACTGAGAAATCTGAAATAGTTTTGGTTCACAAAAGTTTCAGCAAATCCAAAACTGGGTTAGCACATGATTGCAATCCTTGGCAGTCACTGCCAGATCTCTGCCTCTGAGGGAAACATGCACAGAAGAAATCCTGCAAGGAAGGCAAGGGACAGTTAAAAGGAAAACTCAGAAAATTAAAAAAAATTAAAATGGTTTGCTCTGAATCATACCTTTAAAATTAACTGCCAGAAGAATGATGTTTCCCCTGAACATGAAGCCTTGCTGTTTTTTTTCAGTAAGACTCCAGTGACATGCTCTGTCACCCTTCTCTTGACATTTTTGTCACAAATTGCTCTCCTGATAAGATTCAAGATCCTCACATGCAAAATGAGACAAAGAAGATGGATATGGTGGGCTGGTGATTTCCAGCAGTAAATCTTGGTGCTACATGAAAGCCTTAACTAAAATATGGCATGTCTTCTTAATAAACAAGTTGTTTTTCATTTTGGTTAAGACATTTTGGTTCATTGAGGCACCTGGACAACAGCTGGGTTGTCTTACAAACAACACGTGCTCAAAACCAGGGTTCAGCTCAAAAGCAGTCAGGGGGTGGGAGGAGCTGAGAAACAAAATCATAGAATCATAGAGTTGGTTAGGTTGGAAAAGACCTTTCAGATCATCAAGTCCAACCAAAAGACAAATTTGACTCAAAATTTTGAATGGAATTTGGTCAACGCAGATCAAATCAGTGCTGGAGCAGGGAGATGGGTGAATGCTCAGCAGTGTGCAACAACCAGGGAGAACAGGTTTTTAACTGAAGAGGGACAAGGTATTTTTAAAGGGCTCCTGGCTCAGCTCCACATCTTTATTTTTGCTTGGTTGAGTGCAGCTGAGAAGCTAGTCATGGAAAGATTTGCACGTCATGAATCCGTAGGAGACTATACCTGCAGTGGCTGCCCCCGTTCCGGGTACAAGCAAATTAAAAGAAGTCAGGGCCAATTTACTTGAAGATCGTTTCCAAGTCCAGCACTGTCTTTGGATGCATCAGTAGATTTTACCTCTGTGCCCACCATTGAGCTAGACTAGCCTCCTTGCAGAGGGAGTATCCACCACACAGCATTAGAAGTGCTCCTTCCTTTCCACTGCCTTTTTTCAGGTGACTAATCTCTGGAGTGGCTGTCTACGCTGGGGTGTACAGCCACCTCTTTGTTTTATCCAGGGACGTCAGTTGCAGCATGCTCTCACCTGGCTGAGCTCTTCAAAATGAAGCCCAGGACTGGAAATAATGATGCCTGCTGCCTGCTGAGAAATGTGGTACCAGCTGACTGCATTGTTCAAAATGCCCTTCGTTGTCTTTTTTACTGTCAAAATAAGTGGGGGGGGTGTGGTGTGGTGTGGTGTGGTGTGGTGTGGTGTGGTGTCAAAATTGATGACTTTTCCATGGGGTAATTCTACCCAGCTCTGAAACGCCCCTTTTTCTGTCTGAAATATCTCTGGCATTTCAGCTGAAGCATCAACATTTTCTGCCCACTGAAAATGTTCAGGGCTTTTTTGGAATTGCATGCATGGCATCATGTGTGGGGGTCATGTGTGTTGTCATTTGGTGATGGAGGCAGGTCTGAAAACGCCAGGGACATCGTTTCCCGTGTAACAAGTTTCTGTGTGTGCACTAGTGCGTCTATGAAAGAAAAGACAGAAACGTGATCCTAACCGTGGTGATGCTGGACGCCTTCCATCTCTGTAGCAGGCTGCAATGTGGGTCACAGGCTGTTTTACAAAAGCCGTCTCTCGCGCTGTCTTTTCTCTGGCTGATGCTCTGTGAGCACCACCGCTGCCAGATCACATTCCCTAGAGGAAGCAGCGAGGTACCAGGTCTGTGCAGCCAGCTCGCTCTGCCAGTGCAGCATTCAGGATGGGTAACAGCATCCTTGTTCTGACTAGATTCAGGCAACTGAAAGCCAGAAAAATAAAAAAAAAAAAATGTGCCATCCATGTCCCTTGCATCTGCAGGCAAGCACTGTTCGGTGCCACCATGCTGCTGGCAGGGCAGCACAGAGCCAGTAATCCAACTCCAAAACGTTGTCTGGTAAATCAGCAAAAGTGCAAGGTGCCCAGCTAATGGCCCTGTAAGGACAGAGTACCTGAGAAGAAAGGACCTTCCAAAACAAAACCAGAAGATGATTGCTTAATGTGGGATAATAGGAAGACTTCTAGGTTTTGAGTGATGCAAACGGACAGAGAGAAAATCACTCCTTCACCTGCAGGAGTGGTTCTTCTGTGCCCAGCAAGAAGGCTAAACCCCAGCCTGGTGGTTGTTTCACCTCTTTTTCACCAAACAGGAGAGGACAAGCTGGCATCAGAGACTGCACTGTGTGCATGTTTCGGGTTCCCCGCGGAGCCTGGGAGTGGGCTGGCAGAGGAAACCCAGGCTCAGTTTCTTGCTCTATCTCTCCTCACCCAGTGCTGGAAAACCTGTCATCTTTTCAGGAAAGCCACTGGATGGAGAGGAGATGTTTGAAGAAAAAAGAAGAAAAGCCTGAAACAGAAGCAGCAAAACCACTGAGATATGGCAGCTGGCTAGGGTTTCATATATGACATGCGGACAAACAGCTGTTGCGAGCTGACCGATGAGTTTGTTAGGCATCTTGGAAGTCCTCTGAGAAGGTGCTTACCAGGCTGCCCTCCTGATGTCCAGCTGGCTGAAAGCACCCCCAAGCACTGCCCCTCTTCCCGTGATGACCTGCTGCCATCTGCCAGAGCACACAGCAGAGCAGCGGCCATGCCCCAGCCCCAGGAGTAAGGTGTCAGGGAGGCAAAGCAGAGATGAAATTTCCTCTGAACTCTTCATGCACACTGCAGGATTTGACAGTCTCCCAGGACAGCAGGAAGGCCCATCTTATTGTCCTTCATGGGTCTGGAAATTATTCCCAGGACTAGTTGAGGTGAGGCTGGCTGGCCTGTAGTTCCCCATATCTTCCTGCTTGATCTTCGTGAAGACAGGAGTAGCACTTGCTTTCTTTCCCAATTCCCATGATAGCAGCCACACCGAAGATGGGGGAAGCAGCAGAACTCCACAGAGTCAGAAAGCGCTGGACATGCAAAGGCTCTGGACTCCACGTCCGACAGTTTCTCACCTCTTTACTGATATTTTCTCAGCCAAATTAAGCCAAAAAATGGGGATGCTGAGGTTTTTCTTGCCCTATATGCTGCTTTCTCTGGAAAGCAGAGAGCAGTGTGACATGCCACTCCAAGCTCTGCTGGGTCATGTCTTGCAGCTCATTAGGACATGGGCTTGCCTTTAATTGACCCAAATGCTTAAATTTAAACTCACAGTTGAGGACATTGCTGGATCTGGATCTAAATTTCTGAGGGAGAGATCTGCTGCTCTGAGCGATCCCACTGCTTCTCCTGGCCTCTGGTCTCTGCTCCTGCCAACACTCCTGACTGCCTCTGTACACACGTGTGGCCCCATCTGCAGAAAGAAGACCAGCACTTTAAGCCTTTAAGGTAATTATTAGTTTAGCTTCGAGAGCACATACACCCTGCCTAAAAGAAGAGTTTCGAGCTCACACTGAAAGCAAGAGAAGCCACATGGGGATCTTTAGAAGAGCAACTGGCTCTGAACAGAGCTGAAGGCAGATCTCTTTAAAAGCCTCAGGTTTTGAGAAGATGAATAAACACTGGAAGCCAGCTGCTTGGGATCCACTCTGGGCTCTCTCCATGTCCTATAGTGCCTACCAGCCTCTGAGGCTGGAGCAAAGGCTGATGCATCTGGAGGGGATGCTGAGATCAAGATGATTTTACTTCTGCAGAGAATCACAAAGCTATGGCCATGGGGAAAACAAACATGGAAAGTCTGCAGAATGGAAAAAAAAAATCACAAAATTGGACCAGAAAGGCATGTATTTTCCATTTTGTATTTTCCATGAACCACAAGCCTGCATATTACTGATTTTTTTTTTTTTAATATAGCTTCTCAATCACATTATGGGGATCTGCAGATTTCTGATTGACCCTACAATTCCCACTCCTCCTGACAAACGAAATCAAAGCCCAAATCCCAGTCCTTCCCCCAAAATGCCTGGATTGGGCAGATGTTTTGGATCTGAAGCCAGATCCACAGGCCATGGAGCCTGGCAGGCATTGGCCGGTCTCCTCCGCACGCAGGGCAACACGTGAGGAACAACGGGGCCCTGCCAGGGCTGGGTGAGAGGGAAGGCGTGTGGCAGAAAGACACAGTCTCCGTGACCTATGTGGGTGGATTTGGCTTCTTTCTTTGGAAATGCTATTGATGGTGGCAGACACTCTGTCTGCATGCCGTGAGCCAGGCTCCCAAGCCACCCTCACATGTGCAACGTGGCTCTCACCTTCTGCCAGCCAGAGGCTCCCATGGGGCGATTTGCCAAGTACAGGGGGGACGGGAAGCAAAGGTGGCATTAGGGTCTTCAATATGTGCATTGGCTCCAGTCTATGAGGAAGCAGCCTCCAAAAATATGGAGAAAAAAAGCTTTGGAGCTACTTTTTGCTCCATTCCCCACTGGTGAATGATCTTGAAGGGATTTTGCACCTTTGTACCGATGAACTGGAAAGTCTCCAGGAGATACCCCTGCACTACACAAGCAGTGTCCAGATGCACAATATTCAGAGCAGCATCTGCCAGGATGAAGGTCCTTAAGGCCCCTCTGATCCCCCAGCTAGGATGTGTCCTCACCTTGGTGATACAACTAGCAACACATCTGCTGAAAAACCCCAATTCCACCCGTGGGAGACAGCAGTGATCACCTGGGACAGGTGAGCGCATCCTTGTGTATTTGCTTTCTTTCTGAAACTACTCATTAGAGAGGGTGTCACTTGCTTTCAGCTGACAGCAAGCAAGGCGTTGTTACAGGAGTCGTCTTTGCATGTCAGAACTTTCTCACGGTCAGAAGTGCTCCTGGGCATGGGAAGGGTAGAGAAAGGAGTGGTGTCGCCTTCTGAATGTATGTCTCATGCATTGAGGAAACACTCACACAAGCCAGGAGGAACAGGAACTGTGCTGAGGTGATTGCATCAGGTCCTTTGCATCAGTATCTCACCATCCCAGCCATTTCAGTACGTCTTTCTCTACCCTGACCTGCTTCTCTGAAAATGAGGAGGGTTTTCCTGTGGATTTCTCTGGCCCTGCTCCCTGTTTGCAGTGCACCTTGTGCTCTGACTTCAACAAGCCTGCCAGGCCCTATGGTACCATGGGAGCTGGTCCACCTCTAGGCATCTCTGGCTGTTTCAGAGCGATGGTAGCACCTCACAGATGAACTGGAGAGGACAATAGGCAAGTAACAGGCAAGTTACTGTTCTGTTTGATGCCTCCACAACATGCAGCTATCCCATTTAGGGTTACCCACAGACTCAGTCCTCCTCTAGTAGCTCTTCTTGTTGCTCTGCTGTGAATCCTGTGAAGTTGTCCCTCCATGGAGCCAACTCTTCTTTCCAAATCCTGCTGCTTTACTCCCAGGCCTTCCTCCCACCTTCCTTCAGCACAGCACACCTTTCTGGCCGGAATCCATCCAGTAGCATCATTAGAAGGTTTGTTGATCCCCGGAATAACACCTGCACATCCTTTAGCAAGCACTGAATTTTGTTCATGGCTGCTTTGCCCTATGTGTACTTTATTGAGTCACATGGTGCTTGCTGACTCACAGAAAGCATTCAGGTGAAAAGTGGCAAGAATGGTAGGATGCAGGCTGGATAGCCTTTCTCCCAGTGGGAGGTGGGTGAGGCTCATCTGTTTAGCTTAGAAAGAGACCTCATGCCTCTACATGCATCCATATGGAAGGTTTCTGACAGTAGAGCTTTCCAATTTACAGGCAAACACAAACCAGGATCTAGAGGTTGGACATGGATACCAGAAGAATGCAGTCTGAAAGCAAAGCCCAAACTTTTTCTAAACAAGGTAGCAGAGTACCTGGGAAGTATGGAGAGCCCTCCATAATTTAACATCTCAAGCAAGTTTTTGTCATGGAAGGGAGAAAGGCACACTATATATGAAATCTTCTCAGAAACAGCCCTGCCATGTGCTTCTAATGAAATCTTCATCCTTCCTTTTGTTCTGGTCAAACATTACTGTATTACGCTGATGGGCATCAGAGGCACGGTACCTTTGCTCTGAACCACTCCCAGAAGGGATGAGGCACTTGCAAGAGTCAGGAAACACTAACCCTACAGCCCCCCTCCACACAGGCATCACAAGTCTACCAGGAGTGAAGAAGAAAGCCACCTCTATCCATTCACATGTACAGAATGCACTGGCAGACTTCCCATGGGGTATGTCCAGGGCACTCCAAACAGGAAAGTCCAGTCTGGTGCTGCTAATCTCCCCACAGTGCTGGATCTGGGACTCTAACACTGTGATGGCTCTTGCAAGCTCCTTTCTGACAGGGTTTTGGCAAGACAGGATAACCTCCACCAGAATGAAGGCTGGAGCCAAGACCAGATAAAGCAGGTAGAGTGATTTATCGTGCTGGAATAGCTATTTCGTATTTCCCAGCTCAGCCCTTTTGCATGGATTGAAGATATTCACCCTGGGTGTGTGTTTGGAAGTCTCCTGTGCCTGGAGAATATCTATGCAGCTTTAAGCAGGCCCTTAATCAAACATCAGAAGCAAAGCAGATCCAATTTCTCTAGCTAACTGTGTTAGACCCTGAGGCCTCCAGAAAACTGTAGCAAGGTCCCCACAGCTTCTGGGATGAATGAGGGCCATGTTAGTGGCACTGAAGGGATGACAGTCAGCTGTGAGTTTTGCTGGCTGCACGTGTGTTTACCCCATTCATTCACATCTCACATGTAGGGAGCTGTGGATTCAATTAGAAGATAATACCCATTTGCAGCTGATTGCCTGAGACATCAGCTTTAATAGCAGCTGGAGAGAGTTAGACGCCTGAATTGGTTCTGAGCTGCACTTCCTAGTTATTATGCTTCTAATTATGGCAAACCTGCTATTTGTCAACAATGTTTTATCAAAGGTGGGGAGACATGACACTCATCTTTTGGGAGGTGGCTCAGACTTTCTATTAGGTATTACACAAGATGGAGTCTGCCATATACTTGCTTGCCTTTCAAAGAAGCATCTCAGCTTTTTCTGTGGCAGTGAGGATGTGCAGACAGCCTGGGAACAGTCGGTCTGGCAGCTTGGTGACATACCTGTTTCTCTTCTGATATGCAGGGGGCTTACACATGCTCCAGCACATTTTTTACTCCATCTGGACCAAATCTGTGAGAAGATCTGTTCTAGAAGCCATTAAAATTTTCATTCCAATTGGGGCAGCAGACAGCTGGGAAATGGTCTAGAGCCTAGGACAAAACTTTGCTAACAGGTTATGTGCTTGTAAAGAGAGAGCGAACAGTACTTCTTGTTCCTGTCACAGCAATTCAGCAAGGGTTGGTCAGTGGATCTTGATGGCTTGGTCTTGAGGACCCCCTAAGGCACAACTTTTCCTGATGAAACTCGATTAGGAGGAGCAGCACTTGTCCATTATACAAGAGCGTGATATGCTCTGCTTGGCTTGATATAGAACATACAGCAAGAGCTCTCAGGCTGTCTAATCCAGCCTCCTGCAGTCAGAGGCAACCACTGAGTAGTCATTCAGTCCTGACATGGACACGGGGTTGCACTCCATGAGCTACAGAGCAACTCTAATGCTCTTAAGCAAGCTTAAGATTCTCTGCCAAAAAAAACTACCCCAAAAGCAACAAAAATTCCTACTCTAGGAAGACAGCAAGAGAGCTGAAGGCTCCAGTGTCCTTGGTGTGTGCAAGGGAGAGGAATTTGGTAAGTGAAATTGCCATGTGTGCCTAATAAATAGATCACATCCCTGTAACAGAAGGCAAAACAACAACTAACCCAACCCTGCCTTCGCTAGCCAATTTGACTTGAAATTCCTTCCTGAGTCCGGATTTGATGGTCTGTTTAACTGTGGGCAAGGCACACTAGCCGGACACTTGGAAAACTTGCTAGCATCCATAGATACAGCATCATCTCCCATCCATACTTAGCTGTGGTCAATCTCCAATGTTCAAGCAAGGTCTTTTTCACATCTTTCTTTCAAGCACTAGGTCTGCTTGCCTTTTCAATGTGGCAGTCCTAATTGTGGCCACTGCTTCAGGCCCTGACAAAATCTTTCTCAGGACATGAAAAGACAATTCCTTTTGGAGTGTCCTTGGTAGCGTACCCCTCATTGGCTTCATGCTGAACCAACATCTTGCTCTTGCAGAGGGATATGAACAAGCCCATTGGTGATATTAGCCTCTATTCAGGACAAAAAGACACCAAAGATCCCAGAGAACTGGAGCTTCAGAACAGTAGCACTGACTCTTCCCAGAGAGCTCTTCCACGTAGAACAAAAAAATCAGCCCATCCTGTGAAAATCACAGGAACCAGTTTTGGGCAGGGGAGAGGCGTAGTAAACAACTTTCACCTTCCTGTGACCCTACTGCGCATCACTGTAGCCCATGTGCAATATATTAGGGATATATAGTAATCCCACAAACAACAGGTGACTATAAAACTACAAAACACCAAAAGGCATGTAGTTAAACCATAAGCTCAAGTGTTAACATGTAATGAGGTCTCATGGTATTTCCTGCAGCCTCTGAAACCATGGGGCCCCAGGATCCTGTGGATCTGAGAAAACCTCAGCATTTTATTTATAATATCTCCAGAAGATAGAAACTTCTTTCCCACTTTGTGGAAAAACTTGAGTTTGTTCTAAAGGCATTTATTACCTCTTTTAGATCTCGTGAGTTTTTAGGGGCTGGCAATATACATAAACCATCTTGTTCATCAGCTGGATTTATGAGACTGAGCATACTCTCTCCAATTTCAAGGATGACACCAAATCGGGGGGAGCAGCTGAAGTGCTGGCAGGCAGGCAGGGCTGTGATTCAGGGGGATTGCAATGGGCTGGAGTACTGTGCCAGCAGGAATCTTCTGAAGTTTAACCAAGGCAGCCTCCTGCACCTGGCTGACTGGGAAGCAGCTCTGCAGAAAAGGACTTGAGGGTCCTGCTGGACAAGAAGTTGAACATGAGTCAGCAGTGTGCCTTCACAGCGACGAAGCCCAACGGCATCTCAGTTAACATTAGCAAAAGCACAGCCAGCAGAATGAGAGAAATTATTATTCCTCTCTGCTGCACACTGATGAGGCTGCATCTGAAGGACTGTGTCCAGTTTTGAGTCCCTTCAGTGCAAGAGAGGTATCAATAAACTGGAGCAAGTCCGGCAGAGGCCACCAAGATGGTCAGGGCCTGAAGCACATGGCATATGAGGAGAGAAGCTGAAGGACTTGTCCTTGTTAAGCGTGGAGAAGGGTCTGACTCTATCTTCCCTGTAATCCCCCATTCAGTAGAGGCAGACAGCAGCTAGATTCCCCCTCTACACAGAACACTACATTCCCAGCTCCCTCAGCATCTCCTTGTATATCATACGCTTCTCCTCATATCACAGCTGACTGCATCTGCCCTGCTTGTGAGAGCTGCCGGCACTGCAGTTTGTGAATGTCACCACAGAGCAAAGAGCTGAGGGCTAGGGGAAGAGGAACAAATAAGATCATCAAGGAAGCACTGACGGCAGTCTTTGCATCAGGATCCCTTTGCTTTGCAGAACCTGGGGGCTATGACTAGAAGAGGCAGAGAACCCACGCTGCTTCCCCCAGCCCCACCACTGATGTGCACCCGTACAAGTTGCCTCTCAGAAGAGGGTGAGGTTTTTTCACTGTACTTCAGGCACACCATGAGCTATGAGCAATCATTTGGAGTGGATGGCTGTTCTGCAATCCACTGCGTACTCTGGGGGATTAGCGTATCTAATGAGTCTCCTGCCTCTTCTAATTGTTGCCCCTATACAATTACTGAAAAACCTACCTCAACATGACCCAATATTCTCTTCCCACACTTGCTAATTGTCACAGGTCCTTACTCTTGTGCACGTGGCTATAGCTACTGGGAAATGTTCTCTTGCTCAGATAAAAATTGTAACACAGGCATTTAAACTGGGTGGCTTTGTTTATTCATTCAGATAGAAAAAAATAGCTGGGGGAAGAGCCAGCTGAGCTCACAGCATGAGTTGAGGTGAGGCACTAACATTCGGTTTAGGCCTATGCCATGCAGTAGAATCCAGCAGACATGTTCCCAGTGAGGGGCCCCAAAGGGAAGCACTCCTAACCTATCTGTGGTCTAAGAAATGTCCCATTTTGGAATACTGAGCATGGACTGGCTCCAGAGAAAGCAACAAAATGGTAGGTGTTAAGCTTCTCTGAATGAGCCTAAGAGATGGCTGAGTGAGTCTACTTATGGCCAACAGCATTGACGTGACTGAGAGAAGCTGGAATTACTCCTTGGGGTCCAACACAGGTACTCCAGTCATGGGTGCCTCTATTAGGAAGTGGTGGTCACAGCTCATTTGCATTCTTTTTTGTCTACTGAACCCCCTCCCCAAATTCCTTATCTCCCATGACATGGCTCTGGCCAGTGGCTTTCCAAGGTTGAGAAGTGAGAAACCACCTGACAATCTTCCATTTTCAGATATCGTCTTCCAGCATTCTCAGATGTTTCTGCATCCCTAGTGCTGAGATAGAGGGTTGAAATGGGGATGAGGTTCCTTGGTTTATACATTTAATTTTACCAAAGAATGTGATGAGAAAGGACAAGGACTGTAAACTCCCCTGCTACCAACAGGTTTGCTGTTGGGGTGAGACAAGTCCCTGAACAGAGGCAAGAAGTTTACAGACACCACTTGCTACGATGCCCCCTTCTCACCACTAGTTATGTTGGCACCAAGCAGCAACCTTAGATTGCAGACCCCTGAAGCCAGATAGAATGACCCCTTCTCCTAGATCTGCATCATGGGGTTTATGTGAAACTGAAGACACCTCCTTTCTTCCTCTCTCTTTTTTTGTTTCATTTTCATTCAGGCTTTCAAAGGAAAAACAAACAGTAGACTCAGGTGTACCACCAGATACCAGATGTATTTGTAGTGCACTGTCCCAGAATCTTGCTCAGACTCATCTGAAAATTTCCTTCTGCTCCCCTAACACTTTGGATACCAGTCAGATTCAGTAGTACAAGTATGTGAAGATGCACATATGTTTCAGATACAAAGAGGAAACAACCAAAAGGTACCCGTAAGAGGAATCACCATGTCCCCATTGCACATGCACCTTAATCTGCATCTTAATCTGCCTTCTTTCTACTTCAAAGGGTTGGCACCTTTTACACGATGGACCACGAGCTCACAAAGTGCTGTGCCTTGAAAGGTAGGGTGAAGAATACCCATCTATGAACTGCATGAACCATACAGAAAACTTTAGTGCATGCTGGCCACCCATGCATCTGAGCAAAGACTGTTCAAATTACACCTTGAAGAGAAAGTAGAGCCACAGAGTATGACTCCTACAATGAATAGGCTTCATCTAAACATAGCAATTAAGGTATTGTGCAACCACTCTGCTACTTAAGTATCTGTAATAATTATGCCCCAGGGAAGTAAGCCCAATACATGTTCAGAACCTTCCCCTAACATATGGGTTGTTTACACATACAAGTTCCCATCCCATCTTCTTGGCAGCTTAGGAAAAGCATTTAAAAATATGAGGCCACACTGCTGAAATGGCCCTCTGACAACGTCATTCAATTCAAAGGCTTTTGAAAATCATCCTTGAAAGGAAACCCGGTGGTAGGTTCAAGGTTTAGACTTGGGCTTCTGTACTCGTACCTTCAAATAACAGCCACCATTCCATGCGTACCAGTGTCACCAGCTCTCTCTGGTGTTTTAACCCAAGTCTTCTTCTCATGTTCCCCCAGTGACTGTCACACTTGCACTCTGAAGTGAGAAGTCCCGAGGATCTGTCTTGCAGACTCCAGGATCCCACCATGAGTCAAGTCTGGAAAAGACAAAGTTTTGCCTTCCCATGAGAAGGCTCAGGCACTGGGAAAGGGCAGCTAAGAGGATACAGAGAACTGGGATTTTACTGGAGCCCTGCTGTGTGCTAGCAGTACAGCCACAACTAGCTCAAATCAGCTGTCAACTGAAGTCTGAGCAGACTTCAGCTGGTCAGGGTTTGGCTGAATCCATGTGACTCTGATAGCCTGGAAGTTGACAGCTGGTGCAAACAAGTCCAATTTCTTTCTTGTTTAAAGCCTGTGGTTACTAAGGTCCTCCTATTATCACCTCTTTTTCCTGTTTGTGATTTTGAGGTCCAAGACCAACAATTGTAACATGGGAACACATCCAAAAAGCTCACAGATAAAAGATTGCAATATACAGCACCAAAAACAGAGAAGCCCCCAAATGACAATTACTCCTGAGGCCCTAATACTGATCCTTAAACATCCTTCTTTCCATCACACATGGACTATTTAATTTGCATTTCTTATGAATCTTTTCCCTTCCATTTTTTAAGACTGTTTCACGTAGCTGGATTTATGCCGTGGTATAAGCAGGGCAGAAGGCAAACACATGTAACATAGATTGCACTGTTCAAGTAATCAGGGAGAGAAGGAATGGGGCTTGTTGAATTCTTTCTGGCATAATTTCACCAATTTACTGCTTGTGAATTACCTACAAGCCTGTTTTTTCTCCAGCCCAATATCTGCTAGATGTGTATCAGCCAGTGGATCCTCAACTTCATCTCAGTGCCAGGGCATTTGTTATTTAGGCTGTATGACTGGTCACTGAAGCCACCCATCATTTCTTCCAGCTCACTGCATAATAATAAACCACAAATAAGCCCAGTTCCTGCTGAAACAACCTGAGCTTGCCCACAGACCTGAGGCTCTTCAAATAAGACAGCCTCTCCCCAGGGGATACTTGGCAAGTTATGATCAAACCTCTGCAAGCCAAACACCGAGTATTTTGAATTTCCACAACAGTAGTGCCATGAGCCTGAGCCACAAGAATGTATAGCAGCAGGAGGAAACCCTTCCTGGAGAAGTGGACTCTGAACAGATGGTACGGAGATGAATCCATGTCATGCCAAGAAATGCCCCAGTTGTTTGGAAGAACATGGCTTTTCCTGGGCTAATATTTTTGTATAGGTTTGGGCTTAACAGTGAAGTCTGGAGATCAAAGGGTGGTTTATGCTTAGCTATCCCTTCAGTCTCTTGCTTAATTGGAAGGAAGGAGAATATTTATGTCAAGCCTGGATTTTCATATTCTTGTCACTGTTGTTATTGTATATAAAATAGGAAAGGAAGAATCACATCCCGATTTCCTCCGTGCATTGCTTCTCTTTACCATGTCAAGGGCAAGCCAGAGGAAAGCTGTTGCAATATTGCATCGATTTGGTGAATATGGAAACAACTCAAGGTCCCTGGGACTCCATGATGGCTGCCACCACTCTCTGCTTGCTGCATGCTCCGTGCCATGCGCTGCCTCGAAAGCAAGATGGACTGGCCATACAGAGAGGATGCAAAATGTCCCAGACAAATCCAGATAAACTACCAAATTTGGGAATGCCTCATGGAGCCCAGCCCACATTCCAGGCCTTGTTGAGGTGCACTCCTCTTGACTCATAGCATGAAGCTGACAAACTACCCACAAAGGCCTCTGACTTCTCTCTGTAATTAATTACCCACAGGAAAACCTCAGAGAAGAGAGAAGGGAGCAATTTAACACAGCTCTCAGAATGACACAGGATGCTGAAATGCTGAAGAGTTAAACCTGTCCCTTCTTCTCACCAACCTGCCCCTTAACAAGGCGTCCCATAGGCCAGCCCTCTGAAGGGGAAGGTCCCAGATCCAGGACAGATGGTGATTTTGGGGTTAGTTTTCTGAGTCACAAGTCTGGCTTCCTTCCAACTTGCAGGTTTTATTCAATAGATAACAAAACCACATGCAGTGTTACTCAATGGAAAGCTTCCCATCAACTTCCATGGCAATTGAAAGAGGCCTCATTCTGTTGCTGATCTTCCTGAGATGGAAGCAGAGACATGGTCTGTCCCTCTGCTGCCCCAAACACCTTCTGATGTCTTAAGATCCAGATCTAGACAATAACATATCTTGTATGCAAGACTCCCTCCTTCTTCCCCCTGCCTCCATCCCATAGCTTTATTCATGATACTAGTTTGGGACATGACAGGAGAGGTTTTCTCATACAACTCTGTGTCCACAGTCATCTTTGGTCGCATCATCCTATTTGGTATTTCCCCCAAATACATCTGCTTAAAGGGTTTGAGAATAATTTGTCTGCTGAATGAAGAGGAACTTCCACTATGAGGGGAACTCCTTCTCTCCCCTCCAGCCTACGTCTCTAGTAAGTGAGTCCACATCATTCTGGGCTTGCATTTGCAACCACCTGTGACATTTAAGAAAAAGCTGAATGAATTCATCATCACAACATGGTGTGCAGCAGAGAGCTCATAATTTCCCAGCCATTTACTTAAATTACTATAGAATAAGTGAATTGAACTAAATTACAATGGGGAGAAGGGAGAAAATGGCCTTGTTGATTTCAATAATCCACCTAAGTGCCAAATTTACTACCTCATTACATCTTCTGATGTGTTCGAGAAACAGGAAGAAGAGGACATGTGTATGCTTTAAACCATTTCTCTAATCAAATCTTCTGCTAATTTTGGAGTGGGAAGGTTGGGAAATAAAAGATATATTTTTCTCTCACAGGAGTGTACTGCTAAAATGGCATCTGGTATACATTTTTCCTCCTGCCCTAGCCCATCCTACTGTCACTTCAGTGTAAGCTGCTTCTCCACGGGTGCATAAGTCATGATTCAGCACATTGTCCTGTTGTGATGTCCAGGTCGGCCAGATATTGGTCTGTGCATTGGCTGCTCTCTGAAATCGGCCTCTAGCAGAAGAGCCATCAGAGCAGTCAAAGCCCAGCAGTGGCCTTGCTGTCTGGGCTGTGAATATAAAATTTCCAAGCCATGGCTCAGGTGTGGAAGTGGAGATCTGCAGCCAACCTGCTGCAGAACAAATAGCATCAGGCTTAAGAAGACAAGGTCTTCATTCTGGATGGTTTCTTCTAGGTTTCCTGTGCAAAGCCCCTGCTTGCAGGCACTAACAAACATCTCTGCTTGACTCCTCTGTCTGACTCAAGCCACTCGGATTCTTCTGCGGTCCTGACAAACAACAGCTGTCTGGACACATAGCAGATTGAAAATTGGTGGAGTATTCCAGACCCTTGCCAACATATTGCTCCTAGCCAACCTAGTCTCAGATGCCTTTCTACAGTCTTTTGCAATTGTGTAGCTCAGTTTAAAGGTCCAAACTGGAGGGCACATATGCTTGTTTAGGGCTGCTGGGCTGCTCTCCCAGAGCCCCCTTGTGGCAATGAGGGAGAGCCAAGTAAACGCCCTTGCCTCCCTGAAAGACAAGAGGGTTTTGGGAGGTGCCCTGGATGGGTTTTGCCATCCTGTGACGGCACATCAAGCACTGAACTCAGAGCTGACCTCAGCAGACACATCTCTGCTTGGCTGGAGCAGAAATGTTTACACCACAGATTGGCTGATGCAAGACCACAAACAGTTTTCTGTTCTGAATATTTGTTGCTGTCCTTCTCTCGGTTTGCCAGGAACGAAGTTCTAGCTGATGCTGCTGATGTCTTTTCATGGCTTCACATTAGAAAAGGGGAAGCAATGCACTAATGTTGAATGGGTTGAGAGCTCAGAGAGGCTCATAAATTTTAGCAGAAATGCCTCATCTGCTAACTCTGGATTGGGTGCATTTCCAGGTTGACCTACGTGTGACCACAGCCAACCAGGACTCCAAGTTTACTTCAGCCAGAGATTAACCTAAACTTCACCCCAGATTTTTCACCCAGAGCCTACTTGAGATATGGTAGACCATATCTCAGGTAAAAACCAGACCTGGGATGCTCACATCATATGGCTCCTGGAGCTGGTATCAGAGTAATATCAAACAGTGGGACAGGTGGTGTCCCTGATATCCTACTGCTCCTGCACCATGCCTAAGAGCCTCTCAGGTCTGATTCTCAATGAAAGTGTCAATTCATAGTTCTCCCCCCACTCCAAAACACAGGTCTGCAGCTTGCTCTTCTGCAGCTTATACAAAGGAGGTTGTGGGTTTTTTAAGGTTTATTACTGCCATCAAAAGAAGCAAATTCTTCACGGCCAGGCAAATAAACCAGAAGGTAGTGGGCTTGCAATGCACCTTTTGCCCCAAATGCAAAATGTCAGAGTGTAACAGCAATTCCTGCTCCATCTCATTGTTATATCTAAAAAAAAAGTCGTCTTTATAACAGTGATCCAAAAAAAAAAATTTTCATCAAACAATACCCTTGCAGCTGAAGCTCCACAAAACTGTCCTTTTCCTACACACAACAGTTTGATCTGCCAGGAAAAGTGCACACAGCACAAGCTGTTATCCTTGCTGTAGGTTCTGAAGAAAGAAGGGAGCATTTTTGTTCAGTTAGCATGAAGTTTTGCATAGGATAGAAATTCCTGCATGAAGACCAGAATCTTCAGCTGGAGCACTTCCTCCAACAAGGACTGTTTGGTTTTGACTCAAGAAGTCGACAGGACAGTGTCCTTCAAACTGTATTGGTGTGCTGTTCCTGTGACTAATTAAATATTTGTGCTGATAAAGATGCAGGTTTGCATTTATTTGTACTGTGCAAATGATTTACTTCATAGGATTTCATGTGATTTTATTTCACAGGATTGGAGAGATGTGATGACATCCTTAGTTTACTTAGTCCAATCTCTGTTAGGGGAAGAAATCCCATCATCATCTGATCTTGGGAGGAGGGAAATTTTGTGTTTAATGGAGACCAGAGGACAAATTTTCCAGGCTTCTTCCTGAGTCACAGTTTCTTTTTCTTTTGCCTCTTCAGGAATACTAGCTAAAAGACAGACAACAATGCTGTTAGTGCATCTCTGAGCCCTGCCTTGATTTTTACAGCAGGATCACACTGACAGCTCACATTTGGTCTGTGTTCCTCTACAACCCCCAGATGCTTTTCTGAAGTACTGCTCAGACAGTTATTTTCCATTCATAAAAAAAATCATAGATCATGCTCTCACAAGGTCTTTAATTCCATCCAGCTAGCTTGGCATTGGGAATTCGACTTCGCCTTCTGAAGTGCAAAGTGCTACACCTGTCTTTTATCAAATTTTATCTCATGGATTTCAGACCTTTTCTCCAGTTTGATAGATTGTGCTGAACTTCTAATCCTTGTTGTCAAAGTTCTTGTGATGTGGCCGCAAAAATTAAACAGCATGCCCCTTGGTCCTTTG
Source organism: Nipponia nippon (assembly GCF_047370975.1). NCBI lineage: Eukaryota > Metazoa > Chordata > Aves > Pelecaniformes > Threskiornithidae > Nipponia > Nipponia nippon. The sequence continues at coordinate 50,212,840 of NW_028262380.1, forward strand.
TCCAAATTATTAACAGAAATTTGAAATGGCAACTAGGCTGTGATGCATCCCTTGAAGGTGGATCTGTAAAGCACTTCCAGTTTGACAGTTAGCAGCAAACTGCTGGTAACTACTCTTTTTCTTCTTTTTTTAATATGGATGCATATGGAAGGGAGGTCCTATGAGGAGTGGCTAAGGACTTTGGCCTTGTCTAGTTTGGAGAAAAGGAGGCTGAGGGGTGATCCCATCGCTCTCTACAGCCTCCTGAGGAGGGGAAATGGAGAGGGAGGTGCTGATCTCTTCTCCCTGGTATCCAGTGATAGGACAAGTGGGAATGGCTCAAAGCTGCACCAGGGGAGATTTAGACTGGACATTAGGAAGCACTTCTTTACCGAGAGGGTGGGCAAACACTGGAACAGGCTTCCTCAAGAGGTGGTCGATGCCCCAAGCCTGTCAGTGCTTAAGAGGTACTTGGAGAATGCCCTCAACAACATGCTTTAACTTTGTCAGCCCCGAATTGGTCAGGCAATTGGACTAGATGATTGTTGTAGGTCCCTTCCAACTGGGACAACCTCAAAACATCTTCTGTCAAGGCATATCACACTTATGACCTGCCCTGATTTCAAGGCCAGCTGACCTACTATAGGAGAAAATTACATTAACTTGATATAATCTCCTCTTGGCAAATCTAAACCATCCATAAATGTATTGGCAGCACTGAAGTGTTTCCACTGAATTTTGGTTTCATGCAACATTTGCTCTCGATGGCTCTTGTTAATCAGGTTGCTTTTCAATAAATGCTTTGGTGGAAGCACAGGTTTTGATTTTGACCATCTACAGTTTATAGGTGCTTTAAATGGTAGGACAGAGCCAGAGAAAAACAGATCTATGCATTTTGGTCACCCATGTGATGTCCACTCCTTCTTCCTCCCAATCCCAGAGGCCACCAAAAAGAATGTCCCTACAGCGAAGTGTGCAGCTGTCCTTTACAACATCTGTGGCCACTACAGGCCAGTGATGAGCACACTGCTTCCCATCACAACATTCTTTAACTTCACATCAAAACCCACAAAAAAAATATGTAAGCTTGGGTGTTTTCTTATGCTGCACCATTTAAAGGCAAAAAGCCTTTTCTTTCCCATTACAAATGGAAATAATTCCTGTGTTTCCATCTATTAGTGCGTGACACCACCCTGATAATGCACAAAACCACTCCAAGACAGAGGCATCAATCGCACTGAGAAGCACTTCTCAGAAAAAAAAATTAAAAAGTGTTTTCCATTTTTATGATATTAATTAAAGTGTGGGGTGAAGTGGTTTCTAGTCCTGTTATGTGAACTAGCCTTTTCCTTTTTCTGCTAGATTCAGGGAGCTTTGGGAAGCTGTTGGCGTGCAGATAACTGAAAATAAAGTAATAGCAACTTGATTGAATCTGATGCCCGAGTCTCAAAAAGAAGGAAGAAGCTGTAATGCACAGGGAGCTACCTGAACACAACCCTCGTCTTCTGCTGCTTAGAGCTTTCCCAGATGTTGGGTTGCCATTTTTCCTGCCAGGTACCCACCTATTTTGAAATCTTCATGACAGCTGGCTCAGCTGTTTGCAAGAACAAAACCAAGGACAAATCAAGCCGCTGGCCAGTGTTATAACACTCTAGACTCTCTTCTGAAGATTTCAGCTACCCACAAGGTTATACTTTCATCCACCGCATAATCTGCATCTCCCCCAGCTCATGGTGTTGCTGAAGATAGGGGAAGGTTTGCCAGCAAACCCTACATGGAGACTAGGAGAAGAAAGTTCTTTCTGAGCGCTTGAGCACTGAGGTCTCCTAGCAGTTTATACATCCACTGAGTTTTGGATGGGTTTTTCACCACCTTCCAGAGAAACTGCAAATTGCAGCATAAACCTTGGAATTTTTTAATTTGTTTGTCAGTTAGGCCAAAAGACAGATTTTTCCCCAGCTTCACTTTCAGAAATGGCCGAGCTTGTTTGACTGAAAAAAAAATCAGCCCAAGGCAGAGGGTGACACTGAGAATTTCACTTCTGACATTCTGACTAAGTTAGACGCTAGCAAAATAAGTTCTTATGAGAAGCATCAGACAATCATAATAAGAGGCACTGCAACCAGTGCAGCCTATAATACAGCTGTAAGACAATCAATTCCCATATAGTTTGCTCTTCCGGAGTGATTGCTGGGCCATTATCTTGTCAGCTCACTGGTAAGTCAGAATAAAAGCCCACATCTAGCCAGAGCAACTTTTAGCATCTAAACAAAAGAAATCAGCACAGGGTTGTGCCGCACCATCTGACCTGGAGAGGAACCACAACACACAAAATACAAACAGGAAGGATTTACTGTGCTCTGAAAGCTGTTTCGGTCCTGTCTCTCCACAGGGATGTGGTAGTTCTTCTCTGACCAGCTTCGTACTGTGAAAGATGGAGGTTTGTTCCACCTCTGTGGCCTTCAGCTAGTCTCTAAAGCACTTGCCTGGTGTTATTTCATGCTCTGACTCAAATCCCTTGCATGGCTAATATGGGACATGGCCTTGAGTAGGAGCCTCCTGCTTCCCAGCAAAGTCTCATGCCTCTCTCCTGAGTCGTTGCCATTCAGGGTAATGCTGGGCTGGGTTTGGTGAAAGCCAGCCTTAGCCAGAAACCCAATGCACAGAAACTTTTAGGCAACAACCAAGGCTGGGTTTAGTTATCGAAATTTCTTTTTAAACAAAAGGGCTTCTCTGGTGCTGCTCCCTAAAAAGCCCTTTATCCTGATGTCAGAGTTCCTATGGCAATGGGAAGACTGAGTCATCACCATGGTAGAGGAGTGGAGTTGACATTGAACACTTCCTTATATAAATCACTGCTTATATGAAGTATCCCAGCTCATACCTATGCCTTCCATACCCTTGTCATGCACTTGAGGTGATCAGAAGTGTTTCAGCTCTTGCCACCAACTTTTAGGGTTATTTTGTCTTTCATATTTCAGCAAAAACTCTTTTTGGGGCTGTTGGTATCTTTTATCTTTGAAAAGATATAAAGTATTTTTCCAGACATTTGTTCCCACTTTTTCCAAAACAGCAATTTAGTGAGAAGGAATTTAAAAGGCAGTCCAGCTCTCAGTGACCGAGGTTGGCTGCATGAGCCCCATGCTGTGTTTGGAGTTCATGGCAGCCACTGCTCTCCTCACAGGACCACAGAACATGTAGGCACCATAGGGACATTCCCTGTTTGTGCACAATGTGGGCAAGATCTGAACCACTTTACTTGGGAAACGGTTGCTGAAAGTGTGTCTTCCATCTCTACCAGCAGGTGCCCAGTGTCCCATCTGCTCATGGAGCTCAGTCTGTCTTCTGATGCACTACTTTTCATCACCTGCTCTTTCATCATTGCTATTTCCATCAGCAATTTCCAGCCTTCCCAGGGGAGCTATTGGGTCTGTTTGCCATCTGTCCTTCTTCTTCCCCTGAGAACACTTGGACAACGTTTCATTTAGTGTTGTTGGTTTTTTAAGTCAGTTCAACATCTTTTGATAATAAATTGCTCTTTATATCCCTTGGAGGCACTTCCATCTCCTTTGGTGACCTCTTGCTCTTTCTGTGCATTACCATGGCTTACTGTTCCCCTGCCCTCTTGCCATTTCATCGGTCCACATTTGACGACAAAACAACCCTGAGTCATGATCCTATTACTTTTCTGGAGAGTGCTTACTACTACCCAAGATTACTTTTCCCCTTAGCGTCTTAGCATTACTCTTTTCTTGTTTGCATTCTTTTGTGTGTATGTTCTCTATTTCCTTCCTTGATTTTCACTCCACATCTTTACTTCTGGCACTCCCCTCTCTTTTGCCCTTGAAAAGCAAAGATAATAAAACCTACAACAGCTTTTTTGATAAGATTTTTTTTCTAAGTAACTTTTTATTGGTTTTCTTTGACAGAATAAAAAGTATTTGTGTATACCAAACACAGAAAGGGACAAATACGGATAAAACCAAAGATTCGTCTAGGTTAAATAATTGAAAGAGGTGGACAAGATTATATTATTAAGGTGACACACAGAGAAGGAGAGAGGTACAGCAAATGAAAGCAAAATCAGGGAGTGCTTTCACTTAGCCAACTGCTACAGATAAAAATAAAGCAAAATTAAGTTCTTCTAATCTGATAAAAATACAGAATTGGGCAAATGTACCATTTCATCTAAGACTGGATTTTGCCTCTCTCTCTTTTCCATGTTGTGATTGACAGAAGTTTTCAAATTTCCTGTAAAATATTATTTAAAAAAAAAAAAAGACAGCTGAGATTTCCTCCATCAGATGACTGTGAAAGCTGAAGCTTGAAGAAAGACTTCAAGCTTTCGATGAATACTGCAAGGACGGCTCGGACGAATACTGCAAGAGATCAAGAGATGGCAATGCTGGAATTTGCTTTACAGCAGCAGAGTCACTTCATCTCCTAAACCAAGATTTTCCTCTGAAACTTCCAGACTGCATTATTGGTTATTAGACGAGAAAATGCAAAGTGCTGAGGGAAATACCAAAAGGAAGCCTACGGAGGAGCTCAACTGATTATTCACAGGAAGCGCTTCTGAACTGTCTGCTCAGCTTCCATGGTTTCTTTGGGTAACACCAGAGAGAGATGTCTCCTCCTTCTATGTCCTACCTCTTTTTAGGTTTTCTTCTTTTGTCACCAGTCCTTCTTGGAGCAGTGAGGGACTCTCCCCAGACAGGTATTGCCGGAGTGCGGAGCCTTATCTACCATGGTCCTCTGCTATCATTCCTTCTCTCCCAGGTAATTTGTTCTCGGTAGCAGGACACAGTTTGTGGTCTGCTTGATGTTTAAGTGCTTTGAAGCAAGAAGTCACAACAGACTCCTAAAAACATTTAGATTGCTGGATGTAAAAACCATCCCTCGGATGCTGTTGCTTTGTTTGCAGAGGGGCTGTTGGGCTCCCATTGCCCAAGGGTGCCAGTTTAATGCATAGGGGAAGTCATATCAGTGACATGGCAGGAGACAGCTTTCCCTGATAATCCAGGGGGGTCTAAAGTGGTGTTCGGTAGCCTGTGGCTCTTCTGTGCTTCATATACTCAAGATGTAAGTTGTGGTCTAGCCATGGTATGTGCTATGGCTTTTGCTGAAGTATGGGTGCTGTACTTGGCCTGCAGGTTATTTCTACAGTCCTGTCCTTTCTAGCAGGCAGTCTGAGAGAGAAATGCGTTGTCAGTAGAGGGGCTCCTGAAACTGGGTGGTCTGCTGCCTCTTACGTAGAAGCCCTGAATATGAAATGTGAAAGACACATCTCCTCTTACCCTCCCAGCACTGCTATCAGCCAGACAGCAGTATACAAACATGAACTAGTCTCCTGAGATTCCTAAACTCATCCTGGCTCCCAGACTGAGCCCTTCCTTCTTCCACTTTCTTTTCTTCAGAGGCCTGCTCCTGGCTTTTTTATGCAGCTGGTGAGAGCTATGTGGCTTGAGTCTCTGTGGAGTTCTGAGGACCGTGTTCCCTGCCCCACTGCCTCCATTGAGAGCTGACATCTCCTCAGCTAGCAAGCAAAACTTAGGCAGGCTGCCCCTCCAAGGAGCACAGCCAGCTCTCCCATCCTACCACATCAACAAAGCCAAAACTGTTCCCCAGTTATCGCGTTTCAGTAGGGAATCACAATTGTACCTTGCAATTGTGTTTGGGGTTGTGAGGTGCTTTTTTACAGGGAGAGGGAATACATCCTCTAATGGCGTATTAGCGTTCAAGCACCGAGCTGGTGAACTCCTTCTGGCTCAGGTGAGTGACAGAGAGAAATTCTGACTTATTTGCAACAAGGAAGGAAGCGGAGTATACTGTGTGCTCAGAATTAGGGGCAGCAGGCAAGATTATAGCTGGAAAGGCTGCCTGCTGAGAGCACAGTGTATTTAGAAGCATCTAAAATTATTTGTGTGACTCAATACTGTTTTCCTAACACTGAGAGCAGCATGTGGTAACTCTCCCCCTTAGGATGCTCTTTTTATCCTCCTTGATTTTTTCACTTGTGGATGAGAAGGAGGGAGAAAAATGAAGAAGAGGGAGAGTTTCTCTGCTGTTTAATCAAAAACAAACAACACTTTGCACTTTTGCAGCAATTCAAGGTGTTTTGCAGATGAGCTTGGAGGTGTTGGACTTGGACCTGGGTCGGTATCACATGGTATCTGCTGTTGTACACAGGAGCAAAGTCGTGTGGTTATCTCTAAGCGGTTCTGACTGAATTGAAGGGTGTGTTTGTCTTGTAATAAAGCCTTTTCTTTCTGTCAAAGACAATTTTACACAGTCAAAGCCATGGCAAGGTGTGGGCACCACTATGAAACCTGGAATGTCCAATACAGCAATTTGGGGAGCCAGGAGGACCCAACAGTAGCAGCACTACGAAATGCTAAGGTCAAATGGCAAGGATTCTGCTACAGCTTATTCACCTTCATATTACAGAGGTCCTTGGTGATCCAGAACTACCAAATAGGATTTCATTTTCTTCCCATTTTTGTCAGCTCCTCAAAGCCCATTGTCCCCTTACCCATAGCACTGTGCCCCTTCAGACAAATATCATCTGATGGGATCATGTAGAAAGTGATACCTGCTATCAATGCACAGACGACGGAGAATCTACTGAATGAGCTGTCCCAGGATTTAATTTCCTTCCCAGAAAATAAAACTAGGTATCTCCTGGCTTTTCTTAACCTGCCTCACATCTGGTTCCAGCAATTACATTTGCCTCTATCTGCTGGATCAAGCAGTGTTTGGCTGTCAGGGTTCCCAGTGGTTGGAGATCGTGACTGAACTACCTCTTTGCCAGCTCATTTGAGCCCAGAGCTTGCTGGGAAGCTTAAAGGAAAGACAGTTTCATGTCACAGTGTGTCTCTGGAGGTCCAAATGGACCTCATGCCAGGTGGGTGAGTGGGCACAGACACTGCTGTGCAGTCGTGATGATAACATGGCAGTGCCTGAGCCAGCTATCACCTTCAATGATTCATTATTTCCCCTTATCTCCTTCCCTAACCAGCTTTGCTGACAAAATTAGCAGCTACCTGCTGTATGCTTAGTGCTACCATTCACAGCACAGAAGAAAATATTAATTCATCATAAATGGAAGCGAATGGACCCACATTAAGCAGGAAGCAGCTTATACTTGTATTATTGCATCAAAGCGAATGGTATGCTTTGACTCATCTAATAGAGGCCATCACAGAGAAGAGCCTGCTAGGCAGAAGACAGGAAGTCCAGATCTGGATGAGAAAGCATCTAGTGACACCAGGAGCCATCTCTAAAGCTGTGCGAGTATCAACCACAGCATGTTTCTTTCTTCAAATCTCCTTGCACATCATGTAGCTATGTGGGCTGGAGCTCCTCCTGATCCACCTAAACCACAGAAAAGAGCAAATGGGCCAACACCAAGAGACGTCTTAGCCTTCCCCCTCTCCACAATGACCTCCAGCGCCCAGCACTTGTACTCTGAAAACTGAAACTGCAGAGAGCAGGAAAATCCAACTGAAAGGAGCATGGATTAATGTGCAACTCGTGCAGCTGGACACCCTACCTGACTTCTTTTGGATCCACTGGTTTTGTCTGGGTACCTGTCATCTACCCAGGACGTACTGGTGGAAAGAATATACTTTCCATTCATGGAAAGGACTGACCCTAGCCCTAAAGGAAAGGCACCTAAATGAGAGCTATCTGCCAGTGGAGAAATGGAGGCTGTCCATGTGTGCAGCTGACTGCTACCTGCTCACAGCCAGAACATCTGCACAATCATCACACCAATGATTGAGGCCTTAGTCAGGTCCTTTTCCAGATGTCTTTCAGTCATACTGCAGAGGATACAAGGAGTCACAGGAATGCTCTTCTTTAGGGGCAGTCAATACCTTGATGAAACAATTGTTCCATCTCCAAAACATTGCTCCCACCTTGCCTTCTTCCCCTAAATTGCTTTCCCCATAATTAGCATCCCAACAGAAGCACATTTGAGCCCGCAAAGAGACAAGCTCCAGACACGATGGCTTTTCCTTCTTGTTCATTCAAGGTCAGCTCCAGTCCTATGGCACCAGCTTATTTTTTCCAACAAAGCATTACAAAACCATGGTAATGGGATCGACCTCTGCCTGCAAGCTGCTAATGACTTCCTGGGTGAGCACCCAGGGAATGGATCCACTCTGGTCTGCATGCCGCTGGGGGAATTCATTCGCTGGAAGAGCATTACTTAGCTGACTTTCAGCACTTTCACAGAAAAAAGGGGCTCAGCAATGGCTGGGTGAAACTCATAGCTTGCCAGGGGGGCTGGCTGTTGTCAGATGTTGTTAAATCTCACAACACTGCACAGCCACTGCATGTCCCTAGCAGACAGGGTGTTTCGTTCAACAGTTATTTGAGAGCAAAGTGCACCAAGTACCTTAGGCAAGCATTATTATTAACTCTCATTATTCACCACTGGTTTTGCTATTACTCTACACCTAAGAGAGGGCACAGTGACTCAGATCCCAGGAGGCCAGTGAAGGAATGCACAGACCATGGCATGAGCAGGCATGAGCTCATGTCCCAAGCAGGCACAGCAAGGCAGGAATGGTCCAAAGACCTTGCATGCTGTCTGCAGTCCAGAGCTGGCTGCAGAGCCCTCCTAGGGCATATGGCTGGCATGCGAGAGGAGGCTGCATCCCTCATTTCATGTGATGCAGGTCAGGAAGAGAAAAGGAAGGGAAGAGGTTTTCCTGAGAACAACATCCGTCACAAATGAGACTGAGCCAGACTTCTGCGTTAAGCTGCATTATGAATAAGGTCTAGCAATTGAATTGGCTCTTCAGAAAAATAAATAAACCAAAAGCATGCTGAAAACAGGCCTGTTCCTGTTGGCATTTTGAACCCAGCTTCTTTCTGAGCTCTGACTTGCAGAGTCATTCCAAAAGTCCAGAGAAGAGATGAGCTTCTCTACTTCAGATTGTCCTGAACAACCTGATCAAGCAGTTAGGGTGGCCTTGCTTGATGCAGGATTTGGAGACAACTCTCCAGAGGTTCTTTTCCACCTAAATATCTTTATGATGCTATGGTATTTCCTGCTGAAAACCATATGAAGGGAAAAGCACAATGCTTTTAATTTTTGCAGGTCTTCTCTTTTGGCACAGGCCTTTTTAGCCTCTAACAGCCAGCACAGGCCTCTCAGGAAGTGTACTCTCCTCTCCAAAGAAACAGGCATGTGCACCAACCCTTCCAGTACTGCTCATTAGCACCTTTTCAGCGTCCTGTATTTTTTGCAATTAGTGGATAAGCAAAAAATCAATAACAGTTTCTCTTGTCCTTCCACTGACCTCAAAGAAGGACCAGTTTATCCTGGAATGACTTGACTGGCTTTGCAGCCATCCAGCTGCACAGGGATCCACAGGGACCTATGAAGAAGGTCCAACTTGAATATTGCAAGTCAATAAATACGGGAATTCAGTGCCCTTGATTTTCAAGTTGCCTGGTTTATTAACTCAACAGTATGGTCCAGTTGCCCACGAAGAGGGCTGTGGGCCAGGTCTCCTGACTTGTCAGGGCCCTGAGTGCACATAAACATACTCATACCCAATGGCTCCATTTAAGCCCAGCCCTGGGCCTTCAATTCCTGTTTGAGCTGTGCTGTGGTTTTGCCCCGCCACAGCTGTGCCTGTGCCTGGCCATGGACCCGATTGGTCTGGGCTTTCATCTGCAGGCTGGCTTCCTGAGTTGACCTAGGACATGTCTTGTCACCATGAACCTGCCTGATGATCTTCATTCTTGGCTGAACCTGGCTGTCATCTAGGCCTGTCTTGCCTGGGTACTGTGAGCTGGGGCCATGGTTTGCAAAGCCCCTGCCTTGCTGGCTGTGTTACCATGCTTAGCTCCTGTCCTTTAGGGAGGATCTAAGGCTGGCCCTGACTACTCCTGGACACTAACTCTGCTATTAAGGTCCTCAATCCCCTTGGCAAAATTGTTCCCATCCATGCTTGCTTTAGCTCTGGGTCCTTTAAATGCAGCCATTAATGATGGATGGGGACTGCAGCCCAAGCCAAGTCTGAGTCACCAGAGAAGCCAGACAGGTATGCGGTTGTCCTCCCTCGTGTGGCTGTCAGAAAATGGGCTTGCCACATCTTGTCCCATCAGTAGAGGGGAGAATCAGGAGCATCAGAGTCAGCCTGGGCATTGTGAGCTGAGGACTTAGTGCAAGGAGCCTGTTAGGAGCCGAGAGGTCTTTTGTGGAGACATACAAGGTGGGCACAGGCCAAAGTGAGACTTTGATTTCACTGTCTGTCTTTAACTGTGGTTTGAAGACACACAAGCAATTATTTTAGTTTTGTGAATGTGCACCAAATGTGTGCCTTTCTCATAAGAAAAAGGATCAGCTTAAAAAAAAAAAAAAAAGGTCAAGATCACAAACCTGGTTCTACTACGGCTTCAGCTTTCAGCTCACCAGGGAATCCCTGTCCTCCATGAAAAGGTGGTGGGTTTTTTGCTACTTGTGCTTTTAGATGAAGTCTCCCAGTGCTGGCAGTCTTCTGCCTGGGCTGAGAGCTCCCTTCCTATTTCCCCCACCAGTGAAATCCACATTTACAGCTGGTGGAGTCTTCAAAAACAAAAAAAAAAAAGGAAAACCGAAGCCTAGACTGCTATTCCAGTATGGCAACTGTAAGTCTGTAACATTAGATTTGCTTATGAACTCTTTCCCTCGTGTCTGATGGATCATCTGACATGCATGCATGCAAACTGAGTGAGCTGATATAGCTATTTCCAGATGGGCTTCATCTCATCCCAGGGTGGGTGTATAAGCTGAGCAGATGATTCATTCCCTGCAGGTATTAGTCTTTACAGTCTTTACAGTCCTATCATAACTTTCAGAAATGGTGCTTTGGTGTTTATCAGCACCTGCTTAAAAGAAGCAAGTACGAAAACAGTAATGCCTCATTGCAACAAATCTCATCAAATTTGGAACTGAGCATCTAACAGCTGAGAGACGTAGGTGTGCTACACTGCCTTCCTTCTGCCACTGAAAAAGTGGATGAACAAATGAAATTTTAATGCTGTTGTAAATGGGAAAAAAGTCCCCACTGGCAGGAAAGGGTTAAGTTCCAGTGGAGTCAGTCAAAAAGGAAGACCAGGGTAGCTTTTTAAACCTTTTTTTTTTCATCTTCTTTCCCCAAATCTTTCTCTGAGAGGCAGCCTCTTTTTCTTTATTCCCACAGAGAACAACGATCTTTTTGCTTGACCAAGGAAATAATAGGTGCTTACAAAAGCAAAGAACTACCTTAAATTGCTGGGGCAGCAGGAGTGGTTCATTCAATTAATTGCCTTAACTTTGCAGAAACATCTGGTATGCTGTTTACATCCTGTGAGAAGCAGACTTCCATTAGCAACAGAGTAAAGAAGATGAATGAAAATCTGCAAAGACTCACCCACAGACTTGAGCAACCTTAAGATCTTTAGCCTATTCCTATTGAAACCACCCTGAAAAATGCATCTGCTCACAAGTCAGAATTTCAGAGTAACACAGCTTTCAGGAGCTTACAGGAGCTTTGATCCTAGGAATGGCAGCAAATGGGGATGATGAAGAGTCTAATTATTATTATTATTGCAGGTAGAGTTAGACTGTCTGACACAGGAAAGTGTTCCTGGGCTTCGTTCAGATGTGTTCCAGCAAGAACACAACATGGCGCAAACTGAAGCACAGGCTGGAGCCTTCATCCAAACCCCGTATCTGTGTGAGATCATTGAAAAACGTGACCAGCATGGCACAGAGGGCTTTGCAGGGTTTATCGCAAAGGCTCTGTGTGTGTGAAGTAGGCAGGAGAAACTGCATAAGCAGCCAGAGAAGACAGTGAGGAACCAGAGCCAGAGCCGTGGATGACTTGATCTCTGAAAAAGGAAATTGAGTTTCTTGAGTGGAGTACTGGTGAAAAGAAGTTTCAGCTCTTTCCAGGCGTCTCCTCCAGGAGACAGGATGCTGTGTCCTCCTCAGAAACAACATTGCTCCTCATCAAAATGAAAGGGATGATTTATAAATGACAACGGTGCTTCATAAAGTCAGGGCAGATTATCTGGCCTTGCACGTTCTGTGGTATGCACTTGGTGCTCCAAAATGTAAGGTAACTGGCAGGTGAAGACCTTGGTCTCTGACTGATGGGAAGCTCCAGGGAAGGTGGCCGTCTGGCTCAGAGACCCTTTCCTGACCCTGAGCACATAAGCTGGCTCTCCTTTCTTCGAATCAGTTGTGAAACACGTATCTTCCTGAAGGCTCCGGATGGTGAAGACTTGGGTCGGAATAAAGAAAGTGGATCCAAAAGTGGTACAGACCTAGTGGGAGCCATTCCCAAACTTGATGGGTTAAAACTCTTCACACTCAATACTTCCAAGCGGGAAAGACCTAGGTGGACTAGGAAATCTTTCCCATGTTTACCAAACACAAAGTGGCAGGGAGGGAGCAGATCCAAAAAAAATAATCTTGTAAATAATTTATTTACAAGTGCAGGGACCAATTCCTTCTTTCTCCCTGCATCTGGCTTTGCTATTATCTTGAGCAGCCCACCAGCACAGAGCAAGCAGAGATGTGTAGAGTGGGTGGGCTGGTATGGCTCATCTCATACATCATCTGCAGCTAACTGCTGGGACTGTATGGAGCTTGCAGGCTGCAGGAGATTTAATTAAGAAGAGACGTATGTTGCACTGGGGACAGGGCTCTTGCCTTGGCATGCTGTGTTTCTATTGCACGTTTTTGACACTGAACATAAATGTTTTTCCTTCTTCCTAATGTCAGTTCTTGTTCCAGTAAAACCATTGCCTGACTGGTCCTGTGAAAGCACAAGTCCCAGTGTACTCCCTTAATGTGATGGGGAAGCCATTTTGAGACCCTCAGCCCCTCTTGTCCCTTTCTTTCTTGACAGGAAGGATGTTTCTAGCCCGCACAGTTCCTGGAACCCGCTTCGAGACACAGTGGCAGGGGCACGGCGAAGCCCACTGAGGTGTGGAGCCCTGATGGGAAGCCCAGGAACACCCCCAGCTTGCTGGGTCACAACACTACCCTTTCGGCAAGCATCTACTTCGCCACGTTTCAGTGCGCGGCCACACAGGAACATTTATCACGTGCCAGCAGCAATGCTGAGCTGCAATTAGAAAGAATCATTTCCGATAGACTCATAAATTAAGGGTGTCTTTTGCAGGACATTCCCCTGTGAGGGTTAGGATGTCTTTTGGCTTCAATTTAGCCATGGCCTATCAGTCATCTCAGCTTGTGCCTTCCCTGACATTTTCCAGCTCTGCCTTCTCTATCTATCTTTCAGACCTTTCAGGTGCCTTCTTTCATTATTGTTAAAGCCTAATTAACAACAATTTCTGTCCTCTTTCTTGAGGGGGGAGCTCATGTACATAGCTACCTGATCTGGCTCGTGTAAATGAACACGCAGTGAGAAAATGGATGTTCTGAAGTGACTACAGGGTAGCAACACACTTGGAGGATTCTGCTGACACCAAACACCGAGGCCGTGGCATATGCTGTTGGAGAGCATCAGCAGAGCCTATTCAGAGGTTTGCCTCTCTCAGGGCTGGTTTCTGTTCTTCTTTTTATTGATGGTATATTACTTTCCAAGCTCCCCTCTAAACTGAGGAGAGATCACTTAATTTTAAACTGATGGATCACTGCAATGCCTCACACTTTTGGACTCCCAAAGGAGCAGAGTGGAAGCCACAATGACCGCCACTTTGAAGGTTGCGTTGGCCACTGCATCAAAGTATATATTTATCAGGAGTGGTCTCTCATTCCCTGAGTGGGCAGAGATCTTCCACTGCCTGGAGTTTATTCGCAATGCCATTTTTAATGCCGTCTGTGCTCAGCCAGGATATGACAGCCATTAGCCTGAGTTCAAACACTGCAAGTAACAGCTCATATCACCAGGCCTCATATGACCACAGTGAGAGATCTCTCAACAACCTTGGTCCTGGCATGCTTCTTGCAACCCGTGGCCATCATCTTCCTCCCTTGCTGTAGCTTTATCTTCTCAGCTCCCACAAAGCAGCTACCTGGAAAGCAGCCATTACCACCAGCTTCTGCATCCAATAGCACTCAAGAGGAAAACCTGAGACAAGCCTTGAGACCTCTGACAATTCCTCCTGACTGTTTGGCCTTGTGCTGCCTCAGTGCCAGAGACACTAGAGAGTGTCTAGCCTGCTCCCCAGAAGGCTGGGTCCAAGAAACCTGTTCTCCTCTTGTCCAGGACCTTTGGTGCAGATGAACTGGAGCATTGAGTCCCACAGCTGCCACCTCAGAAGCCAGGGTGGCTGGGAGTCTTCTCACCTGATTTCAGCCACCTCCTTCAAGCTCAGACAGAGCAAGGCACATCCAGGTGGGGAATCTTCCCCCCTACCTGATATCCAGAAGGGAAGAACTGAACCCATCTAGGAGATGAGGTATGAGGACTAAAAAGTGTGTCTGCACACCTCGCTCTAAGGTGCAGACTCCATCCCTCTGAGAGTCACCTAACAGTAGTCAGTCCCCCACTTTCCAGAGTCATCTTCTGGCAAGAGAGTAATGGATGGACTTTTCTTGGGTTCCCTCGGGCTTTCTCCAGGCTAAGACTAGGCTCTGGAACTATGCCAAGTGCCAGCTCTTCACAGACACGGCACCAGGAGACCTGAAAAATCTCCACCACTGGTGGCAGTCTCAACCCCATCCCAACTCTTTGGGTTCAGTGAAGCCAGGCAGTGCTGGACTTTTGCCTCAACCTACTTCCCAGCAGTGAATACAAAAATGTCACCATTTATAGCCCAACTGGACTAATCTAGTTATGGAAAACATCTTAGTGTGTACCCCTCGGTACCAGTTATGACCTTTAACACATTCTTGTCAACCTACTCTTCCTAAAGTGCAGGCCAGAAATAGACTGTGGCAGTGACTCAGAAAGGGAAAGAAGTGGAGAAGAGTCATTCTGACTCAAATACTGAGGTGGGCCTCCAGAGGATGGCACATGGGACTCTTTGCACCAGCCCTCACAGCTCTCCATGTCTCAGCTGCCAAAGTTCCCTCCCCAAAACCTGCAGCATGCTGGAAATGTTGCTGCTTCTCTCTTGGTAGAGGACATGATGCTGTGCTGACACTGCAGTGTGACTCAAAGGCATCACTTCTCCAATAGGTCTCAACCCTGGGCTGAAGTCCCAGTAGTTTTATCTGGGCTGGTAAATAACATGGGCCAAGGCTCACTGTCTGGCCTAGAAGGCAAGCAGCAGAGCAGAACTCACATCCGTACAACTAAACTCTCTTCCCTATCTCTACATCCTGGGAGCTCTCCCTGTTCTGTTGTTTCACCTGAGCCATGGCCAGGCACTGCTGCAAGCTGAGACAGTCAGAGTCACAACAGAGATGTGGATGGTCTCACAACTGAGCTCACAACCCAGATGTAATTAGGAAAGCCAAGATAAAGAGCACTCATTTTTAACTGCTTTCCTAAGCTGGTCCCACTCTTGTTAGCACCAATTGCCCAGCTAACAAGAATCTCATCCACAGACAATATCACTCCACTGCTTCACTTGCTAAAGGCATAGCTGAATGGGAGGCTTTTCCATGGGAAAGAGGAGATAATCTGCAAAAAGATAAACAGACACATCTCCCTAGAAGGAGAGAGCAGAGCTTCATTACCAGAACCTGAGATTTCCCTTTTCTCTCCCTTCCTGTTTTTCTCATGTTCTGTGCATTTTCTCCTTTGTCTGGCAATACAACTCAGACATAATATCACATGGACTCCCTGGGTCTAGAAGGATGTATTAGGCGACTGGATAAAATAGCGAAAAGTATGGCAAAACACAGAGAAGGACAATCCCAGAGAATGGTCCTATCCCCCATCCCCTCCACGTCACCAGGAGCAGTGGGATCTCTTCCCAGCCTGCTCAACAAATCAGCAAGGACTCAGTCCACCAGCCTAGAGCAGGCTCACCTGCAGCAGGGAAAGCAGGTCCACAGAAGATGCAACCACATCGTCACCTCTTACCAGAACACATTCGGCTTCCCATGCTTTCCTCACCATCTGAAGCCTAGTCCTCAGGAGTGTTAGTTCCTCTGTCTGGTTGTGAAAGATCAGCAGAGATCAGTCCAGGGGTGGTACTGAACGAGCTGAGCAGTCCTCTGGCTCCTGGATACTCATCTCATCTATTTAAATGTCCTTCTTTTTGCAACTTGTGGACCGTGACTGAGGAAGTATCTGCCCCACCTCCCTTCAGCAGAAGTCAGGAAAAAATTGCTCCTTTGAACTAATTAGAGCAGTTCTGAGACCAGTTTTGTGCCTGTTATTACCTACAGCCCTTCAGCCCCTTCCACTCCTGAATTGCTCTCCACGAAACATTCAAAATCAAGATGCTCCTTGGGTCCCCCAAAACACAAGGATATCTGTGACCTGAGCTGAGCAGAGGATTTACCTGCTTTTGGACTATATCCCAGTGCTTGATTTTTTACAGTAGGAGGTTTTGACTCAAAAAAAATTATAGCTTTGATCTAGCTCTAGCTAGAGCTAGAAAAGCCTGAGCCTAAGCTGGCTTCCTTCTACCAAATATCACATTCTGCTTCAAAGCAAGAAGGGTCTTGAAGATGTCAGAATTTTTTTAATGCATCATTTTGCCTCTCCTCCTTCTGGGAAACAGACAACTCACCTGAGCTGCAACTTTCCAAAAAGGCCAAGCCTGGGCCAGGCAGGCACCAAGGACATTTTTGCTTGAGTGAATAATATTTTGCCTAGAGATCAACCCCATCTTTTAAATGAAAGCATCAAGGAAATCTCTATGCACCTTTCTGCACCTGGAGCAGCACAGGTCTTTCAGGGAAGGAAGCCAAATTGCTGCCCAGCTCATTAGTGCTGTGCAGAACCACAGCAAAAGGTTTCCCAGCTGACAGTCCACATCCATGCAGGTAATGTGCAGCCACTGTAATTGCTCTCTCATGCTTGCTTTTTCTGGCTTTTCAGAGGTAAGCAGCATCTAACGTATCTCAAGGGCCAGGTCCTCTGATTTTAAAAAAACTGACCAGTACCACTGTTCTTAATTTTAAAAGCCATTTAGTGTCTGATCACAACAAATGAGTCCATATTTTTAAGGTCTCACTGAGTAACAGCAAAAAAAATAATACTTGAAATAGAGATACATCACTTTTCTTGGGAAATCAGAGAAAATGCGTTCTTGAGCTTTATTTAATTCAGCAATTTTTGAGCCTTCTGGCAGTATTCCTGATCATACAGGTGGTAGGTATGTGTGTGCACAGGTGCATTCCTCTAATCGGTTTCTAATCTTGATTACATCAGGGTTAATCCAAGTGAGTCCATTTCTGGCCAGGAGGTGCTTCAAACTTGCACTGAGATGACAAGAGTTTCCTCCCAGAACCTTATCGTCAAGTAAGCAGCACAGAGCAAAACCAAGCACATCAACTTTCTGCAGTGTGCATCTGTCACTCCTTCTCATGACCCCCCAGTTTTCGGCATGAGCAGAGCCCTCATCATAAACGTGTAATTGACTCTGCAGTTCACTGAGATGGACATATAATTGCTTTTGTTATTGTCATCTGCAGGTTAATCACAGCTGACCCTTAACACTTCTCCCTGCACACAAAGGAACTTCAGCTTCTGCGGTCTGAAACTGTCACAAAGGTTTGTTGCTAAGCGGAGACTAAGCCAGTCACAAGGCTTTCGGTGCCGGAGAGAGCACGTTGCTCCTTCTCCTTACTCTCCCACTGGTGTGGCTTATAATTAGCACAGCCCAACCAATAAAGCCGTGTCAGATTGCAATCATGCTTCCGGAAGGTATTTATAGGCAGGAGCAAACACATTTTGTGTAAACTTGCGTCATGGTCCAGCAGATTACCCCTGGGAATTTCTTGGTCGGAGCTGCAGTTTCAGCGGGCACCCTGCTCCAGGCAGCACAACATTCAGCAGCCCTGCAGCTGCACACTGAGAAGGTGCTTGGCGCCTCTCTCTTCCCTGGGGGGGGGGTGAGGCTTGCGTTTATTTTGGGATGGACAAATTGTGCCCTTCAATGAGTACTTTTTCCCTTCTCAGTGCAGCCTTCCTACTATTCCCCTCACATTTTGGCCAGGCAGGAGAGCAAAGAACAGAGAGGACCATCCAACTAACTGCTTTTCCTTCCCTCAGTCTAATGTTAAATTCCACTTATCCCACGCCATTTCTCTTTTCAGCAGACCAACACAAAAGAGATGTGTTTGTCACCTTAGCAGGATGATAGAAAGAGAGAGCGAGGTGGAAAGAAATAAAGACTTATTTTGCTAGGTGTCCAGGAGACACAACAGCAAGGGCTGTCACCCAGGACAGCATGGGAGGGAGGGCTGAAGACCCTCTGTAGTTTCCTCTCACATTCTGGTATAACACTTACTTCAGGATGGTCATTTTACCCAGGAAAACACATCTTCTTCAGTCATCCTTGGAACTCACCATCGCTCAAGCCTGACCCAGAAGCCAAGGCAACAGACTCCAGGTCAACACATTGGCTAGGGGAGGAACTGACCCCTTGGCTAGTTTAGGTCTCTCCCAAGGTTTAGAGAGCAGCTGAGCAGGATAGTTGATGATCTGCCTGATGGCATTTTCTGGTGCCCAGGGAGTTTACATTCCCTATGTCCTAGCTTCCCTCTTTACAACCTTGTCATGTGGAAGACACTATGAGGAGAGGCAGGGGAAGGACATTGAAGTGCTCAGCTCCTACAGTAACAGGGGACATGCCCATAACTCAGGAAAGCAACCTCCCAACTTCTTATGTCTGAGGAACATCCCCAAGACCTATTTATTTGCTCTTCACACCATCTCTTTCTGGCTGAGGCCCCTTACAGCTTGAGCCATCACCTGGAAAAGACATCCCAGGGCAGGAGAGGGTGCGAGGCTGCCAGCTGGCATTGCTCTTGAAGATTGTCCTGGCTGAGGTCCTGCCGTTTTGTCCCTCTTCCTGACGTGGGACTTGATATGCATGCCATGTTGAGCCACCAGGGACCACCAGCCCGACCTGATACATGCAGAGAGATGCATGTGCCTGCTCATCCCAGACACCTGACAGAAAATTGCACCTGGAAGGACCAAAAGGTCATACTTGCTTTAGAAAAGCTGCTTAATCCAGTTTGTTTGGTGTGAAATAACATTTCCCACTCCTTACCAAAGGAAAGGCCTAAAATGAATTATCTAAAAGAAATCAAAGGCTGAAACGTCTTATATTTCAGGTACCCATAGTGCAAGCTGGAAGGTGTAATTAATGGTTTTTGAATATATCAGAAAAGGAAAAGCCATAGGGTTGATATCATTAAAGGCAGCAAATCCATCCTAGTAAAGACAATGGATTTAATCTGGTTCTAACATTTCTGATTAGCTTTTCTCCTTACAAACACTTTGATTGTTTGAATCTTGCTCTTTTACTTACTGATTTTTTAATGCAATTGATACTCCTTTCAACATTGTCATCAAGAGCATCTTTTCATTTGCTTTTACAAACAGAAAGCTGAGATCTGCTCTAATCAAAAGATGCACTTCAGACACATGAAATACAGTACCACAATGTGCATTACAATGATCAATTGACAAATTGCATCAGCTCGTCATTCCCGGGAAGAATTTATTACCGAGGTAAAAGGAACAAACGGCTACAGCAAGAGATGGTTTGGTTTTTCTTGCTGATTTACGCAAAAGCTCTGTTCCAGCACTCACTTAAATGAAAGTGTTAAGGGAAGAATACACTGTCATACGAATTCATACAGAGAAAAGCTGTGCAGCATAAAGAAGACTCACAATGCTGTCTTCATCATTCGGTCCAGTTGGTTGCTTCCACCAGAGACAAAAGTTTATTAAATGTGGAGGGAAATGGAAGGAATAAAATCATATGATGGAAAATGCCATGAAGAAAAAATAATTAAGTATAAAAGATGTTTTAAAAGCAAAGAAAAAAAGAATGGTTTCAAAGTTACTGTAACAAACTTCTATCACATCAAGACCTTTCTCACTTTGTCGTCTCAGGAGATTCTTCAAGACAGACCTTTTGTTGCGGTTTAACCCCAGCCAGCAACTAAGCCCTACACAGCCGCTCGCTCACTCCCCCCCAGTGGGATGGGGGAAGAGAATCGGAAGGGTAAAAGTGAGAAAATTTGTGGGTTGAGATAAAGACAGTGTAATAGGTAAAGCAAAAGCCGCGTGCGCGAGCAAAGCAAGGAATTCATTCACTACTTCCCATTGGCAGGCAGGTGTTCAGCCATCTCCAGGAAAGCAGGGCTCCATCACACATAACAGTTACCCCTTCCTTCTTCTTTCCCCAGCTTATATACTGAGCATGATGTCGTATGGTATGGAATAGCCCTTTGGCCAGTCTGGGTCAGCTGTCCTGGCTCTGCTCCCTCCCAGCTTCTTATGCACCTGGCAAAGCACGAGAAGCTGAAAAGTCCTTGACTAGTTTAAACTCTACTCAGCAAGAACCAAAACATCAGTGTGTTATCAACATTATTCTCATCCTAAATCCAAAACACAGCACTATACCAGCTACTAAGAAGAAAATTAACTCTATCCCAGCTGAAACCAGGACACCTTTTGATTTTCATTCTGATTGAGTTGCAAGAAAACACCAACACCTGGAGAATCTTTGCCTGATTTCCTCCCCTTGCCATTGCCATTCTCAGCAAGGCTTGAACAAGAGCACTGATACATTTTATTAAGACCTCTACAGCCTTTAATCTGACCATGGACCCCCAGAAGAAATCCAGTCTCTCCCTCAGCTGCCTTGCATATGCCGGCAGTACTTTAAAGCAGTACTGGTTGTTAGGTGTGTCTGCATGGACTACAATATACAGACAGGTTAGCTAACACATCATGGCCACAAATGCATCAGGAAATTAGTCTTGAAGAGATCACACCTACCCATAACTTTGGTTTGGGAGCATCAAAAATCCATTTTTATTAAGCTCAATAAGAGAACTGTGACATGTGGTAGGGAAAACTAGTGTGTAACTCCTGCTCCATGCTTCCTTGAGTCTTTCTGTGCCTTTCTGAGCCAACCTGGCTATATTTTTGCAGTGTGCCTCATAATTTTCTAAATACTGGACTGGACATTCACCTAGGAAGCCATTCCTGGTTCCCTGCCATCATTTTGCAGTAACGAGCTCTTGCATAGGAAATCGCCTCAGCCCCAGGCTGGGGTCTCTCCTGGCGTAAATTCTCCCTGTCTCTTAGATGGCATCAATCATTCATAGCCTCGTCCTGTTCAAAGCATCTGCTTCCCATTCTCTTCCTTAGTTTCCTCCTGATTAATTGATGAAATTGTTGAGTGTGGTTGCCTGGGAAACTGCCATTTCCTTAACCTTTTTTGGCCCCCTTTATGGCAGAAAGCAGGAAATCTTCACCGGAACCCTGAAGGGACGGCAAGGTCGAACAGGACCCACCTTTCATTAGGACAACAGAGGCTAAAACACCAAAATAAAGCCAGGCTGTTCCCAGGCTGCCACAGTGTCCGAGGGCAGAGGTGAGAGCGCAAGGAGAGGAAGGACCATGTCCTTTTCCTGTCATACTCAGCATCCAAGTGGCAAATAAACCACTCTCCAGGCAGTTTAACTCAGGCAATGTCTAAAATGGCTCTCAAACTCCTATCCATGACATCATATGGGTAGCAGGAACCTTGGTGCAAGGCAGAAGTGGGCAACCTAGCACTACCACTGCCTGCCCTCTTCTACTCCTGCTGTTCAGCACCTAAACTCCCTGGCTGCAACATCGTGATGCTCCTGGGAAGCTTGCATGTGGCCAACACCTCAACCAGGGAAAGGCACCACCAGGAGAGATGCAGCTGATGTAGCACAAAAGCAGGGCAACATCTCTGGGAGCCCATGGTATTGCTTCCTCATCCAAACAAGCCCCAGGGCCAGCACAGTAATGGTTTGCAAAGAGGAGCTGGGAGCAGAGACAACAGTGATATTAAAGGCCATCTTCAGCTGAAAAGCTAGGAAAGAGGCCCTGGAGAGCCTGAGCCTGAGGCCTGTGGTGTTTTTCTCACTCTCCAATGCCCACGCATCATGCTTACTGCGAGGCCCAGGCTGCACAAAGAGGACTCTGCGGTGTGAGTTAAGTCCTGCCTTCCAGGGCTGCCAGGGGACCAGTCCCACCCATCCTTTGCAAAGGCACCAGGCATGCCTACCCCATGCTGAAGAATGAGCACGGAGCTTACTGACATGATGAGATAGCAGACAACATTGGACTCTATCATAAAACTTGATTTGCAGGCGAGACTCATTACGAGACAGCGATTGAGACATAACGTGGTGAAGACAACAGCCTCGTGGCATAATTTCATTACTCATGAGAAGCCTGATGGACCAGAGTATCTCCTCTGGGTGCACTCTGGCTTCACTCCTGCATGAGGCAGGAACCAGCATCGGGAAGACCCTAGAGTGGGTACAAGCTGGAGGCTCTCTCTCCTTTCTCACAAAAGGGAGGAGCTCTGATTTCAGTCTGTCCGTCTCACTGCCTCTATTCAAAGCTGTTAGTGGCAGTGCTTTTCTGCCATCATTCTTTCTTTTTCAGAAGTGTTTGCTGATCACTGAGAGGGCTCATGCTATGCTGCTTTCTTAGGCTGACTCTCCTTTTATTTGGCTGAAGGAGAGAGCAAACAATATCTCTGGCAGCCCAGAGATGCTTATGGTCCCACCAGCTTTCACTCACAGCAGCAGAATAATCCTGAAAAATGGGACTGGAATTCTACTTGATGTTAAAAAGCAAGTACTACAGCCACTGGAGGCTAATGAGAGATGACACAAGACAGCAAAATCGCTGAATTATTACTCAGTATTAGTCAGCAGGATGTTGAAAATGTCCCTCAGCAACTTTTCTTTCTCAAGCAGGCACACAAAGTGCTGCACACACTGCTCCAGCCATGGGAGACCACTGGATGGGTCCCAGCAGGCACAAACACTGATAAGTGACATGCTTTCTGACCTACCATGGCTGTGGTGGGGAGGTGGCTTGTATCTGGGGCAAATTCGACTATTACAGCTCTCAGTAGCTCTTAGTACCCCATGCCCTAGGCTGGATCCCAGAGCATCTAAAATCAGTGGGGGAGGGGGTTTAGCCCCCCTTCAAGCAAAGTTACATTAAGCAGCCTGGTCCATGCAGAGGGATTCCTGTCTTGGGAACCAGGAGTTCAAATTTCTACCTTTGCAACTCACCTTGGTAACCTTGGTGTCTTCTCCCAGTCCCTTCTCTGGCCACACAACCTTTGGGTGGGGACTTCTTCCCACTCTTCATATTTACAACCCCTAGCACTCTGAACACTGAGCCACTAGAACTTACAATAGGAAAACCCAAGTCTTTGGCTTTGACTCTCCAGAGCTTTTGGATTAAATTCACCATTTCCCTGAGGAGAACAAGCCTTCAGAGCTAGTTACATCAATAAAAGAAGAAAGAAGGGACCAGCCCATCACTGTCCCCTCAGCCCCAGAGACTGTGTATCCTGTGTCACCTCTGCTTTCCCATTTACAGCCCAGCTTCCCCCACTACGGAAACAGGGGTTGGCAAGCAGAGTACTGCACTGACACTCCAAAAGGAAAGAAAAGGGTAAGAAAACAAGTGGGGCTAGTGCACGTGGGCTGGAGCTCCCCTCTAATGCCCAGAGAGGCAGTGGGTACCCAGCCTAGGGGACAGAGGCTTGCTATAAGAAAGAAGAACCTGCTTGGTTTACAGGCAGAAATCTATGAGAATTTTTATTGAGGATTTCAGCAGATATAAATTGTTTCCTGGGCAATGGCTAATGACAGCTAATAGGGACTCCAGAAACAACACGACAGTGCCTTCTTATTTTCTGTTGCCTGTGATCACAGTGTCCAGTTGTTACTTTCATCCTCCTAAGTAGTATAATGGACAATGGCATTCACATTTCTACTCCCTTATTTTGTCAGAGATGTCACCATTTCTATTTTCTCTATAAACATAGAAATTCAAGATTTCTCCCCCCTCCCATTGCTTCAGTTCTCAACTAATGTAAAGAGGCAGAAGCCAGTAAAAAGTTTATTAGCAGACCTCTCCGGAGGATCGATTTAGCATAGTTATGCATAATACAGCTTTACTTCTTTTATTTTTCCTTAAATAAAAAAAAGATAGAAAAGGGAGTTATTTTAAATTTATGAGCTGATGAGACAGTGAGTAATGGTGAATCACTGTTTAATATTTTAGTCAACCATCTGCAAGGTGAGCTGTACTCCCATTTCATATTGCTAGAGCTAACAAGTCACCTCGAGTTTCATGAATGGAATCAGTCTTGCATCAACCCCAAAAGGGTGTATTCAGCACCAAAACCAATCATCTTCCACCCAGGGATCTCAAACACGCAGCCTTTGAACACAGGAGAAAACAAGGACAACTATAAGCCAGGGTGGGGGGTGAATAACACACTGAATAAAAAAAGCTGCAAGGATGAAGCTGGCTTTTTTGTTAGCTTTCAGTGATTCTGCAGGCAGAGTTACAGGGAAGAGCAGCTTTCTGGCCGTGCATGGAGGACAGTGCTTATGGCTCTCTATGTGCTGGCTTGTGATTGCCTCCTGTGCTTCCAACACTGTTACTAGCACTCCAGAGGCACTAAACCTCAGGCCAGCCTGGGATTTTCCAGCCAGTTTCCCAGAGGAAGCAGACACAAGCTTCTCTCTCCTGTTTCTTCTTCCGCCAGCCCAGTGACGTATGTGGAACGCCTCTGTGTCTCAGTGTCGCAGCTACCCCAGGAGAAAGCACAACAGTGCTTGCAAGGGAGGAGGATGCAGCATCGTCCTGTGCAAAGGAGGTTTGTCAGCAGTCTGGCACCTGCAGATCCACGCTGCCAGGGGACACACACGCCGTGCAGACCCATCACCTGCCCCACCTGCAGGGACAGTGTCGGAGCAGAGAAGGTGCAGAGGCAGCTGTATCTCTTCCAGTCTTCACATGGTACCTCTCCCACTGGGAACAACCCAAAGACTCTGAAATCCCCGGTGGCTCAGGAAAGCCTCCCTTAGACCTGCTGTTTCCAAATTTCCCCTTCCTCTTACTCCAAGTGCTGAAATCCTCATCAGCCTCTTGGTCTTAGCTGCTTTCATGATAGCGTGGTCTCTCCAGACCAGCTGCTTAACTGTCTCTTGCCCACCGCTCATACCCAGCTGCTCTGCTGCCAGTGACAAGAGCTGTCTCTCTAGCATGTTCTACCAGCAAAAAGCAGGCTCTAGGCCCAGCCTCTCAGTCTGTCTTTCTCCAAGGGCATCTTCAAGTCCCCTTCCTTGATTAATGCATGTTAAGCCTGACTAATTTCATACCTTCCATCTCTGTAGCCGCTTTACAGCAGGGAAAAATGCAATTTCCTCTCGCTTGTCAAATGTCACAAGAGCTTTGTGAACCATGACAATGTACATTGCTTACTGCTGCACACCCCCCCCCAAAATGTAATGGGATATGAATAACAGTTCTGCAATAAATGTGAGTTATTAAATTACTATAGAGAACCAGTGCTACAGAGAAGGGTACTGTAAGCCTCTGTGACCCAGCAGAAATACGGCTCTCCGTACAGCGTGGGCAGAGCACAACTGCTCCAAAGGAAACTACATCGGTTGCCCTGGGACTGATTTCAATGGAGAGGGGAAAACCTTCACGCCTTTTTATGCGTCTTTTACATCTGGAGGAAGACTATTCATGTCTGTTGTCTTTATA
The DNA here is from genome assembly GCF_047370975.1 of Nipponia nippon. Taxonomy (NCBI): domain Eukaryota; kingdom Metazoa; phylum Chordata; class Aves; order Pelecaniformes; family Threskiornithidae; genus Nipponia; species Nipponia nippon. The sequence continues at coordinate 50,238,492 of NW_028262380.1, forward strand.
TTGCTGCAAATGACAGAAAAACTTCTGGTGCATCCAGTTCCTTTGCAACATTTTATTTATATACATATGAACGAGCAGTTTAGTCTCCACATTGGTTTGCAGGCCTTTCTTCCACAGCAAGTGCTTCAACCACAATGCATTGAAATCTGATGTCAGCACGAAGTCAATGGTCTTCCCTTCTTCCCTAAAAATAACTTGCTTCATACTGTGTAACAGAAATTTTGGGAAGCTTAGGTGAGCTGATTTAGACCAGAAAGATGTCTCCCTCTCTTCTCATGCCAGTGGTTCACCACCCGCCCTGTTAAATAGTAGGCAAACTTTTTTTGCCATAGCTATTTCTCAATGTCCATTTTTTTTAATTGGACCTGATCCTACCAACTGAAGGAGCCTTCTGGCACGTGGTGTCTTATCTCTGACAACACATGGAGACTCCACGTTCAAGTCACCTCCTGGACTTCTTGCTTAATTGGGCAGATTTGGCACTGTTTTAGTGCTATAGAAGTTCCTGATATTATCCAGGATTCTTGCCTCAGAAATATTACCTGGCACTCAGAAAAGTGTAGATTTGTTTTCTGAATGCTCTGTTTCCTCCATAAAAATTCAAAAAGCTTGCTCACAAGCTTGAAGGACGTATCTTGAAGGACAGTAACAGAACAAAACCAAACATTCAAAGCAGTACTTTCTTTAGTCTTTTCCAGGTCTTCCAAGTGAAGCAAAGTAAAGTACAAGAGAGCTTTCCATCCGCTCAGTTTTTCAGGCATAAGAAAAGATCTCCAAGCAAACACATTTCCCTGGGTTTTGAGGCAAGAGAAGCAAAGGAAAGTCAATAGAGAAAGAGAGATTTTTCCCTAACTCCTTAACATTTAAGAAAGGAAAATTTTATGGCTTTTTAAAAATTAACATGAAGGTCTGTTATTTTGATCCCTCCCCCAAGCTGTATGTGCCTTGAGGTACTCAGGAACTCCTTAAAGTCCTCTCTTGAGCCACCCTTTACTCTCCATGCCTTCACCCACTCTCTGGTGCAGTGAGCACAGCCCGGGTGACCATGATCACCCAGTGAGACAAGGGCCCCCATCTTCATGCTGCACCAACCCCCTTTTCTCACTGAATCCACCACAAGACAGGGTAAAAAAAGAGAGGGTGAAAGCACTGTCGTAACGCTCCAGCTCTGCCGGGAGAGTCCAGCGTGAGAGGACACCCTCCTACCAGCACGTACGGTCATTTTGCTTTCCTGGATTTGTCTGAATCTCTTATTGTTCCCCTCTCTCCACTCACGCGTCGTACCACACAGAGCTGCGATCTGAAAGCCTGGTGTGTATTCATCAGTGTTTCAGAGCAGATGATTCACCTACCTCTCTTTATAATTTTATCTCCCATCAGCTGGGAAGTCAAAGTCTGCATAATGCACCATTGTTGTTTTCAGGAGCAGGCTTGTCGCTGCGATACGAACGATACCAGGAAAAAGGTATGATTTGAATTGAAACAGAGGGTCGGCAGGTAGCATCCTACTGCTCCAGAGCTAGCAGATTAAAAATAACAACAATGAAATCGTGTCTTCTATCAACCAGGAGGAAAATAATAATAATAAATACAATAGCCCCGACTGCGGCGCTGCGTGGGAAGGTGAAGGTTAGAGGGTGTATTATCCACTCTGGGCAGAAAGTAAACAGTGCTGCTTGTTCTACATCCTTTACAAGCGATTGTATCTACATCCAAGCTCTGCCTCCTGCCTGGCTCCCACCCTGCATCTGGGAGAGCTGTACTGGTCTCCAAGAGAGAGCTCTGGAGGGGGGCATCTGCCCTGTGGGCCACCAGCCACCCAGCTGCGGCAGCCACCCTTGCTTGGCACAGAAATATTGAGGAGGACAGGGACAGAGGGTGCATCTGTGTCAGATCCAGCTCAGGCTCTACCATGGCTTGTTAATCCCTGAAGGGCATCAGGTAGCCTTGCCCAGGACTACTGCTTTCTGCATACCACACAGCTCTTTGTCAGGATGCCCTTCTGCTACCCCAGCCAAAAGGCTGTGAAACACCCAGACACCATGGGGGACCTCTTCTGATTCAACTGGCTTAACATGAAGCTGATGATAGTGCCAGTTGCGATGCCTGGAAAAAGAGGGACTGACAGAAACCAGTGGCTAGAGTGCCCTGACCTGAGGGCACATTCAACCCTCCCAGAGTATTCAGGTGATGAAACGTGTATTTGTTTCCTTTGTTGGTGGTGTTGTCATCCTCCGTCCTGCTAACTGAATGGGGGGGACGGAGTCCCAAACACGGCTGTAACTTCCCTGCTCCACTCTGCTCATAGAATTGAATTATCTATCATAAAGGACGTGCCTTGTTTTTCTAAATTGTCACTAGATTTTTGCATGAAAGTAGGCCAGATGGAAGCAAATAGCCTTTCCAGTATTGCTGGATGCCTGCCACCAGGACCAGATTCCTACACACAGGAGTCATAGGAAGGACACTGAAGGCCTGCCTCCCTGGGAACCATCTTGCAGAACATGGACTGGGGAATGCCCTCATCTCCTCTGAATTTCGACTGAGATGATTGTTTCTTAGTTAAGAAGGAGCTTGTTCATTCTTGCAGAAGCATTCACCCGTTGTGTTCATGCTATTGATGGTAGGTAGGCTGTAAAGCTGCATAAGACTTGCCAGAACCTCACAGGGCTCACAACAGCCAGCTTTTAATGTGATGCCACACGCTGGCGTAGAGCAATTGCTATCCTTGGCTAAGCACCGGGTTGAGGATCCTGCAGGTATGCCCCTCTTTTTCACTATGATCCTTCCTCATTTTCAGGGCAACAGTTGAGGCAGCGTCTTCCCCTCCACCCATCCCAACCTGTCTCATCTTATAACATTTTAGGATTTAAGGCCTGGCCCAACTCATGGCTTCTTTTGACAATGGTGGCCACTGCCCTGAGATATCTAGTCCTGCCCACCATTTTCATTGCATCAACACTGAAGTCTGTGGGATCAGGCAGGATCAGGGAAGTGATATTGCCTGGGGGGAAGGAAGAGAAAAAAAACATTTTGTTTTAAGGGGAATGAGCTCCCCAGGCAATGGTTTGATTCAGGAAGATGGAGAGAAGCAGAACGACAAATTCAGGGGAAAAGGAAATCTATGACGCTTCAGGTGGCAAGACTTGTCAAACTATTCCCTAAGTTAGAAAGTGGCCCCTCAGCTCCACCTGTAGTTAAAGGAGGAGAAAAGGATGTATAACAGCTCCCAAGCTGGACTCTGGTTCCCAGCCACCCTCCCTGGAGGCAACATATGATAAGCATCTTAAAAGACAGACAGAGGTGGTGCGAATATCCTCCTACACTGGCAAGAAATCTTTCACTGCTCGAAGCTGTGGTTCCACACAGGCTGGATTGATCCTTCAGTTGTATTACCACCAGCACAGCTGTTAATCACCTCTAGTATGTACTAGCTATCAGTGACTACAAATCCTCAGCAGTTCTGGGCAGCTGCATCACATACCCCTCGCTGCTCCATGGCATGAAAGAGACAGTAACCTGAAAAGCAGTGACTCGCATAACCACCTGGTGTTCTTGGAAAAAGCAAGCTTTGAGACAGAAATTGGTGGAGAAACAAACATCCCACAAGGACATCCAAGAATTGGCATGCTCCTACATGAGGCGCTCAGGATAATATAACAACATGTTATCCTTCTGAGCACAGCCCAAAATTCATCCCTAGAGCTACTCAAATAAAACAAGCTCTGAAAACAGTGTTGCTGGTATAACTACAGCAGCAACATAACCTTCAAAACAGTCGTCTTCTGGCCTCCTGTGTCCATCAGGATCACATATTACCTACCCACTGACCAACAGAGCAATGCAGTCAGGTATGTGTCATGTAGACTTGGCCAAGAGAAATCAAAAATTACAGTTCTCAGTGTCTCCTGGAAAATACTTACCAGGGCTGTCCACATGGGCAGCACAATCAGGACTCAAAGGATAAGTGGGAGGAAGAAAGAAGTTCTGCCCCAAGGTCTATGTAGGCTGGTAATATGATACTGAAAAGAACTGAAATCTCCTGATGTGTGAACTCATGTGTCAGCTGGGTTAATAGTTTCCATTGAACACACCTTTCAGCTACAGATCCATCAGAGACCTCTCTGAAGCCTCTGAGTGCACAAGGAGAAATGAAAGGAGCAATTCACTTTGTTCTCACATAGTAACAGCTGAAGACATGGAAAGTTCACCATGCTTGGACACATGACAAGGTCTTTACAGGTGGGATTTATCTTGCATCACTTCAGACACCTGTAACAAAGACACTTCTTTGGTTTGTTCTCCTAGGGCTCCTTTGATAGTCAGTGAGGCAGAAGAGGTGGTAAGAGACAGCTCCTCAAGAGGCAGGCCTCTGAAGCAGGCCAGATGTAGGTCCATCCACTGGAGAGAGACTGTTGCTTGTTCTCCACAAAGATGGCACACCCAAGAAATCACATCTGCACTTATCTCCTAATGACAGCCATCCTGCAAGGCAAACCAGAGCACAACACAGTATTTACTATATTCCTTCTATTTATCACCTTCCTCCTTAAAAGAATTGCTCCCTTTGCCTTGAAATCAGCAGCAGACTTCATCTTACTCTTTGGCTGGTAAAGCCAGTATTTATGAGTCAGAACATACTATGGCTGAAAGCCACCCTACACTTCATCACGAAGTCAAAGTGTCTCACATCACCACCATTCCAATGGAGAGCCCAACATGGTTTCCCATGCTTTCTAAGGTCCCCCTGTCTTCTGGGAGAAGTCTCTGTGGCATGGGAATCCTCCAGTATGGACAGATCTGATTCTGTTCTTGTGGCTGATGGATGTGGCGCTGAGCACCAGCTGCAACGGCTCACCTGCAGCAGCTGTCTCCAAAGACTACTATTTTTGGAAACACAGTCTGCTTGGAGAAAGTAAACAGGTTAATTTTTCTTGAGAAGAGCCCACCAGAACCTAAGGACCTGCCTTGGTTTACTGTCTACTACTTCACTGCAAATCCACAGGAAGATCAGCTAACAGCCAACAGAGACCAGCATGAGTAGGGAGTATGTGCGGGGTTTCCAAACCATGCCACAGAGCCTAGTGATAAATACAGAGCTGGTCTGAAAACACAAGGATTTTGCAGTTACTGAGTGAGCAGGTCAAAGCAGACCCCATCTGTGCTCCATTTTCTGCAGAGAATCATGCATACCTCCAAAACACTGCTACTAGGTCTTAAACCTTTCTCCATCTGCTGCCTGCGCTGGTTGCCTGGACCGTAACGAACGTGTTGCCACTTCCAGCACCCAGCAGTGATTGATGCTGTGTTAAGAGGACACCAGTGGTTCCGGTCTATTTACATTTCCAAGGAGCTTGGCTGGGTGTTGTGCTGTCATTTTCTTTTGGTATACCAGCTGTGGGAGACCAAAGGGTACAAAAATTGCTGCAACGCTCAAGCGAGGAAATGCTACTGTTGAGAAAACATCCTATTTATGCCATATTTTAAAAGGAGCCCCTCTTTAAGAGTTGTAAAGAGCTGCCACTAGCAACAAATGAGTCTGCTAATTTGGCCTGGCAAGCAGCGTTTGCTAAACACCATTTCAGGTTTTAATTCATCACATGTAGATTTGGAATTGGAATTCTACTAGAAAAACCATCATCAGTGTGTTTTTGCAATCCCAGCTCCCTTTCTTTTCACATCGAGCCTGTCTCCCCCTCTCCCTCTGTCTTCCACAGCTGTCAGCTGTCATCAGCCAGGAAGGCAGATGAGCCAGCTCCAGCCTTGCAGATCTGACCCAATCTCCTGTGAAACAGATGCCCAGGCCCCAGCTCCTTGTTGCGCCCCAGCCCCTTGTCTGTCTGCAGAAACTGCATGTGCTGCTTGCCCCCTGCAAAGGGAGGGAGAACAACTGACTTCCTGGGAAGCAGACAAGGGATAAAATGCTTCACACAATCCCTCACACTGAGAACTGAGGTCCAAGAGGCTGCTTGTGCCCCTATAGATCAGACGAGGAACAACTGCCGTGTCCCCCCTTCCACCCAAATTGTCACCCAGCAGCTCCCACCGGGAGCTCTCCTGTCTCCTCTCAGTTTCACTGTCACCTTGAGGTTGCTCAGAGAAGGATGCTACTGATGCTAGCTTGAGTCCATCCATGCCAAAGTGATGGCAATTTGTGGGGAAAACCTTGAGGAGTTAGATCTTCTCTCCAGCACAGATCTCTGCTTCAGGGCAGAGTGAGCCCTGCAAAGAGCTATGTGAATAAAATTCTCCTTTTTCGCACCCAGGCGTTTCCCCACCACCACAACCATGGCTGGGGGGAAGGTCACAATGGTGCCAGCACTAGAAGTCCCCTGTGGAAAGAGTCCTGGTACCAAAGTGAGCTCTGGAAGGAAACGTGGCCCTGTTCGGGCTGTCCTCCAACACAGCCCTCTCTCTACTCTGATCACCCTGGTAGCTTTCCCTGATCTGTGCCCAAGCAAAAAACTCCTTAGCACCCGCAAGACAGACACAGTGATGTCCTCTGGCTAGGAACTAGGTAAAGGACCCCTAATTCACTTGCACAAAAAGGGCCATTCAACGTTTCATGCTGCCAGCACCCTGCCTCCCACAGCAGCCAGGAGTGCATCTGCCTATACAGAGCCTGCAGTGGGACAAGCACAGAGCCACCTCTTCCCTGGCACGTCTTGCCAGGTACCTCAGGGCCATCCTGGGACAGAATTTGTATGTTTAAAGCAGAGAGTTGTATTTACATTGCACCATGCTCCAAGCTTCATATACTGGAAACCAAATGCTTAATGGGAAAAAACTGAACCAGCAATCTCTTCTGTTTCATGTTTCTGGTATTTTCATAACTATTTATTTACTATTTGACATGGCTTGCTACCATAGAGCACAGGAGATGAACATCACATTGGAGCGACTTCCAAAAATCAGACCCCAGCTTTTTTTGCCATCAGGCTTTTGAGAATTCAACGTCAAGTAAGCAGTGGGGGGTGCCTGTGCCAAGAGACGCAAGCTGACGGCCAGGCAAGAGCCATGCAGCAGGAGGAGGGCAGGTTTCCCACCCTGCCTTCACTGATCGGGGCAGGTGGGCTGCCATTCCCAGGGAAAGGAGCTGCCTGGATCCAAGCGAAGGAGTTATGTTTTGAAAACTGCTTTCTGAATGAGTCAGCAGAGCCATCTCCCAAGGCACTGGAGCCTGCCAGAGGGAAGAGCAGATAGTTTTGTTGTTTTTTTTCTATTCCGCTGTTGAGGTCGATTATTCACCATCTTGAAGTACATCACCAGCCTTGGGAAGCTGTTTTTTGAGTAGAATACTTCTTGACTTTTCTATTTCTGAGAAAGTTTTCCAGCTTGCCTTGCTGCTGTTTTGTCAAAGCCAGTCTGTGACAGCAAGGTCTGGAGGAGAAAACAGAGAAGGCCAACACATTATCCCTGCAAGCCTGGCCTACAGATGCTTTTCACTTCCAGGCAAGGAAAGCTGCAGCCTCTAAAGCCCTCTTCATCAGAAGGACACACTGAAATCTCTCTCCCTTCAGAGACACCCCTTTCCACTTCTCTCTTCCCTCCTCTATTTTACAGGTATCAAATACCTTTTCTTTCAGAGGTGACTTCTCTGGTACGCACCAAATTAAATACTGAGCAGCTTGGATTTATCTTAAAGTCTGCTACTTCTATTTCAGACCTGAGGAAGGACCAAGAACATGTCCTTTATCCAGCAATAGCCATTGCTCTAAGAAGGATATGCTCTCTCTTGCCTGGAGTTTTTCCTGTCAAGGTGATTGAGGTAGTAAAATGACTTTCAAGGGACACAGCAAATGCTCCAGCTCTTCAACTTAAGACTCATTCAAGTTGAGAACATCTCTGGAAGAGACGCTTGAGCCAGAGCAGGCTGTTCTCTGTGCTATTCCTTCATCCTGGCCATGCAGATGTGCCACCCCCAGAAGGCTGGCATCTCCCGTCTCCGCCATGGCACAGGGCTACAAGGGCTAACCTCCCAGCCTTGGTCACGTTCTGGCCTGACTGTCATTCTCTGGACACTTTTGAACCCATGGCTGTGCCAGGCAGAAAGCCACAGGTGAAAGGCAGTTTGTGAATAGCTGGGGCAGGAGGTATCGCATTTGCACAGGCCAGGGGTACACACAACAGTTTGGGTATGAGATGGTCCAAACCTGACATTTCCCTGATTGTCATGATAGCAAATGAGAAAAATTGAGCTGTTTTACACACCCATGCAAAAAAAAAACCCAAACATAGCCTGGCTGGTCTCAGAGAATAAGCTAGAGTTTTGTTTCTTGGCCTGGGAACAGGGAGGGGGTTTCCTGCAATACAAATATGTAGAAACAAGGAACGCTGGTACTCCATGCATCCGCCAGCATCAGATTGGGGCAGGCAGCAGCCAGGAGAAACAGCATCTCCACAGACTATCCTACCACATGGCAAAGTGTAAGCTCTTGATGAGCCCAAAATCTAAAAATCATAACCTCCTCCAAGACATCTGAAGCCACAGACACAACGAGAGATTTTTATTTCAATCTTCCCCACCACCTCTTCCTCTCCCAACCCAAACTAAGCTAATTACTAGTCTCTCTTCTCCTAGAAAGGCTAGCTACTTCTTCATCCCTGCAAGTCAGCCACCTTTATCCTTCTAATTGCTTGACTGATTAGCATAATTAAGTTGAACCCAGAGTAATTGCTCCTGACCTGCCTCTACTTGGAAGAAGCAGCTTCCATTCCTGACCTGGGAATGGGCTTGTGTGCTGGCAAGCATATCTGCCCCCTCCCTGATGTATCTGTCATCCTGGTAAAAGATATGAGCTCTTCCTACAGACCACGCTCCACTGGATTCCTAAGGCAGGATGCTAGGCTGCTTTTTGTAGGCCCTTTGCCATGAATAAATGTACGTCACTAAGAAACAGCTTGATAGTAAAATGGTCAGAACGGCGATATATGAAAATCGGTGTCTGGCTGCACTTGGCTAGGATTAGCTCCATCAGATGAAGCATAATTAATGCTAATTTATTGCTGCTGCAGCCAGCTTTCCTACCTCTGACGTCCTATGGGAGCAGGGATTACCATTGAGCTAACAGGATCCTCTAAAACCAGTTGTGGTCTACTCCTGGAAACAAGTTTTACACCCAAATCTTTATAGTCCGGTGCCTCCTGTTGTGATTTTTTTAAAGCCAGGCAGAATTACTGTGATCCCTTATTCTGATCTGCATAGCTCAAGGCCAGGTAATTTTGGCCAGCAATTTCTGCACTGACTTCATGCATTTATGATGGCTTTGGAAAGCCATCCAGTTCCACATTATTCCCTGCAAAGGACTATTTTTTCACACAGATCAATTACTGGGGTGTCAAATACTCTGTGCTATCACACTCGGTGGCTCTGACTTTAATCTATACCCACACCGCCTTGCTTTATTGTGGAAAAACAGCTAAAGTTGTACTTTATCCACAGCTCCTGGTTCCCTGGGCTCAAGGCACCTGCAGCAATCAGAAGCAACAGAAATAACAGATATGATAGACATATCCAAATTCCATTAAAACAGAAGGCTCCTGTCTGCTTTTTACAAGTTAGCACACAGTGGAAGTTGAGAGACAAGGTCTTTAAAACCCCCAGCTAATGCGTCCTGCAGGCCACAAAGAGGGTTCAGGGTACACTGGTGTATCTCAGAGGCTTTTTGTGTTTGTTTTTTTTTTTTTAGTTTCTCCTTCCTGTGATAACCTTTCACCCCGGGCTTTGTGCTCTTTCTGTGTTTATCAGCGAAGCACATCCAGATGCCCTTCAAGGGAGAAATGACTCATACCTGACTCACAATCGCTCAAGCAAAGCTGCAACCTTTAGTTCATTTCCTCAGAGAAGCATCTGTTAGATTCATCTTGGAAGATTAAGCATTTCTCACTGTCATTTTACAGATGGAGGCATGTGTGACTGGCTTAGGAAGGGTCAACCGATTCTCTGCAATGGATGGAAAACAAACGTCTTTGGGCAGTTGAAGCGACGCGCTGAGGACTGTGAAGATGCTCTTTAGCAAGTGCTGTCAGCCCCCTCCCTGTACGTAACTCTCGCCTTGCAGACGGACCTCTAGTTTCACCGTACGCCTTCAAAAAAATCACCCTTCCCATGACAAGTGTGCAGCTGTGCGAAGCGGGCAGCCGGCACGCTCCCTGCCCACATTATCAGTAGGCTGTCACTGTCTCTCGCTGGCTGATTAACTGCCACTCACGAAATGCAAATTGCCCTCCCGCCCGTGCTTCCCGGGCTGCAGTCACAGCCCGTAAGTTGCCTACCTGGCAATAAATGACAAACGCACTGGGAGGCCGCTGCAGAAACCACCTTCTTTCACAGAGCTGGCAACTTTTCACCCCCAAAGGTTTCCCAGCTGTTTCTGCACAGCCAAGGGCCCCTTCCTAATGCGACTTTTCATTCCCAGAGGACGAAAAGGATCAGATCCACTAAGCATGTCAAACAAGGGCAGTGCTGAAAATCTACTTTTATCTATCTTCCTTTGAAGAAGCCTTAGCTCCTCTTTAGGCTAAGACTTGCTTCACATAACTTTAGAACTCTGAAGTTCTAAAGAACTCTACTTGTATCTGCCATGCATCCCCTTTTTTTGGAAAAGGAGAGAGACGTAGCGAGGTTACTGCCCCATCCTTTGGATGCGCAAGTCTTAGGACCAGAGGAAGATCACCTGTTCCTCCCCATGAGGACTTGATCACATGGGTGTTTATACACAGACATCCCAATAAGCCCAACCCTGCCTTTGTATACAGCTTTGCTTTCCTCCTTATGCTTCCAAATAGTATTGAAATGCTAATAATGATGTGTAGCCCTTGGCGTGCACATTCCTCTGCTCACCACTGTCTCCCTTCTTGGCTGAATAATCACAGATAATTCACTTGTCTGGATATGACTCACAGCTACTTTATTTCACACAAAGCAATTTCTAATTGCATGTTGTATGTCTGTGTTATGAAACCCAGCGCTAACTGTTATTACAAAATTAGTGCAGAAAACTCAAGGGGAAGGAAAACCACAGTGAGAAACCAAGTAACAACCCACAAAGGAGCAGGCCAAAACTGTGTCAGGTTCCCCTTCTCTAGTATAGAAAGCTTTTCCACACAGAGCCAAGCATTTCCTAGTGGCTCACACAGTAATTTGGAGGCAGTGAGACAACTAGGGTCCTTCTTCCTTTACCCTCAGACGGGCTGAAAGTATTTTGGCAACAGAATACAATGGAGATTTGATCTGGCTCTGCTTGTCCTTGTATTTGTGCTCAATAAGCTTTACAGCAACACCAACGCAGAGTCCCACGTGGCAGCTGTGAGCTACCAGGGAGGCAGGTGCTGTCCTCTGCCAGGTGTCCCGCTTCTCATGGCACTTTCACAAGAGTTTTATCCGCCTCCGAAAGGGCAGGCAATCAACCAGAACGTGTCACGGCTGGAGAAAACAGAGCTGACATTATAGACCTGGCGATTTTTCACATTTCTGGGTAGGGCCAAGTCAGGAACATGTGAATTTTCAATTTTGCTCAGACCCTAGCTCCATCTGCTCCAGTGACCTCCTTCAGAGCATTGCCATTGCCAGGCACTTTGGACAAAGTTGGATGAAACCTGGTAGCAGGCAGACAAGGGATAATCCATCCCATGGGCTAAGTTTTGTCCCCACTTCTAAAGCAATGTCTAGACTGTTATATAAAACAGAGCCAGGGAGAAAGATGAACTCCAGAACCCTGATCATCCAAACTACCGAACCATTCATATACGACAGGTATGATTTTGGTCCATACCAACTGTGTCTTTCCCCAGGACATGGCTCAAAGGACAGCACACACCAGTGACCACTCCCAGCAGCTATATGGGCAAGATCAGTTTGGGTCTGTGACCCTATATGTTCCTCTGACACTGTCCCAGCAGGCTGTACTTCCTCACAGTCCTACATACCACACACTCTCAATTTTGTGCTATGAAAACATTGTTCTTGGATGCTGAAACACATCCCTGTCATTACTTTGAATACTTTGAACTGGAAAAACACCCTTACAAAATGAATACAGGCATGTTTTGCTATCCACTGAGGATGTATTTCTTCTCTAAATATCTACAGTGAGACGTGGGCAGAATGGTGAGCTCAGGGCAAATCATCAACCATCCATCTGCATCCATGGGGACTAAAAAGGATTCCAACTCTGTGTGAAGAAGGGAGCTTCTAGATGCTATGAGAAAGCACCCACAGGCAATCAAGACCATGGAAGGGAGAAGTAATGTCAAACAAGACTCACCATGCATGCTGGGGAGGCAGATTCTTAGCAGCAAGGGGTGCTTAAACACCTGGACAGATTGCCAGAGGGCACAGTGTTCTCCATCACTATCAATATTTATATCAAGATGAGACATCTTCTGACAAGGAAATCACAGCTCAGCCAGAAGCTTTCAGGCACAAAGCAGAAGGCATTGAGTGGGAGTCACTGATCTGTACTATGCAGGTGGCCAGCCTACAAGAGTTAATGGTCCTTTCTGGCTTCAGAGCCAGAGGAAATATTGTGATTTAATCAAGCACAGAAAACCCACATGGGCAAAAGCTCAGCTCTGGAAGACTGCCAAGTCTCTGCAGTTGGGCTGCAAATGAAGTGCCCAGTCCTTCACTTGCACCATTGGCAATCAGAGGAGCTGGTCCCAGGACCCCAGAATAACACAGGTGCTCAGGATAATCAGGATTTGAGCTGTAAGCAACCAAAGAAAACAAATAGGATGGATATGAGGCAGACTTCGTGTACCCAAGGAAAGCAAAACATAGGGACAGGGCTGAGTGATCATTCAGGCCCACAAGGGGACAGGCATGGTGAGGAAACCAGCATCATCTTTCCTCAAGAACCTCTTCACCTAGCCCCGTGATCCCCTCTGGCTTCATTCATGAAAAACACAAGAATATGAATGAGAAACGCTGTGAAGTGGAGAGGAGGAGGGGGAAAGGAGAAGAAAGGATTTCACGCTACCAGGGCAACCGTCACCATGGCAACTATTTAATTAATGAGCTGCTGATGAACCCTACCAATATGGTTCTAGTGAAGTCATGCTGTAGTAATTACCAGAGATTCATTCATCCTGTCCTGGCGGGGGCTGCGCGGGCAGCCTGGAGGAGCCTGTGAGCTCTGACAGACGGGGGAGAACAGCTTGCTGAATCAATGGAAGCATAGCACGTGCCTGGGAGCGTGCTCCATTAACTCCTCTGAGCCAGCTCCCTGGGCACTCGAGCACGGAGACCGCATGCCGTCCAATCCATCTTACAGTCCCACACTGCCAAAGGGCAACCCAGCTGGCCTCGTGCCACCGACACAGGCAGCATTCACAAGCAGTCTGCAGTCCTAGCTCTCCTCCTCCCTGCTATGCCTTCAACCTCCAGAAGATGACACAGAAAATAAGCAAATGAGCAGGTGATTTGCCTTCTCTGGCTGGAGGATTTCTCTTTTCACACGAGCAGACAGCAGCATAACAGCTGCATGGGCATCCCAAGTGGAAAAAGAGCTCCTGATAAACACAGTGAGGTCTCGAGAGGTGCATATGTACCAGGCACTCTAAGGAGATGAGGGCTATTCTGTATGGAAGGAGGATAAATGAAATACCATAGACGAGATACATAAAGCAAAAAGTACTACTAGAGGTGAGCATCAGGTCAGCTAATTTACCTGTTCTCATGAGATGAGAATGCTCCATGGTACTGCAAGTGCTGAAAACACATCACACCACTAGCCTGCGGTGTTACCTGCTCCACAAAGCTCCTTAAGCTTTGTGGGACATGGACATGATTTATACCGATCACTAGGACAGGACATCTTACAGTCATATTCAACTGAATGACATGGAAGTGTACAAACTCATGTCCTGCAGGACATACCCTTTTTTAGCACTTGCTGTGACAAGCCCATTTTGCCCGCTCTAGGAAGCAGAAATCAGTCTGCCAAATATTTTCACAGCAATTGAGAGAAATCACAAAGATATGCATCCCATTCACCTAAATCTCAGCCCACAGGATTAGCTTTGCACCCTGGAATTGCCTCCAAGGTAAGAATAACCATACCTTATAGAGAATTCACTGTACACCATACTGACCATCCTGGAGATCAGAGATCAGGGCCAGAAGCGGTGGGATTTACTTTCCTAGCCTTTAAAGAAGCACACCTACGTCTGAAATGATCATCCAGACTCCCTTTATAATCAACAGAGAGAAATAAGCCTGTCTAGTAGTTTCAGATGTCTATCCAAGGATAATTTCCTTCTAGAAGCACCCAGGTCTCCTGCCTAAGGACACAGCATCTATCAAATCAGTGAGTTTGAATGGAAACATGATGGACCTCTGTACCTGGAGGGACCTGTTCTGATACAGCATCCTCATTCCTACTCTCCAGATGAGCACTAAGTTGTCCTGAGCCAATGGTTAAATATAGGAGCATGGTTAAATATAGGAGGATGGCTAAGTATACCTGGCAGGAAACAGCTCGGGCGCTCATGTGAAATACCAAGGCACCATCCAGGCTGAGTTGTTTCTCAGATCATATTGGCTAATCTTCAATTGTCTGGTACTTCAGGACCACAGCAGTAGAGAAAAAGAGGTGTAGTCTGGATCATGACCACATCTGGATTCATGTACTTTGAAAAAACACATTTACATCTTAGCCTAAGATCCAGGCCACAGGGGAAAAGCCATCTTCCAGCACCTCTCCTTTCCCAAAGAGCTAGGCAGAAAGCACAAATACCGACTTGATAGATGGAGACAGATTATTTTCCATACTACAGACAGTTCCCATTCATGTCAACACAATATATTCAGAACAACACAATATATTCAGAACCAAGCTAAAAGTCACCACATAAACCTGAGTTCCAGGGTCCTTTGGTATGTCTTGCACCAGCTGCTGAGGAACACCAGCTCTGCTTTCTGACACCACCAAACACTTCCCAAAGAGTGTGTTTCTGAGACTTCAGTTTTCAGCAGTGTCACAAGCGGGGTCAGACACTGTATTTTTGATAAGCTGGTGCTGACAGGGCACAGGAACATATAACATCCATGATCTCAGCAGCACCTGGCTGCCTTCCTCTGCTGGCTAGTGGGATGTGATGTCTTCTGGTTTGGGCTGCAGATGAAACAGTGAGAAGAGTTAGCCTCATCAAGGCACCTGCAAAGTCTGTTAAGAGGAAAATAAGAACTATTCTCTGAGCAATTGCTTTTAATTTCCTTGGTCAGGCCAGCTGAGGACAGCATCAGTGCCATGGGTCCCACAAGAACACCACACTTGCTGGAATCCTCAGCTGTTAGGGTCACTTTTAGATGGCCATATTTAAAAATGAACAGAATTTTGAAAGACAGATTGTATAAAATTTATGAGTACACAGCAATTATCTGTTGGCTAATACACTCACAGAAAATGGTTGGGACTAACATGCACCCCAACTAAGGGGACCCAGTGCAGACTGCCTGGGCAGTAGACTCAGTCAGATGGAAAAGGGTTAGTCTTTACTGCTTCTTGGAGTGGGCTAGGCCTTCATCTTGCTGAGTTGCCATCTTCCAACTCTCTGCTGCTTTTCCTCATGGTTTTTTCCACTTTTTCACATCAGTATGTGCCCACCTGAACCAGGAAAAGCCAACATACTCATTTGCCCAAAGGGCAAAACCTGGCTGTTTCCCTGCACTTTGTCAGCCATGGAAATTGGTACTAGTTAGCTCCCAGTTTGCATTATTATAGGGAATATCCCCTTTGTAAGCTACCTAGAAACAGCAATGCTCACAAGGAAGCTCACGCAGTCTTTCTGCCATAAGGACCTGAGCCTCCATTACTGTAACATCTTTAGTAACTCGTGGCTCCCCTGTGAGCCAGGGACTGCATATGAGATGGGAGTCATCTCACCTGACTTTAGGTGCCCATCTTAGAATAAGACAAAGTGCTCATCTCTCCACAGTCTGTAGGACGGAATTCAGACCGCTAGCACAGGGACAGAGCATGGTACTGGAGGTATCTCAGTCTGGACAGATGAATCATAACAAAGACACCAACAGTTACACTAAGCAATGGATTTAGGCACGCATTGTAATGCTTAGGTGGAAATGAAGTGCCTCAATCCACACTTAGCATCCAAGATCTCTAGCCAGTATCCTCCTCACCCCACTGATACTTAACTCACCTGCAAACACTCAGCCTGACGGGCCCACTGCTGCCAAATCTGATCATTGTCTCTTCGAGACCAGACCTGAAAACAAGGTGCTCTTCTAGATGATGTCCTGAAAGATGTGGGCAAAGAGTGATAAAAGTGTCTCTACCAGGGTGCGTCTCTCCTGTTAATATTGCACACTGATGGTGCTCATACAAGAGGCTGGTTGCAACATTGCTTAAATCCTATAAAGTCTAAATTTAGTTTCCTTTAAACTTCATTTTGGGGCTCTAAATACAAACAACTCAGTCACTCTGATCCTAATTTGGCACTATGGAATCAGTCTTTATTTCTCTGGTGGAAAAAAAAAAATCAGGAGAAACGTTTTGCCTAGCTTCCAGGCTCATTCTTCACAACATTTAAAAATGAGGCAAGACAGCAGCCTCAAAATTTTCTCTTAGAAAAAGTCAATTTTTTTTAGAAAAAGAAAACTTTATCATCCATGCCAGTACTAAAACATCCATGGCAAAGCACTGCTTTGAAGCAAGAGCCACCAGGACCCCTCATAACCCAGCACACACAGGGTCTGCAAGAGAGGTCTGCCATTTTTTCCCTGAAAGCCCTTCTATTTATACTCATCTTGGCAGGCTTGAAAGTACCTGCCAGATGGACAGATAACTGACATCCGGAAAAGACACTCCACCAGCTGCTGTTAGCAGGGGTTGGGAAGCGTGGGGGCTGGTTAATAAGAAACCACTTACTTCCTCGCGGCTGCTAGCTGCCCGCTACCTTCCTATGGCTTAATGGAATTTGGAGAGAGTATTGCAAGTCAGACCATCTGTCAGCACACATATTTATCAGAAGAGTCCCAGCACCTTGCTTGCACGTCAAGCGCAAGCTTTGTTTCCTCACAGGAGGCTTTGTTGGTGCACTCTCCCTCATCTCTGACTTCCACAGTGATTCCCACAGGGCCAGGGTTTAACCATGGATGGTACTTGCTGCTGATGAGTTGGCGAGCTGAGACCCACACCAATGGGCAGAGGGGCCCTTGGATAGCTGTTGGCTGCAAGTCAGAGGCAGCTGTGCCCAGCAGAGGGGTAAGGGGAGAGAACTAGCTTGCACGCCACTCAGAAGCTGTGAGCCCTCAGACCACAGGCAGTCCTGGGTGGAAAGGCCCTGGGGGTGACGCTGGACACAAAGCTGCAGGAGCTGGCAGCGCACTTTCATTGCAAACAGAGCAAACCGTGTCCTGGCCTACATTAGATAAGTGGCCAGCAGAGCAAGAGGAGTTGTTTAAAAATCATGCCACCTCTTATCCACTGCAAGAATCACAAAATTTTTAAATGCACCCGTATTTGGGAATTCCCTAACAATATTCCTGACTTCATGCTCTTTGTCACTTACTTCTTAGTTTTGCTAAGAATTTCCCACCAGGCAACATACAAACTGTATTTATTGACATCCTGAAAGAAGATTTCTTACACCTTTCTGTGTTCGGTTTTCCCTCTGCTATTTCAAAACCCAAAGGAACCCTTTTCCTTTCATTGCAAGCAGGGAGCCTGGCATAATCACGGGACTCCAGGAACTGGGGCTTTAAGACCAAGTGTGAGGCAAGGCAACTTGTGTGAGCCTCCTGAAAAATTCACAGGCATTTTTCCCCGTGTTGCTCTTAAACGCAGTGTTTTATTCTCCTTTTTAACTTAAAGCAATGCCTAGGCTCCCTTAACAGGTAACAGCTGAGCCCATGTGGGCAGGCTGAACAACTGGGCAAAAAGCCTCCAGCATTTTTGCAATCTGTTGATCAAGAGGACCACTGGAATAAAGCCGCACGCTCCTTTACACTGCATCAGTATCTGTAGTTGGCTAAATCCCTTCACTTCTCCCTCTGCCTCCACGCCTCCATTCATAAAACAGCACCGTAACACCATCCTCCTTCACAAGCTCCTGAGAAGCATGATTTATAAAAGCAAGGGACTGCCATCATTCTGCTTAAAGGGAAAGACCCCTGCCTGCACACAAGAACCTAATTAAAGTGAGTTCAACTGATGGATTAGTTTGCAGCTATTTTTGTTCTCCGAAAACCTAGACATAAGAGCAAGTACTCTGTTCTGATGTATTAACATGGCACTCGCCTGTAGTTCGTTCACTGTGTTTATTTCTATCTTTTTAATACATTTGCCTGCAGAAGAATAAATGGGAACAAACAATTGTTTGGATATTTCTTCTTCTGGGCCATGTTATTTCAGAGATCTGCCTCGTACTAATGAGATACGTAAGTGACAAACATTACAGCTCCTCTGTGTCTGTGATCTCATTTATAACTAGAATAATCTCCAGTAACTCTGCTGAAATCAAAGGAGATGATACTTATAATTTAAGGGCTGGTGCTGAGATCAGCATCCACCTAATACAATACCAGTTACGGATTCCTCTGCTCCTCGACAGTTTTGCAGACACTTGCAATTTCACCCAAGAGTGCTGTTTTTCTCTTAAAGCACCAGTTCTTGGAGCCTTAATTTGTCCTTTTGTTTTCCTTTCTTTTTTTTTTCTTTTTTTTTTTTTTTGTCCATTTCAATCCTACTGAGTTAGAAAGAAGTCTGAGACATTCTAACAGTAAGAGACAATTAACAGCAAATCATTTTAGAAAGTTTCACATTTTCCCAGGTGATTTCACATCCCTGAAGGTGTGCTTGGGTTTGGAATTTAGCAATGCCAGACTAATTCTCTGAGTTGCTGCAAGCCAGTAAATCACCACTGCTGGCCCTTTGAGAGCAATAGTTTTAGAAGCAGCGGCATCAATATCAGGTACATTGGACAGCCCGGTAAGTTAACAAGGCTGATGATCATGCTTCAAACTTCTTTTTCAATACACTAGGTCCAAAAAACCTGAAAGACACTCTTTGTCTCTCCTCAGATCCTGCCTTGTAAATGAATTTATTTTAAATTCCTTCTATCTGAGAGAGGCCAGGGCTCCATTAAAAATCAGGCACTGGCACTGATTTGAAGAATTAGTTTTCGTGACCTTACTACACTGACAAAAGGGGACACGCAGGGTTAAAGCTCATTAATTTCTTGTGGCTTGTTTCCCTCAAACGATTGTGTCTTTCCTGCTGTAGCAGCGCGACCTTGAAAAGACCTTGCTGAACCCCTGCTCTGTCAGAGTCCCGCTGCCCATATTCACCTCCTTCATGTCCAGGAAGATACTTTAGAGACTAGAAGTAAAGGGCTTCTCATCCACAAGATGGTAAGGGATGTTCAGGGATGGCAGGAGCTGCCCTGAACAATATGTTGCTGCCTGCTTGTTAGGGGCGTTGTAGGGTGATCACCAGCAACGAGTGAAAGATATTCTGGGGTAGAAGCCAGAGGAGTGAAATGGGAGAAGGCAAACCCCGCTTCCCGGTGAGCTGTAGGGATGGTCTCAAATGGGGATGGTAGTGCAAGCCTCAGTCGCACTGGCGCAGCAAGCACAAGGGGAGGAACTGCATGACGCAGGCAGAAACAACTCTGGAGGAGGTCAGGGCTTCTTCTGTGATAGCATTTAGATATCTCAGCTGAAAAATTCAGGAAATAGCTGGTTTTCTGCTGGGACAAAAATCACATTTTAAGGTGAGTCAGCTGCCAGCAGGCCCCGTTGCTGAAGAATGCTGGCCTAGAAACAAAACTGCATTTCCAGTTCTCTTTGGTACAGCATGGCTACCGTTCAAACTTGGTTTATTTTTACACTTCACAGCTGACAGCACCACAAAGGCACACTCCTAGCCTCTCAATCCTATTGCCAGCAGCCAGGGCAATGACAACCTTCCACCGCAGTGTCAGTCTGGGAATGATGAAGCCAGAGCAGTAGGTAGTCACTAGGAGTAGGACATAACTATTAAAAGTTGCCAGTTCATATAAGTACTCCATTGTCACTCATTTTAGCGTGAAATTTGCTGTAAGGGCATAATCTCAAGTGTTCTGGAACAATAATCTACAGCATTGCAATTCTTGATGACCTATTAATGAAGAGAAACACTTAAAATTAATACTTGGCTACGAGAGGAATTGGCCGGTTCCTCAGGACTCTATTACTGTTAGCATATTATCTTTCCCACATAAAGTTTAATTAATGCAGAGGAGAGAGAGTGGCACAAGCAGCAGCAAGGCCAGAAACATCAGAAGGGACAGCACGCCCCACCAATCACCCCAGCCTTGTCCTGGACACGGACAGCTGATAGAAGGCAAAGCCACGATAGAGTCAAATAGCTAAAGATAAATTTAACCTATTTTTAAAATAGTTGAAATCTCATAGGCAATGACCCTTACTTTGAGAGTTAACATTTCAAAACAGTCCAGTAGAAACTAGGCCACAGTGAAGATATTGAGAGATTAGATGTCTGTTCTGGAAGATTTGTTCAGTTTTAGTAGATGTATAGGGTAGTAGATCATATGATGAAGAAAAAAAAATCTGAAAATCTCTGAGTTCAGGATCTGGGCATTCAGGTGAATTCCAGTTGTCTTCTGGAATTTCCTAAACTTCAAAAGTTCAGCGTAGAAGGGTGCTCAATAGAAAAAAATTTTTGTAGCATTTGCTAATGTATTTATGGAGGAATTTTGCATTAATCAGCCTTTTTTGTCAGTTTGGCAATTTTGGTATATACTGTTGAGTATTTAAAGAAATAGTAAATCTATATGCATTCAATACACTTAATTTCATCATAGAGTACACAAGTTTCTTTAAAAGTCTGCTCCTAATTGCGAAGCAAGCAACATTTCCTAAGAGTCTTCCAGAAAAAGCTTCACATCCAAAATGATTTCTTGGTTTCTGCAGCAACACTTGAAGCCATCAAGGAACCCCTCAATGTATCTTCACCTTTGCTTTAACAAAAGGACCGTGGCAGGTCCAATTTCTTATTCTTGAGTATATGCATCTCCCAGTTTGTCAGTAATTATAGGTGATTTAAAAAGACCATTTTTTACAACTGCTGTTCCACTTGATTTGGCGATTGCCTTTGTATGAAGGGTGTGAAAAGGCCCTTTTATATTTGCATAGACTTGGAAAAAGGAAATAAGAACCAAGATAAAACCGCCTAAGCACAGAGATATTCAAGGACAGCGTGTTAAAATGGAACTGCTCTGGACAGTCATGTTGCTTCCTTCCTTATGGGAGGCTTATTGGGCAGAGAGCAGTCTGCACTAGGCAACACCAGCTGGTGAGGGTCTGAGAGGAGACCTGGTGCCTAGACCCTGCAGACGCTTCCACCCATGATGGATCAAGTTCTCCCAAGCAAAGTCAATGCACTAATCCATGAGGCAATGAGTTGTACACTTCGGTTCAAATAGACCTAAGTCTCCTTTATCTTCCCTGAACAGGATTTACACAAAAAGTAATTCTTTCTGATGCCAAACTCGTAATTCAGTTCAATTACTTGCTGTATTAAATTGCTGAATCCAGTGATTTATTGATTCAGTCTTAATTGTGACCTTATTTTCATCCTTGTCTTGTTCCTCCTTAATTAGTTTCATGAAACTGTAGTAAATTAGCCTCATAATGTGCTTCCTAAGCACATACTTGCTCACTTTTTTCTTTTAGTAAATTCCATAAAGAGTACATGGGGCTGGTCTACCCCTTCAAGTCATGATACGGGCCACGAACATTTGATTCTGCCTAATATCTAAAGCCCAAATTCACAAAGGCATTTGGGAGCCTAAAACCCACGTTAATAGAACTTGCTCTCATTTATGTATTTATTTGATTATTTATTTAAATGAATCGATGTCTTTTGCAAAAGTGGGAAGCCTTCCCTCGCTGAAGGTCCAGTGAGCCCAGCATGAAAAAATTAGTGCTGCTTCATTCTGCACAGGACTCCTGTTTGTAGGTTAGTTGTGTTGGCATTTGGCTGGTTCCCAGTCATCATACAGGCCATCACACACGAAGTAATGCCAAGGACTATTGCACACTCTGCACAATCACACACTGCTCTAAGAAAGGTGCAAGTTCTGTGGGGAAACGGTCCAAGCACTCATGCCAGAAGCAAGTCTGAACTTTATAGTTGGGCTTATTATCAGAGAAAAACAAAATGCTCGGTCTGAAAGGTCTTGAATTCCCAAGCTGTAAAAGCCCATTCTTTTGTCTACGCTGGACTTTCTGCACCAAATCAAAATGACTTCTGGTAAGCAAGGTCCATCACTAGCTTGTTTTCTTTCCACTTCACCACCCATCACCCAAAAGGTTGGTTCCACTACCTCTTCACAGGTATCTTCCTTACTGCATTGCACAAGTACCACATGCCAAGTGTCTGCATCCCAAAGACTGGGGACTGGCTAGGACAATTGCATACGCACAGAAGGGACTGGGACTTTCAAAGAGAGCCTGGAACAGCAAAGCCCTGAAAACATCCTGTGCTTTCTACCACTTCCACCTGAAAAACACACTTCCTACTCTGCAGGAAGGGGAGGATGCACACAGCTGTCTGTGCAGACATGCAGCCTAACTCCAGGTGCACAGCATCAGAAATAAACGTTCAGTGAAGAGTGGCGTTCGTACGCATCCTTTATTCTTTGACTGTTAGCCTCTGACATAGGTTGCTTTCTGTGTCCAGAACAAACAATCTAAATCCATTAAAAAAAAAAAAAAAGAGGGGAGAATAAAGGTTCTTAAGGAGCTTCTTTAATGAAAGAGAAATCTATCAATTGCTGTCAGAAGAGCTGTGTTATCATAGCAGTGTGTATGTAACCATACAGTTTAAGTCATATTTCAAGAAGGGAGAGTGTTCATTAGCTTTTGTTCCAATTTGTAGTTTTCTAGTCCCTGAAGGAACCTTATGTCAGACACCCATGCCAGAAATAAAAATAGAGCACCAACGTTCCCTCCATTTTCTATTAGTGTAACTCCACTGGCATGTGCTCCTCAGGGTAAATCCCAGTAAGAGCTGCCTCTTCCCCCACCCCAAATGAGTCCTTAGCCTCACTCAATTCTCTGTCTGTCTGACTGCCAAGTTTAAGAACAATTACCAGCAGAATGATCCCCAAACAAGCACTGAACAGGAAACAGAGCTGATTGATTGATTAACTAAGGCAGAAAGCTCTCCAAACCACAGCCAGGGTTCTCTGCTCGCTTAGAGCTCTGTTTGGCACCACTGGGAGCAGCCCCGACACATTCACGCCGCCCTGGTACAGAGATGACCTCTGCTTAGCAGAAGGGAGTAGAAGTGGGTCAGACAGTGGGAAGCTGATCCCTAATGCAGGTGCAAAACGAGAGACACATTTGTAACAGTCTGGAAATCCACAGGTGGATCCACACACCCTGGGAACCATCACTTGGAGTTTTTAAATCCCGACTGAGCCAGCACAGACGCCTTAGGAAAATGCCAGACAGGGAAATCTCATGGTCCAGACCGCTGCAGTCCTCTCAGGTCTTCCAATCTCTTTCTATTCAGCCCTTACAAAGCACTATTGCCATTTTTCCTCTTTTGAAAACTGCATTTCTCATCTACATCATATGACTTCGTGATGAGAGAACTCCTGAGGTCCCTGGGCAGTGACCACAACCAACCCTGGGAACTGGATGCAAAGGCTCAGCCACAGTCAGGAGTTTTGCCTTCCAGGCAGACAGTCAAGGACAATTTAGCCCTTTATTACTGTAAGCATATGGTCATCTCTAGCAACAGAACGATCATGCCAAATACCATTTCCAATTGTGAGCCTTCCCAACAAACGAATCAATTACCACTCCTAGCTGGGATCATTACACAGCCTTGTTCCCTTCTGCATTGTTTGCTCAGTAATATTGCTCTGTGTCTTCATTAACTAGCAGTGATTCGGAAAGAAACAACCATAATTCATATTCCAAAAGTCATCCTCCCATATACCCATTCACTCACCATTCCTAATTAAGTTCATGAAAGATTAATTCCTTAATGATTATGATTTGTAATGTTAATTAATTAGCTGCTTTTCCATTAAGCATTCAGAGGTTTCCAGCATTACATCGATTCCTTAATTAGCCTGTGGTGAGTGTAAAAAAAAAGTGAGTAACCTGCTTCATTCTCTTTGTCCCTTAGGCAAATTGTATGCTGCTTGGTCTTCCAGTCCATCTCCTTTCCCACTCCATGCAGATTCCCTTTCCTCCACTGCTGCAAATGTACCTGCTTTGCTCACTCATCTTTCTAAGAGGATAACAACCAAGGAAGAGGCGCAGTTGACTCACGTCACTCTTTCCCTGGGGAGAAAGTACTTTGATATGAACCCTGCCTCTCTTCATGGTCCCCAGGGTGGGCAGACCTGCAACTGAAAAGCTGCCTAGTATCCTGCTACGCCAGGACGGCCCTTTCTAACATTTGGCTTGGGATGAGAATCCCCAGGATTGCCGAGCTCTGCCTGATGCCAGCATCTGGGACAGTATCTACACTGCAATTCCAGCTAGCCTGCCAGGAGCTCCCTGCAACTTCAGCTTTATCACAGTTTCCAAGACAAACTTCTTTGGCTCCTGGTGTTGATAGGCTTTGGAGGATGCCCACAGGCGGTTTGCAAGCTCAGCCTGCCCTCTCTGCCCGGACAGCAGTGACTAGAAGCTCAACTAGCCACAAGGCTGAAGCTGCACATTAGAGTGAAAATTTTTAGTTTCTTCAGAACTTCTGGGCAAAACTCTAATTCTCAGCAATGCTCTTGGTTGGGTGCATGCTCCAGATTTGGCACCGAATGAGCACAGAACGTAGGCATTCCCCTTCTAGCCCTTACTGAGTTTTGGGGGACTCAAACCAATGGCTAAGCTGATCTGAACAATGGACCCAAGCCCAAATTCCCACTGCCTTTTCTGCTCCACATCCAGTCCCCAGCAGCCTGTGGAAGAGGCTTGCCAATATCTCCTAGAAACTGCAGAGGTGTCCATGTGTCCACGTCAGGTATGGTGACCATGAAAATGGGCATGCAGAACACAGAATGAAAAAGGACTGAAGAGACAACTGAGGTGCACGGAGCATCAGTTCACCTTTGAGGATTTTTGCACATCCAGTTCACCCACGAAGATTACTCTGAGATGCACAGACAAGAGACCTTTCTTCCCCAAACAGTCCTGGAAGGATAGCAGAGCTTGGGACTTCCCTCCAGCTCTTCTTGGCTCCCTTCACGTGGCATACAAGACTTTGCAGCCACTGGTTAGCACCTGCTCAGACTCAGAGCTGGGAACAACCAAAGAAAGTCGGAGTTGAGTGGTTAGGTTATATCCCTGATGCCTTTCCATTGCCATTTTTAGAGGTACCCCTAAGCCATGTTTCTCTAACACCATTATTCCCAAAACAGAGAGGATCTGCTGCCCCAAAGCCCTCTAACACAGAGTTCGGGGGGAATGTCAGTAACCCTGATCACCCCAAACACGGCAGGCCTGACCCAAGGTTGAAGGCCGTTTTAAAAGGACAGAGCATTATAGCTGTGGAAGGGTGTGATCTAGGGGCCTTGGCTTCAGCTCAGCATTTCTCCACACACTTACTCACAGAAAGAAAGCTTTCCACATGCTAGGTGCACCCAAGTGTGCTGCTCCACCAGCCAGGTCACTCCTTTCCTCTCCTGCAGGCAGTATAGCCACAGTCCTCAGGGGAGACCTCA
The DNA here is from genome assembly GCF_047370975.1 of Nipponia nippon. NCBI lineage: Eukaryota > Metazoa > Chordata > Aves > Pelecaniformes > Threskiornithidae > Nipponia > Nipponia nippon. Next base: position 50,264,199 of record NW_028262380.1, read on the forward strand.
GCGTTAGCCATCAGTTTGCTTCCAGGGTCTGGCAGATAAACATAGTAATGTGCAAGGAACTATTGGGATTCACAGTAAAACAGGGAGCATCTCCTACTAGACCAATGCAACAGGGTGAGGAGCTTGCACGGAGATGCTTACCAGCAGGAAAAGCTCCATACTAAAGTAATTGCAAATAAATGAGTAAGAAGCCACAATTTCTTTGTCCTTTGCACACAGAGACACTGCCATCATCATTCCCAAGCTCCGTACTGATATTATCCTGCCATTAGTTACTGCACTACATGTGGTTCCTACAACAAATTCATCTCATAGCCCCAAGCCCTCCACTTGAAGCCCAAAGCCACTTGTACTAAGTAGATCCACTGCAAAGGGTCCCCTCTGTGCGATAAACCAAAAAGGAAACCCACCAGCCCAGATTCAGTTCTCCAAATAATTTAAATGCACATTTAAGAAAAATGCTGTGAGATCAACATCTATCGACTCTTGCCCCCCCCCCGCCCCCCCCGCCATGTTCTCTGCAGGTTTTTATATTATGGTCATTATCATAGGGTTAGTGCCTGCAAGCAACAGGGTCTCTAAATGTAGGAAAGCTGGGATTTGCAGGATCCCCTGGTAATGGCAATGTGTCCACAGGGTACCAGTCCTCTGTGTGGCACACGTATCAGAAGCACAACAAATGTGAAGGGAACAGACCTCCCCCATTTAGGCCACCTGGCCAGCATATATTGCAGAGTGAAAACACCAGCAGTAGTCATGCATTTGCCAAAATGCAGCCTAAGAAATATTTCCTAACTAACTAATATCCCACACATTTCTGATCAGAAACAGCAGTGAAAGCCAGAATTAAGGGGAAAAAACCAATATTGCAAACTATGTACATCCTTTCTGCTGGGGCTCAGTGAAGTGTAAACCAGTTGCGGCACAATGTAATCTCCATGCAGACACTTTTATTACAGCAGTAAGTGCTTTTCTGTTTAACTGTGAGGTGTTTGGATGATTTCTAGTAAAGTCAGCTTGCACTGAAGCAAACGTGCCTTAGGACAGCCACATCAGCCTGACAAGATTCTTGGTGGCTAGAGAAGCTGACAGGTAGAAAGTTCTCCTGTCAACATCATATGCATCTGCCAGGAAGTGTCCCCATCAGCTGGTGACAGGGACACATGAGGATTCGAGACGGAGACCACAGCTGAGCTCTGTCCCCAGATTACCTCAGGTGACCTTTCAGTTTAAATGTTTTCTGTCACTCCAAGTAAACCTTGCCCCTGTGTCTGGTTCCCATCAGGAAAAGCTGAACAACTCTCGAAGCATTTCTCTTCTCCTCTTCCTGCTGTCATTACTGCTTGGTGACTCACTCCCGAGTATGCCCACAACCTGCTAAGCCATTGCTGCTGGAAAGCCCCGCCAAACACAACACTGCAGCTCAATCAAAATAAATACCACCTGTCTCCTTCTTCCCCTCATAACCACAGGCAAACCTGCAAGCAGAAGAGACCCCAGCCCTCCAAAATGGGGCTCAGGGTGAGCCACACACAGTATGGAGCAGAGAGATCCTGCATGAATTAGCAGGAGAAAGGGGACGGGGACTCAGCCAGGAATGGCCCTTGCTACCTGCTACCCGTCCGTGCTCACAGCTCCTGGGCACCTCTGAGATTGCCAGGCAGAGATCTGAAAGGCTGGGTGAGGTCTCACATGCCCCAAACATCCTCACATCCTCACGCCTGCACAGCCCTGTCACTCGTATGGCCCTGACAAGATATGTCGGTGCACCCAGCCCAGCAGAATGGGCTCTTTCACACCGAATTATAGATGTCTCCAGCTTGGCAAGGAAAGGAAGCAGTTGTGCATTGCTGATGCTGTGGGGATGAATACACTACATTACAGCACAATATTACACAGCTGACAGCATATATGGTCCATTGAGCCCTTCACCCTAAAAAAATGTTGCAAACAAAACCAGTCATGCGAGAGGCAACACAGAGCACGTACTGTGAGCAAGGCTGCCACCACATGGTACAAGGACAAGCTTGCAGACTCCTTCAGCCAGAGCAGAAGTGGAAAAACCATCCTCACACCCTCAACCAGCCCTGGCCTCATTAACCAGCTATGGCCAAATCCTGATGTCTCAGCCTGATCAATTAATTTGATCAGGAACTGTCACTCTTGCACCCTTCCCTCCCCTCCAAGTCATTAAAATCTCTTGCAAAGAAACCGCCAGAGTCTTGCAAAATAGGGATCCCTAAGACACAGATGAGATCTGGCTGTTCTCACTAGGGAAGATTTGAATCAAGTGAACCAGTTCAAGAGTGCCCCAAAGATCAGAGAAGTCTGGGCTCAGCAGAGCCTGGGAGCACTGATACGCAAAAATATACCAAGCTCTTGCAGTTCCTAAACTCACATTGCTTGTGGGCGTGGAATTAATCCAAAAGCATGATACTTCCAATGATGGCTGGGGAGCCTTGGCCTCTCGTGTTGAACTACAGAGCAGTTCAGGTAACTGTGATTCTGCTCTGCAATAACAGAATCATCTGCAAAAGACAGAAAATATTTTTTCTTCCTCCCTTTCAGCCCCCTCAAAATACTCCCCAAAAATGTGGGGGAGAGAGGAGTTGAAAATCTAGAAGAAAACTGAGACTTTTCCATTACACATGGAAATTGCCTTTATTGTTGGAAAAAAACATCATGTGGACAAAAAACATTTCAAACACTATTAAAAAAAAAGCTTTCTCTAGAATGCAGGCCTACCAATACACACCCCAGATGCCAGATGCTGCCCCAAATGTAGAAGCAAGAAGAGCAAGAGAAACCGCAGCTTTGTGATGGAGGAGTACAGGCCAGGTCAGGCCACAAAAGGGTGAGGGGGAAACAAAGCAGAGATTTGCCTTCCTCCATCATCCTCAAGCCCAGGAAGTGTTTTGGGAACTTCTGCCTTTTGTAGATCTTCCATCCAGGAGCACCATTGAGAAATGGTGCCTCCAACAAGCCCCAGGCTTTGTCACCTCCTCCTCCTTTTGCTGTTCTCCTCCCTTGACTGATGGCTGGTTTCTAATGAGATACAGACCCCGCAGCCTTGGCTGGCAGTGGTGCAGGCAGTAAGACACACACCCCCCCTCATCGTGAAGTGGTACCTCTGGCGCCGGCCTTCACAGGGAAAGCACAGCCTTCAGCAGCATTGAGCCTTCATGAGGATGGTGCCTGCCACCTTTGCAGCAAACTCATCTCCATCTCCAAGCTATCACTTAACTTGCTTGGTGAATAAAGGTCTTTTTATCCTCCATTTTACCAGACAATCCATCAGGCAGATGGGCATCAAAGCCTGACTGACCTTGACTGCGATATACCAGCCAACTCTGAAATTCCTATCTGCAGTTCATCCTCATTCCTGGAGACCATAAAGTACATTGGGTGGGTTTTCCCAGGGTAAGAATACCTTTGTTTATGGGATCAGAGAAAGCTGCAGCACATATTGCCATGAAACATGCTCAGGGCACAGCACTGCATAAACAGGGCACAGGGCAGATGGAGATGTTGACCCTACTGCCTGTCCTCCCTTCCACCTGCCTTCCCTCTGCCACTGATAGCTACCAGCAACCCTTTCCTCCTGGCACGGATCAGATACAGTGCCCTTGTCATACAAACCCAGCCCAAGGGCACTAGAAGCTGGACAGAAGCTCTGCTGGGACAGAGATGGGGAACACAGGCTTTGCTTGGATTAAGCATTTCTCAGGTGACCACTCCATTCACAGAGCCTCTTCTTGTCTCGGAAAGCAGCTTCGGATGGACACTGCCCTGGCTGAAACCACCCACTTTGTGAGAAATAGGTGGCCATTAAAGAGGATGCCTTTGACTTTTCAAAGTGTCTTCCCATATGGAAATAAGACAAGCACTGCCGGATCAATTAACTTTCAAGCACTGTGCTGATTCAGTAGCAGCTTTGCTCCCACCCCCATGGACAATCTCTGCCCTTTCACAGCCGAAAGCAGTTTCTGCTGACCCACCAGCCTGGCTGTTGCTCTATAGCTGCAGGTCATCTATGGGGTTTAGCCTTAGCACCCAGAAAAAGGTGAGCAGCCTTCCAGGCAGATTCCCTTAATCCTGTCTCCTTTAACAGCTTCAGCAGTTAGTAGAAGCTTTT